>NC_081405.1:374809729-375128314 GCF_030272615.1 Cryptomeria japonica
TTGTCAATCAAAATTAGAATCATGATCGACCCTACATCAATTATCTTTTGTCAAGACCTAATTGTCGTCCTTGCATTTCTAATTTATCTTCTAGGGTTTTATGATTTATTCATTTAATCTTGTTTGTCATTTTCCCTCTAGGTTAAATAATTTATTTATTTATCCTAAGTCTTCTTGTCACAATTAAATATTTATTTAATTGGCTAATTAATTCCCCCTCTTTTTGTGAATTAATTAATGAATGAAAAATTATTAATTAATTTACCTGATTTTCTAATTTCTAATTTCCTAATTTCCAATTCATCATTTCTAACCTAATTTTCTATTTTCTCCTATTTTTCTAATATTTCCCCTAATTTCATGGGAATGGCATTTCAATCTTGTCATAATTTGTCAATCAATCAATTTTGCATAGCAATCTTGTCAATTTGGTCATAATTTGTCAATCAATCAATTTTGCATAGCAATCTTGTCATAATTTGTCATATTTGTCATTCTTGATTTAAAATTTCCTTTCAAATCTTTTCATGCCAATCTTGTCATCTCTCCAATTTGTCTATAAATTGGATGAGTTTCTTCAATCAAAGGATCAATTAATCACTTTATCGAATCTAATCACATTTTCAGAGAAATCAATCACGCTTCTAGTATCCTTACGCTGCCACTTCATCTTGACAATCTTGCTTTAATGCTATGCCTTTGCATTTGTAGGTGAGATCCACAAACAAAGAAATTTGAAGGAGAAAGAAGGACAATGGAGAATTATGGAGGAGATATTCGCGTTTGTAATGGTTTGCATTTGGTTTGATTATCTTGTCTTCATATCTCTTTTGGATGTTTTTAGGATTTCTTATCATTGCAATCTAGTTTTTGTGATTGAGCTAGTCTAATTTTCTATTTGCTTTGATGAATTCCAAATTCCTATCTACATTTCTTGGTGAACCTGACGTGAACTAACCATTTAACCATGTTTTGAGTGCCTTTTGAGCTGTTTGCAGGTGAAAAACTCAAGAAACAGGGCAACTCAGGGCTTTTTGGACACTTTTGTGCCTGTGTAGGAGGGATCTGTGCCTGTGTTAAGGAGATATGCACCTATGTAAAAGAGATCTGCGCCTGTGTCAAGGCATTTTATGCCTGTGTTGAGACATTCTGCGCCTGTGTAATGCCAGAAACAGAGGTGAAACCAATGTTTTTACTTGTAAATTACTTTGTTTTCATTCTGTTCTTATATTCTGCTTTTCTTTGGCACTGATTCTCTATGCAACACCTTGGCGTTACGTGTGACGAAGAGAAAAAAAAATGAAACTACTAACAAATCTTATGCAGGATGCGGTCAAAGACTTTTATTAAAACATCTTGCATGTGATTTTTAGAGTAGTTGCACATTTAGTTTCTTAAAGGTTAATGAACACCATGCATGATTTGTTTGCTTTTAGTTTGATTGCATGCTTTGACCATTAGAATTGGGCCTACCTCCTGATTTTCTTGGCACTTCACACAAGCATTGGTGAGAGAGAACGACCCTAAGTGGTGACGGGCTGAAGCCAAGCTCTTTCGAACCACTCTAAATAACTGTGGATGCAACGAAAGTTGTAGACAACGGGTGCTGGAATGGTATTGCGATGATTTATTCACCAGATCAATACCCACCTGAATGGATGCCCTTACTAGACTCTCTTGTTTTTAGAGGCCGAAGTCCTTCTATCTGTTGGCTCAGGCATTGTGATACGTGCATGCCGAAGACACCTCTCATGTACTCCTTAGTTAGAGATAGCAAGTTCTTGGGAAGTGATGCCCCTTGAACTCGAAGCTTGGTATGCCCGAGAAGTGAGTGCACTGTAAGGGGGAGCCAGTGCTACCAAGCGTCTAGCTATCCGGCTAAGTGTTGTATTTTATGGTTAGAGGATTCAACAGATATTGCCCTTGCCAACCATAGGATTTGTTGTAAATGTGCTTGATTGTCTTGAGTCAAAGTCAAAAAAACATTTTGTCTTCTGTGATTGTCAAAGGTTAAATTAAAAACAAACTTTCAAAAAGTGCTCATAATCAACTTGGATTTTCAAAATCAACATTCAACTCAAAACACAATCCAAACAAAAGTCCAAATTTGTCCAAGTATTCATCCAACATTTGAACATGGCTTGTCAAAACATTGAATGTCTTTGTTTCAAAATTCATGTCACTTTAGGCTAGGTTTTGTGTAGTCCAACTTAGGTCCTAGGACATATTGTCATCTCCCTTCATTTTAGTCCTTTTCATTGCAAGCGTCCTCATTTTGCACTTAGGTTCAAAAATCATTTCCCTAGGTTTTCATTTCATTGTCATACCCAAGCTAGATTTCCATTTTGTTTTGATAATCATTGCCTTCTTGCATTTAGTCTCAAAATTTGTTTTGTCAAACTTGGAAAATCAAAACTTTGGATAATACCCTAAGTTGTTGTTAGGGAGTCTTGACCTGGTCTAAAAAATTTGTCCTTTTATTAATATCATTTTTGTCAAACCTAGCTTAGTATCCAAGCATATAGGTGAGACATTGTCATTTTGTCCTATTGTCCTTTGGTCTTTTGTCCTTTAAGGTCTTGGATTCATTTCAACTTCCCAAGGTTGAGTCTTTAGGTTTGCATTTCAAAAAGTTTGTCCAAATCTTGAAAAACAACAAAAACATAGGTTGCATTCTTGCCATAGATTGCATTTTTGTCTATTTAGGTTGCATTTAGTTGCATATCATACATCATCCTTCTAAAATAAAAAAATTCCAAAAAATATTGCATTTGCATAGGGACATGCCTGTTGAAACAAGGTCAAAATCTAAGAAGATGGGCGAACCAACATATCAACCCATTGACAATGTATCAAACTCATAGTTTCAATCTAGTCAATCATTACAAATTGAAGGTTCGTCAAACACATCATTACCACCATATGGAATGGTTCAACTTGGACCACCTCCATTATATGAACCAGTGCTTGTACCCATGAAACCAAGATATGGGAGTGTTCCACCAACACCAAGAGAAAATGCACCTTTCGACTGGAATCAACCAAACCTGCAACATGAAATTCAAACATTACATGAGGAACAAACTCTTTCACAAGGATTTGGTTCAGATCAAGGTGTTCAACAAGAAATAAATCCAAATGTTTTACCAAATTCTTCATCAGATTTCGATGCTTCCGATGATGTTGATATGTTCCTTAAAGATCCGAAGTTGACAAAAAAGATGGATAAATTCTTGAACAAGGTCTTTAAGATGTTCCCACAAAAATATCTTGACATGATGAGTAATGTGACCTCCTCAAGTGAGCAAATTAATGTGCAAAAACAACAAGGTGGTGAGCTGTTAAGTTTCTCTCCACATCCAAATGAAGAAAATGTGCAACAAGAAACTCAACACACCTTGACGAGTAAACGTGCTTCAAAAACATTGACAGTGACTATTCCTCAAAAGTCATCATTTGAAACAATAAACAATCTGTTATTTAATACAACACCTTTAACACAAGATCAAATGAGGGCCACACAAATATTGACAGCTGTCCCTCAACAAGAAATGATTCCTTGAATAATTACAAATGGATCAAAATCTAAGATGCAAGAAAGCTTTACGACTGGAATGCCTGATCTTACCAATGTCCAAAACAATTCCACAATGCAACAAAGTTCCTATGTCCCATTAAGTTCAATATATTTGCCAAATACTCAAGTACCTGTTATGCAAAATATTGTGACAGATCCTTTGATAATGGCAACACAAAGAGCCACAAATAGTGGTTTGCACCAACCCCAAATGTTACAACAATTGAGGAATGCACAAAAGGCACAATCGAATGTGCAAACAAGCAATGCACAACAACAACAATATCGCATTCAACAACATGTTGCAGTGTCTTCCGCACCATTACAAGTCAATTCAAACTTGCAACCACCATGAGGGATTGGACAAACAACACAGCAAGTCAATGCAAGTGCCATACCCCATCTCAAGGAGAAACAACAAAAACCTCCCAAACAAAGTTTTTTGCAAATGATGGGATTTACATCAAGACAACAACAATCTGCACAAAGTCAGCAAATTCTAATTCGTCGGCATCAACAACAACATGTGCCTCAATATGTGCCAAGACAAACAAATTATCATACTTCACAACCACAACTGATGTCCATGCAATATCAACAACACCCTCAAGAGCAATTTACACCATTGCCTCCAAATGATGTATCAAATAATGCATCCTCCCAAGGATTGTTTGCCATAGAAATATATGCTAATCAATTCATTTATACAAATCCCTTGTACTATTTGGAAATGCAAGATTTAATGCCATCAAATGCTTCTCATTTAGAGAGTCCCATTCAAATTCCATCCCCTTCGTGCCAAATCATTGATTCCTTGTCAGAATCCTCCATGCATATCCAAAGTCCAACCCCATGTCAAGAGGATAATTTAGAGCATGAAGAAACGTGTCTTGAAATAGATGAAGATGAAGATCCTGAAACCTTATCATCCCATCCAATTGTAGACCAGGACCCCATCTTCCCAGACACTCATGATGATTCCCCTATTCTTGTCCATCCTATCCAAAGTCCTATTGGCACTCCATTCCTTGAGCAAGATCAAGATATCCCAGTCCATCCAATCCCAAATGATCCCCTTCCATTTCATGAAAACAATATCCTTTCAAATCCCATTGACATTCCACTTCCTAAGAAAGATCAAGATATCCCTTCCATCCTTTCCGATGATCCCATTAAAAGTCAAGAGCAAAGCACCTTTAAAGAGGATTCCAATGATCTTCCTCCTTGTCAAGATCAAATTATTCCTTTAAATCCTCCACAAGATCTTTTTGTTCCTCCATCTCCTTGTCTTAATGCTCCATATACACTCCAAGATCGCATTTCTTTTGATGATCGCATTATTTCTCCCATTCCATCTCTTGAAGAGCCTGTCATTGAACCATGTCCACCACACAATCCTAGTTTCCCTCATGATCCTGATCCCCCTAGTGATCCTGATTCCCTTCATGATTCTAATGTGTCAGTTCAAGATGTTCATGAACCCTTGACATGCATAATGGGTTCTTCCACTTTGGTGCAATCCGATCCACTTCAAGATCTCATTATTTCTCTCATATCATATCCACCTCATAATGGACTCGCGTCTTCTTCCCAAAGAAAAGAGTATCCTACAAGTCAAGATATTCATAAAGGCAAAGGAGTAGACCTCCATAAGCAAGAATCCCTTCATGTTAAATAAAATATTAAGGGTCATGGCCTCAGTGAAATTCCTCAAGACGTTGATATCCCTCCATCAAAATCAAAATGTATACCTTCCCTATCATACTTTCCATCCATCTTAGGTCCTTATATCCCTTCGTCCTCTATGCAAGGTCAGCAAAGGCACACATCTTTGAGAACCTTCTAGTTATCCAAAAGAACTCCACTTCATTCTTATCCATCCATGCATTCCTTTCCCCCTCCAAACAATTTGGATGCCAAGCATAAAAGTCATAAGTCTAGAAATCCACATGTATTCAAGGATCAACATGTCCAGTATAATCGACATGTCAAAACAAAGAACAATATGATCTATAAAGAAAAAGAAATATCCAAAAGGCCACAAAGGCCCACTGATCAAAATAAAGCAAAGTCAAAATATATATGGGTTCCTATATCCCTTGTACAAGCAATGCACTCCAAGGAACCACAAAAGCATGAAAAATCAAAAACCATGTGGATCCCTAAGCGGCTCCTTGAAGCACAAAAGCTTAAAGAAACATCAAAATTGGCATCTAAAATTGCTATTCCTCCATCCAAACCTTCCAAGTCTATTCCTCCATCACCTTCTTCATCCATTTTGGGCCCTTATGCCCCAAAATCCCTAGCTCTTCCTTCATCAAAATCTCCATATCCAAAACCCACTCTTCCTCCATCAGTCCATCACCCCTCAAGGTGTGTGCCAATGTTGATCTTGCCTTCATTCTATCCACTGAAGCCCAATTCTTCCAATACCCTATCCATTATCCAATGCATATTTTCCATCCTTCCATCCCTCTGGTCCCATCCTTTGCATAAATCCTTGCCTTAGTTTCATCTTATTTTCCATGTCCTTATCCTACCAACGTCTTTGAGCATACTTTTAAAGGTCATGGTCCATTTTTTTTCAAGGCTACTATCCAAACAAAAAGATGCTTGAGTCCTTCTTCCATCCCCTATCATGTGTCCATCTTCTATTGAAAAAGTAAAAAATACAAAAAAATCAAAAAAGTAAAAAAAAAAAAAAAGACAAAAGAAAAAAGTAAAGCAAAAATAATTCATCCACTGGTGAAAACCTGGCAAACAGGCACCTTGGGCAAGTACCGTGATGAAAACTTAGCAAACAGGCATCATGCGTAATCTATGAACTTCTTGCATACCATACTTGGGGACAGGTTTTATCTGATCATATCCTTTTGTCCTTCATTGTTCCATTATCCTATCGAACCCCTGTCATTACCCTTCATATCCTATTGTCCCTCATGTCCATTTCCTCTTTCCACCTTTGATCTTGACAAGGTTGAGGGTCGTCATGAGCATCATGCATCTTGTTTGCAGCTTTTAGTCTATCATAGCTTTTGGTATTTATCCATTTGATTATTACAACCTTTCATCCATATTCCCTATCTTATTGCAACTTTCTGCCACTATCCCTTAGCCAATCTCGACCTTCAGTCCATGTCCCTTATCCATTCTTGGTCTTGCTTATCATATCCATATCTTATCACTATCCATACACTCTTTTTCATTCCTTGATCTTGATCTGACATAAGGACACAAAATTTAAACATGGTTTCAAAAATCTCTTGACATGTCCCTCATGCCATGTCACTGCTTTACATTGTCATATCCAGTCTCTTGTCCCATCATGCAATAGCCCTTGAAAATTGCATTCATATTGTCTCCATGATAAAAGGCCTTTGTCTTCCCTCTATCCACCATCATTTCAAAAAGCCTATTTATTCACCTATCATATTTCTTGCCTTGCTAGACACTGGGGGCAAAATCATAAAAAATCCCTAAAAATAAAAAAAATGTCCTGAAATAATCAAAAAAATAAAATCAAATAATGTCCTAAAATAATCCAAAAAAAATCAAATAGTGTTCTGAAAGAATCCAAAAAAATCAAATAATGTCCTGAAAATATCCCTAAAAATCAAATAATGTCCTGAAAAAATCCCTAAAAAATCAAATAAAGTCCTAAAAAACGAACAATTTTTTTTTCAAAACATCAAAAATCCAAAAACAATTCCTTTGGCATTTTTGCATTCTGTCAATAAATGGTACCCTCTGTGCATAGACTGATTGCTGAGCATACATCCAATGACAATTGATCAAACATTTGTGTAGACAACAAACAAATAACATGTTACAACACTACGCTTTATTGAAATCATGCATTAACAGATGAACTTTTCAATCAAACCAGACATTCAAACTGATCAAAATTGTCATATCAATCAATCAACATCAATCTCATTTATCCTTGTCATTATTATCATGGGTCTTATATAGGGTGTGGTATACTCGAAACCAGACTGTGTCCTATCTTAGACGGGGTATCGCATTCCCTGGAACCAAACAACATGATCATTCTTGTGTTCCACTTTTGACATGACGATCAGACTGTTTGTTTGACTTGGTTGCATTTGTGAGTCTTATATTTTTACTGATTTATCTTTGGCTTCACTCATGTTCCTATGTTGCTCGATGATGTCACTGAGTGATTTAGAGTGACCGGGATGGTTCATGGTCCCTTTTTCTTTTCTTTGTTGTGTTTGCTGTTTGTCGAATGTTTGTCACAAACTGGGGCAACTATATCATTGGGTGTCTGTGATAAGTACGTTCACTTTGTGAATGCCTCACATACCTCGACCCTTGATGTATACACCCTAGGATGCTTCACTCATTCCTTGTGTGCGATGTGTCTGTCTTTTGCAAGAGGGGTTGCGTTTCAGCTCTGGCCTTCAATGCCATGATGCTCTGCATCCGCTTTGCTACATTAAATAAAATTTCTCACCTACTTCTGTGCATTGGTGAAAGCAAGTTTTTTCTTCATCTCTAACCGTCCTCTATCTAATTTCTTCTTACTAACATTTCTTCCGTCAGTTTGGGTAGTCAGTTCAGTCTAGTTCTCCGATCTCCAACATACATAAGCTACATCCTGCATTCATTGATTAGTACATTTGCATTATATCAAGTCCATACAAAAGAATTTTATCCATTTCATCTTATAAATGCATCCAAAAACATAAACATCATTAGTACAAACACAATGCATAAGCCATCCATACATGGAAAGTAAACATAAGCCATAACACATTGCATCCCATCATATAGATGCATATCATATCATATATCAAAACAATATCGGAGTAAAAAATTGGACTATCTGTCCTAAGTATGGCCTGCAGGCTGAATACATAATGTCACACTATATATGTCTCTATCATAAGGAGCACATGCCTCTGTCACTGGGTGCTCCCTCTGTCCTCCTCATCCCTGCCATGTCTCAAGGATGATGTCCCTCCTACCCTGGGTCCTGGCTGTGGTGGTCTCCTAGGTCCACTCACCCCCATGCTACTCGCTGACCTCCACGAATGTGGCCTACTCTCTGTCCTTGACCATGATTGATATGTCATTGCCCTCTGCTCTGGTGGAACTGCACTCTCATATAGTATCCTCCAATGGCGTATCTCATCTCCGGTCTCTACCAACATCTATGCCATCTCATGTGCACTGGCATCCCTAATTGATCCAATATACTCGGTCACTCTCTGCTCTGCTTGCTATGCCTACGCTATCGCTGTATCTCGAGCCGCTGTAAGTCTGGCTATCTCTGCTTTGAATTGATCCTGCTCTATCCTCAAGATCACGTTCTATCTCTCTAATGTCGCAATGTGATCATGCTGACTCACTATGGTGGCCTTACATATCTCCATCTCCTCTATGCTAGCTGTCTCCGACTCTATGGGTATATCCTGCAATGACTCTTGATCAGCTGGATCTGGCCCATCCTCCTCATCCTCATCATCCCCTCCGTCCTCATCATCCCCTCCATCCTTGTCATCCTCCTCATCCTCATCATCTCCATCCTCCTCATCACCTCTGTCCTCGTCATCCTCGTCATCCTCATCATCTCCCTCCTCCTCTCCAGCGAGTGGGAAGTCCTCCTGTCTCCTAGGTACCAGAATATCAGGATCTGTCAATGGCACAGGCCGTCGTCATGCAAACCATCGCTCATACTCCTCTGTCATCCCGACCTTCACCACATCTAATCTCCAATCCCACTATCTCTGCTGTAGCTGTGTGAAGTTGGTATATGCTATGTGTGGCTGAATCATCCTCCTCCACTGACTCGTCTCTCTGTGAGATCGGGCAAAGTGTGCAGTCCCTCTTGGTACATCCCGCCTCTCTCCAAATTGTCACCTGACTCTCTCTGGTAGATACATCTCAATCACTCTCTGGCGATTCACTAGTCGCCCAATCAAGTATCTCTCTTGTTTGCAATACGGTAGCTCCTCACTATCATTTGACCATCCAGGGCAATCAAGATATGGCCTCCATGTGAACTCTCTCAATCTGTCTAGCTCATGTCACCAATACAATATGTATCCAAATGGACCCTGTCTCAGTGCTCCCCCATAGCAATACACATATGGTCGATGTGGTACTACCTGTCCCTCTGCAATCGGTCGACATATGGCTATGTGCTCAAATGCCCATACCTGTAATAGTGTGACCCCATAGCTCAAAGTCTGCACCCTCTGATATGCTATCTGATGCAGCTGAAAATATAGCATAGCAAGCACACATGGTCCACATGCGTATACAGTCCCCTTTGTCGCCATCTGCTCTAGCACTCTTCCCCATCCAATAGGGAATCCATGTCCTCGTCTGTCCCCTGCTAATAGGCATGCTATAACCACTGCTATCACCACATATCGCGGATCATACTCTGTTGCCATGGTCTCCCAATGGATCTCCCTCTCTACGATATCCAGATCATCTGCATCACACTCAAATAATCTGCACAAAGCATCTCTCCCTGTCGCTAGGTCATATACTATCATCTCCCCATGAATTAGAATGCGGAGGATACGCCACACATCCTCTAGTGTCACCGTCACCTCTCCAGTCGGTAGATGGAACGAGGAAGTCTCTGAATGCCATCGCTCTCCCAATGCGGTAAGCAGTCTTGTGTTTTTCCTAATCTCAGGCATGAATGTAATATAGTATAATCCAAGTCCTACTAATGTATCTTTGTCCGTGCTCTTGAGTCTATGTCGCAACATGAAGCAGTCGGGTCTGTTCTCCCGCGTAATCAATGGATACTGTCGACTCTGCATCACAATTGGGGCACACTTTGTCAGTTTTAGGGTTTTCTCCTAAGGGCTTCATTTCATTATTTCATGCACAAATCAGGGTGTTTCTTATCTATTTTGACCTATCCTACCCTTATCCCCCTTTTCGGGATCATCCGCGCGCTATTTTCGGTCAAATTAGGGTCCTAAGTGCACAACTGTGCCTGTGTACCCTATCTTGCACTTGTGCAGCATCAAGCTATGCCTGTGTACCCTACATAGGCACAAAACATCCTCACACAAGCATAGAATGCACCCACACAGGCACAGGTGTCCATTTTTCCATTCCCTGTGGGCCCTGCAATGTTCCACAATCAAGCAAAATTCATGAAATTGACAATATGGGTTTTTGAGATACATATCGCTGCTCCCGCGTCATCTGGTCATCTGTAGGTGTGTACATGTTCCCCGAGGTGATCTGCCATTGGAATGTTCGCCATCTCTATACAAGGGTCCTTTTCCAGAGCAACAATTCCTCCACTTTGGCTAGTGCAAATGAGCTCTTTTCATTCTCTTTGTCTCCTATATAGCTCTTTGTCAGTACCTAGATGGATGTGCATCCTCTCCATCTTATGCTGGTCATGGTCTTTTGCGCCTTCTATTGCTTGTAATTCGTGCATCCGACCTTCAATTCTTGATTTGTTCAAACCTATCATTTTCTATTATTCTTATCGATCAATTGACCTCTTTTCTGGATGTTTCTGGCCAATTCCTCGAGGTGGCATGCATATGTCATTGTCATTGTTTGGGGCATTTTCATTATTGTTCTTTGAAACAACGCTTAAAATCGCATTGTCTCAAAGAGGGGCAAAATGTAGACATTTAAAAATGGTCAACGCTTGTGGAGTCATACTTTAACATTTGCGCATTGCCTTATTTTAGGGTTTTTGCGTCGCATTAACATTTCTTCTATGTTGCACACTTGGTCTTTATCATTTGCAAGCATCGAGTCCTTCTTCTACATTCCTCATTTTTCTTGCTTTCAAATTTGGTCTTGTCGATAACAATCTTTAGTTATGATTTTGGTCGATCTTATCCTGTCGCATCAATGTGCGTGCTCATTTATCATCATTTTGGACATTGTCAATCCTAATCAATGATTGAATTAGGGTTTTGACCTCTTGTCAATCTTGTCATTTTGCGATCGATTCATCATTGATCCTCAATCTTGTCAATCTTGTCATTTTGCGATCGATTCGTCATTGATCCTCATCCTTGTCAATCTTGTCATCTTGCGATCAATTCATCATCGATCATTGTCCTCTTGTCAATCTTGTCATTTTGCGATCGATTTGTCATCAATCATTGTCCTTTTCAGTTGTGTCAGTTTGGATCAATTAGTCATTGTTCCTCGTCAATTGGCGCCTATCAATTTGATCTCCTTGTCAATCTTGGTCAATTTGTCATTGATTTTTATCAATCAATCTCAATCATTTATCAGCATTGGTCCTTTGTCAATCAAAATTAGAATCATGATCGACCCTACATCAATTATCTTTTGTCAAGACCTAATTGTCATCCTTGCATTTCTAATTCATCTTCTAGGGTTTTATGATTTATTCATTTAATCTTGTTTGTCATTTTCCCTCTAGGTTAAATAATTTATTTATTTATCCTAAGTCTTCTTGTCACAATTAAATATTTATTTAATTGGCTAATTAATTCCCCCTCTTTTTGTGAATTAATTAATGAATGAAAAATTATTAATTAATTTACCTGATTTTCTAATTTCTAATTTCCTAATTTCCAATTCATCATTTCTAACCTAATTTTCTATTTTCTCCTATTTTTCTAATATTTCCCCTAATTTCATGGGAATGACATTTCAATCTTGTCATAATTTGTCATAATTTTTCAATCAATCAATTTTGCATAGCAATCTTGTCAATTTGGTCATAATTTGCAATCAATCAATTTTGCATAGCAATCTTGTCATAATTTGTCATATTTGTCATTCTTGATTTGAAATTTCCTTTCAAATCTCTTCATGCTAATCTTGTCATCTCTCCAATTTGTCTATAAATTGGATGAGTTTCTTCAATCAAAGGATCAATTAATCACATTATCGAATCTAATCACATTTTCAGAGAAATCAATCACGCTTCTAGTATCCTTACACTACCATTTCATCTTGACAATCTTGCTTTCATGCTATGCCTTTGCATTTGTAGGTGAGATCCACAAACAAAGAAATTTGAAGGAGAAAGAAGGACAATGGAGAATTATGGAGGAGATATTCGTGTTTGTAATGGTTTGCATTTGGTTTGATTATCTTGTCTTCATATCTCTTTTGGATGTTTTTAGGATTTCTTATCATTGCAATCTAGTTTTTGTGATTGAGCTAGTCTAATTTGCTATTTGCTTTGATGAATTCCAAATTCCTATCTACACTACTTATTTTTGGTGCACTCAATGTCACACTAAGGTGTGACAAGAGAGCATATGTAAGTGGGTCTTGGGTTAAAATACACTTGTTTGTTTTAGATCGAAATCCAAACACGAGTGGTTAATTTTAAGCCTAATTTTTAAATTCAAGGAGAAAATGCCAAAAATATTGTGTAAAGAAAAAACTAATTGCAAAAATTGATTTCTTATGTCTTTCTAATAAGTTTAAAAAGAAAGTTTACAAAAAATGATCGCATATGACAAAGTTATGTGCATTTTAAGATTGTAAAAAAAGGGTTAACATTGAATGCATTCACCTTATTTTTCAAGAAAGATATGGGAAAATGGCTTAAAATCCACCGTATCCCTCTTATTCCTCTTTGCAACACATTTTAAATTTTAAAAATTTGACAACCTAGCGAAAAGTTATGCTTGTTTCTATAAAATTTCTTTTTTAAGAAGTGCAAGCATAGATTTACAAGCACATGTGTCGAAAAGTGCATGCGCTGATCCATATTCAGTTGTCAATTTCTATAATATAACTTGTTATTTTGATCAAATATCAAGTTATATGCACAAAAAATAGGCAAACATTCAACAAAGTTAGTCCTACAAGTTGATTAGATACCAAAATATCAAAAAATCTTGCAACAAAAAATGTTCAAATTCAATTAAAGAGGAGGCATTGATCCACTTCGTGGAATGTGAAATCTTCACAAAATCTCAAATTCAAGACTATATTCAAAGGGACATGTGTCTAATTGGGCATGCTAAAATGAAGAGGATGAAAATATGATCGATAAATTCATAAAAGAATAAGATCTAAAGCACAATAACCATTATACCTTCTCCTCTTACTTGTGCCAAAGTAGAGGCAACCTCTCCACTTAATTTTCTCTATTGATATTGATGGGAGGAATATGGTTGTTCAAACCAAAATAATGATAGTATGATAAGGGTGATTGAGTGATTAAATGGACAACATAAGGATAGCATATGAAGAGATGGCTAAAATGAGAGAAGAGGCCTCAACTTATAGAATTTTTATGAGGAAGACCAATGGCCAAGAGTCAATGTTAAATGGATGGTTACGATTGGATGGGAGTGTGGTCTTATATTTGGAAGCTTATCCATGTGATGAGTGTCATAAGGATAAGTGATGTGTAAGGGCTAAGTATGCTCACACATGTGTGAGCACATATTGGGAAGACAATGAAAGAGATATGTCTATGGCATGTGTAACAAATAGATTGACTTGTGAAAGTGACATGTGTAAGAGGTAGGAATATTGGGAAAGTGACATGTCTATGACATGTGTAAAAGGTAGGGTAGTTATGTGTTGGAATCCAAGAACATTGAGAGGGGAGGGTGAACCAGTGTTCTCCCGGTATGACTAATTTAAAACTTATTAGCACAACAACTTAGTAACTGGTATGCATAAAAGCTAATAACAAGAAGTAATAATGAAACTAAAAAGATAAACACCATAACACATAGATTTATACGTAGGAAAACTCAAAGAGGAAAAAATACGGTGGGATTAGTGACCCATAATATCTATCCACTGATTAGATGAATAAATATTACATATAAGGGGCTTGCACATGCAAGAAGGCACACCGCCTAGAGCGCACTTCTCATTACAAAAGGAGCCTCACTGACTACAATAAATCTTCAGACTACAATCCATAAAGAAGATTGAACTGCAAGAATAGTATCTCTTATGCCTAAGTACAGTTCTGATTAAGCTCAATACTAGAGGTCTTAAACCTCTTACACAAACCCCATTCAATCACCTATGATCGACCAAATCCTCTACATATGATTACAAATTTATTCACACATAGATAATCCCATAACCATAACCATCCTATTATCTAGAAAGAGATCTTACATCATATATATACAAGCCCTAAACCTAAACAATTAGGTCGGCCACCTAAAAGATAATACAATAAATCCATTACATAAATCCGCAACCCAAGTCGGCCTAAGGCCGAAACAACATTATCCAATCAATAAATCCAATTAGTAATGCATCGAGAGCATCCACCAACACGTTACACAAACTGGTCCATAACCTAGAAGTCAATAACACATAATAGCACTGGACCTAAAATAGGTCGCCATAAGCAAAATGAAACACCACCGATCAACTGGAACATGAACAAGATAACCATTAACAACATGGAGAACCTTCTAGAAGTCGCACCAACACTACTTATTGAATCCATCATAATATTTTCAATGAAGCTCTACTGATAAAACCCTTACTGGTAATCAAGAGGCTTACTAGAGTATATGATAGCTTCTAGATCACCAAATCCTAAACCAAGTGAATGTGACACGCATCTGAACCACATGAATGATAGAACCAAACCAATACCACCAATAAAAACATACCGAAGATGGTCTCCAGATCAACATCACAATCCAACCACCCTACTAGAACCCAATAGACAACCAAACAAGCTAGTGTTGACATCAATGACAAACATCAATGCAACACATAATCAATTCCTCCATATTGCCAACAATCTCCTCCTTTGGCATTGATGACAACACTAGATGTGAAAAACATCCAAATACCAAGAAATGCCAAACAAGTCTCCCCCAATGGAAGACATCCAACAATCTCACACAAATGATATATCAATGAAGCTTTGAACCAATTATCCATCCATAGACCTGAACCAAACTCCCCCCTTTGACCGATATCTCTGTTAAACTATGTTTTTCACATGTATATCTCTCCCCCTTTGATATCAGTGCCACAAATCTGACATAAACATAAAAGAAAAACCATAAATCCTCTGAACCACACAGCTGACTACTCCCCTAGAGTAGGAGAACCATCTCATCAATCTAGAATGAATAATAGCTCTGATAATGCATACCGGGCTGATGCCAATCAACATCACTTAAGTCTCTATCGGAGGGGTAGAGACCCCTAATCTATCTCTAAAGTACTCAAATGATTCCCTAGGCAAAGGTTTAGTGAAGATGCCTACAATTTGCTCTTTAGTGTTCACATAAACCAATCTGACTTCATTTGCTTCCACCTTTTCCTTCAAAAAGTTATACTTGGCTGATATGTGCTTTGTCTTAGAATGAAATACCGGATTCTTTGATATGTTAATAGCAATAGAGTTATCTCAATGAATAACTATTGGTTCATCACAGTCTACCCTTATATCTTCCAACATTTACTTCATCCATAGAATTTGTGTACAATTAGTAGAAGCAACAACATACTCAACTTCAATAGTAGATAAAGAAGTACATTATTGTTTCTTGTTGATCCATGAAACAAGTTTCTTTCCAAGAAAGAAAAATCCACTAGATGTGCTTTTCCAGTCATCTATATCTCCAATCGAATCTGCATCTATATATGCACATGGTGTAAAGTCATCATCTTTAGGATACCATGAACCATATTCAATTGTTCCTTGTAAATATTTGAAAATCCTAGCTATCGGAGAAATGTTTTTCATCATAATCAATTCCTTCCTTATGAGAATATCCTTTGAAGACCAATCTAGCCTTGTTTCTCACAACTTATCCATCTTCATTCAATTTATTCCTAAAAACCCATTTAGTTCCAATAACATCTTATTTTTAGGCCAGGGAACTAAAGTCTATGTGTTGTTCTTTTCTATCTGATCCAATTTCTCTTTCATAGCTTTCATCCAACATTCATCCTTACATGCCTCAACTACTGATGTCGGTTCAATTAGAGAAATTAAGCATACCTCTTTAGTTGCCAACCTTCTTCTTGTCATCACTCCTTTGCTCTTGTCTCCAATGATATGATCTTATTAATGATTCAACCTTACATACCTGGGAGTCTCCTAACTTTCTGTGTCTCTGCTATGATCTTTAGTTACTTGATGGATTTTCTTATATTGCCCAGGTAACTCGTTCAACATTCTATTCTAGTGCAGGCACTATCGGACTAGTTATGATCATTTCCACTTTTGGTTCTCTTTCATAAGTTCTGATTTGACCTCTGTACTACTCATCCACCTTGACATTAGCGATTTCCATAATTCTCTTCAATATTTTATTATAACATCTATATGCTTTTCTTTCAGTTGAATAACTAAGAAATATCCATTCATCACATCTAGGATCAAACTTTTCAATTCACTACCAAAGTTTTTGAAATACTTAACTGTAGGTGTATGACCAAACCATAACTCATAAGGTGTCTTACTAGTAAACCAAACTGGATCCAAGATCTAACAAATCTTTGTCGGTTAACCTTCAAACAAACTTTTCCAATTTCTAAAACAGGTTTTCAGACCACTACCAGGGGTAATGCAAGATTTGTCATCAATTTGCCTCCCCCTAAGGCTAATGCCTTAGTTACCTGATGAGTTTCCTGCTAGTGTAGGAACATTCTGTTCTACCGGTTGAGTAACTAGAGTATTTTCATCTGTCGGTTGATCCTCAGACTTTCTAATCCACTTCTTCTCATGCTCCTTCAGAATATCATCAACTTTATGCTTTCCCTTTTGATTGGATTTGTCATTTCCTCTTGGTAGGTTCTTGCTTTTGCAAAATTTAGCAATGTGTCCTACTTTGTTGCATGCATAACAAGTGACATTGTTCTTTTGAATTGCATTGTTGTAACCTTGATCATTTCTTGACCTACATTGATTAGCCATATGTCCAAACTTTCTACATGCATGACATTTTACATTCATTTTACAATCTATTCTCCTATGACCATACTTCTTGCAATTGAAACAATGACTGGTAAATGAATTATTGTTTTGATTGACTCTATTTCTGCATTGAATTGCCATATGACCAAACTTATTGCAAACAAAGCATCTACCATTAAATTTATGTGCATTGAGTTGTCTTATCGGTGACCTCTGATTTCGATTGACTAGTGGATTCTCCTAATTGTTCTTTTGACCGGATGCATCACCCTGATTTGCAATACCAGAGCTTTCTCCATGCTCAAATCCAAGACCTATAGTGTCTCCACTGTCCCTTTGATTCTTCAATAACTCATCAAGTTTTGCAGAACTGGCCTTGAACTTGTCTTTGTACTCATTTGTAGTATCTAGATCACTTCTTAGGACTGCCATCATTCTTTCCAACTCTTGCTCATTGTTTTGAGTTTGCACCAATTCAGTTTTCAACATATCATCCTCATGTGCCAACCTAATGCATTCTTCAGATTTGTCTTTAAGAGATTTGGCAATATTTTCTTCATTCTTCTTTCGGTCTTCAATCTCCTTGGACATCCTCATGGTTAGGGTTTGCATTTCATTCTTCATCACACCATTTTCCTGACTCAACTTCTGGCATAGTTCCTTAAGAGAATTCTTTTCTTCATCATCCTGATTTTGTAATTGATCACAAAGTTCTTTCCTTTTGGCTTGAGCAGATGACAACCTCTCTTGCAGAGTAAGGATGAATTCCTTTGCAGATCTCAACTCATCTTTTGTAGAATACAACCCATCTTGTAGCTTCATGTTTTTAAATCTTTCAACATCAAAGTCTTCAAGTGCTAATTTAAGTTCTTTCCTCAAACTCATCTCCATGGATTCTAGATTCAGGATCTTCCTCAAGTTGTTAGACTTATTTTGAGGCACCAGGCTCTGATATCAATTGTTGGAATCCAATAACATTGAGAGAGGGGGGGGGGGGTGAATCAATGTTCTCCTGGTATGATTAATTTTAACCTTATTAGCACAACAACTTAGTAAACAGTATGCATAAAATCTAATAACAACAATTAATAATGCAACTACAAAGATTAACACCATAACATAGAGATTTATACGTGGAAAACCTCAAAGAGGAAAAACTATGGTGGGATTGGTGACCCACAATATCTATCCACTGATCAGATGAATAAATATTACATATAAGGGGCCTAAACATGCAGAAAGACACACTGCTCATCCCAAAAGGAGCCTCATTGACTACAATAAATATTCAGACTACAATCCAGAAAGAAGATTGAACTACAAGAATAACATCTCTTATGCCTAAGTACAGTTCCAATTAAGCTCAATATCGGAGGTCTTAAACCTCTTACACAAACCCAATTCGATCACCTATGATTGACCAAATCCTCTACATATGATTACAACTTTATTCACACACAGATAGTCCCATAACCATAATCATCCTATGATCTAGAAAGAGATCTTACATCATATATATACAAACCCTGGACCTAAACAATTAGGTCGGCCACCTAAAAGATAATACAATAAATCTATTACATAAATCTGCAACCCAAGTCGACCTAAGGTCGAAACAACATTATCCAATTAATAAATCCAACTGGTAATGCGTCAGGAGCATTCACCAACACGTTACACAAACCATTCCATAACCTAGAAGTCAAAAACACAGAATAGCACTAGACCTAAAATAGGTCGCCATAAGCCAAATGCAACACCATCGATCAACTAGAACATGAACAAGATAACCATCAACATCCTGAGAACCTTTTAGAATCCACACCAACACCACTTATCGAATCCATCAAAAGATCTTCAACGAAGCTCTGTCTGTAAAACCCTTACCGATAACCAAGAGGCTTACTAAAATATATGATAGCTTTTAGATCACCAAATCCTGAACCAACAATATGTGACACGCATCTGAACCACATGAATGACCAAACCAAGCCAATACCACAAATTGGAACATACTGGAGATGGTCTCTAGATCAACATCACAATCCAACCACTCTACCAGAACCTGGTAGACAACCAAACACGCTAGTGTTGACATCAATGACAAACATCAATGCAACACATAATCAATTCCTCCATATTGCCAGCACTATGATGTGACATTACATGCTCACACATGTGTGAGAAAGAGGAGGGTAGGGAAACTTGTCACATGATGACAAGTTTAGATCTTGATCCATGTATATAGATTCAAGGGCTAGGATTGAGTGGACAAGGATTGAGGTGAGGTGGAATTTAATAATATAAAAAATAGTAGTGAGGTTTAGTTGGCTCAAATCAATTAATTGAGTATGAATTAATTAATTGATTTAGTGGGATAAGGTTAGATACAATTAAATAAATATAAATTTATTTAATTAATGGTGAAGGATGAAGATAAAGGTTAAAATTAATTAAATAAATTTGGCGAGGGATAAAGCTAATAGATTAATTATTAAATAAATAATGTTTAATTAATTGGCTAGAAAGGGACAAGGTCAAGTCTGGTTAAGTATGGACAAATTTAGGTGTCTACAATATCACTTCATAATTTAGACATAAAAACCTATTGGATATTATTTTATGTGATAGAAGTTTTGAGCTTTCAATAAGTATTAAGTGCTTATTGTAGACACCTAAAATTGTCCTGTTTAATTAATAAATATTTTTATTTATTTAGTTACTTTATCCTAAGTCATCTATTAATTAAATAAATCTTTATTTATTTAATTAATTCATTTATCCTCTTCTATCCCTTTTCTCATTTAAATAAATATTTTTATTTATTTAAATTATCTTTCTCCCTAAATCAAATAAATATTTTTATTTATTTAATTCGTCCCACTTACTCTATTAATTAAATAAATCTTTATTTATTTAATTAATTCATTAGCTTTTTCCTCTATGACACATGTCATTTATCTCTTAATCCTCCTTTACCTCCCCCTTCATTACTTTATTATTTCTTCTACCTATCTTTTAATCCTAGCCGACCATTTATCTTTTCACATCTTAATCTTATCCCTCCATTTTCTAGAGCATCTTCTGTATAAGAGGACACTCTCATCATTATCAACCCTAATGCACCTAATCAATCCTTCAAGCGTAATCAATACTTATGCAATCAAGCCTTCTTGTGATCAAGTGACTTCACAACCACAATGCATTCTTTGTTGAGCTCTTGTGCATATACAAAATCTGAGAGCAAATATATCAAACAAGATCAATGGAGATAAGAGACGATGGAGATTGAAACCCTACTTGGCATGTGAATGGTAATATTGTTTCATTTGTCGATTTGAATGTTCTTAGGTATCTTCATTGGTGTATGGTGGATGTTTGGTTGTAGAACTAGGGTTTGTTGTGGTTGGATCTCTGTGGTTTTACAATAGTTTATCATCATTGTTTTTCACTGTATACACTTATAATTCTTGTATAAATGTTTTTGTATGTAAAATGATTATTTATGTGAATTATTCATTATTTCAATATGCATTTTAATAATGTATAACATAAATGCTACTAAAGTGTATTTAAGTTTATGATGTCTTGTGTATAGGTTAAATGGGAAGTTGGAAATAGGTTTGAATTATGATATGGACAAACATTATCCTAATTATGAAGTAATGCCTTTTTCTTTTAATTAATTATAATAAGCCACACCTTTTATGCTTAGGGACATGATATTATAATGTATTTAGGTGGGAGATTCATGCACCCCTTAAATTAGTTGTATTGGTTCCATGTGGACAATTAGGTGTAATTAATTATATTAGGTAATGAGTAGGCCTACATTGGATTTAATGGTTTAATTCTCTTTTATCAATTAGGTATATATCTATTTATAGAAAGTTGATATTATTATAAGGATATGTGAACAATATGTTGTGCAATTTGGGATCTATTAGAGATATAGTGTTCCATGGCTTCTTCCATAATGAGTATTATATAGTGTTTTCCCATCTTAAGGGTTTATTCTATTTATAAATATATAGCATCTTGGTCCATGAAGATATTGCATGTTTTATGTGATATATCTTCTACATTGTCTTTTTGTGAATATTATACGTGTAAATCTTATTAAGTGCTATCAGAGCTATGATTTGGGAAATGTAAGGATGAAACTCTATTTTTTAAAGATTCACGTATATCCTCCAACTAATTGTGGATTTTTTTACCTTTTTTTTATTGAAGTTGGACGATTATCCAAGGAGGAAACAATTACAAAAATTCCTTTGATCATCAACGTTGAGTGAATTATTATCATTTTAGATTTGTTCATATTTCACTCTATGAGCTATAAATTGGAACTTTTTTTAAAAAATATATTTACCTTTCAAGAAAGCTCACCAAAAATTATTTTGTGTCTATTAATTATATTTTTAGTTTTAAGTTCAAATACATTATGAAATGAGCTGATTAAAGTTAGGACAATAGTATGGATAAAAAATGATGTATTTCCATAAAAATCATAATTTTAATAAAGCTTCCTAGGTATGATGGAGGTGGAGATGCATTAAAATGGTGGTAACAATATAAAAGAGCTTATGGTAAAAACATAGCATGTAAATAATAGATTTCTACATACTTAGAATATGAAGCTAAAATTGGTTTATGCCATTGTAGAAAGGCATTAATCCATTGAATGATTAGGAACAAGTTTTCTCAGATAGATAGGCATAAAAATAAATAACAGGATTAGAGACGGATGAGAGAATGATGAACATAAGACAATGGATAAAATCACATGCATTTTAGCTTCAATTTCATGGTTGTATTCAAAAGGAAAAGGTTATCATTTCTATAAACCCTAGCGACAAGTATACTTTCATCAACATGAAATTTGCCACGAAACTATAGATAAAAGAAAAAAAAATTAAGGAAATAAAAATTGTGGATAAGGATTCTCAATTTTTTAAAGATTAAAGCTCTCCATTGATAAATATGTTTTGTATTCAAACTTTAATACCTTGGATATTTTTCTTGGCTATAATATTTGAGAATAGTAAAATTTAATGTGTAGAAGAAGTTCATGAAGTTTTGGTGTAGGAGGGAAAAATTTACATTACATTATACCAAACACGATGAATACAAAAGAGAAGTCAAGTTAGAGCAAGTTAAACAAGCTATTGTAGATTGCACCGAATAATTAAAGGGAAAAAAAGAGAAGCAAGATATAGAGAAAAAAGAGGAAAATATCATTTCTCTTCATAAGCCAATGAAACAAGTGCTAATAAATGTTGAAGAACAAAAGAATTTCCATAGATAGAAAAGTGTGAAATACATAAGCATCCACATCATTGTGAGAGACAAGAATCATGGAGGAAACCATAATAAAGATATGATACAACATGTTGTCCTCATTTTTTGTTATGTCAAAAAAAAATTGACCCCTACAAATTTTTGTCCAAATTTGTAATCTACCTCTCTAAGCTCATTTTTCGATGCAAATTTTCGCTTCCTTATTCTATTCTAGGATTCCTCTCAATCCTAGTTTAAGTAATTAATTTGCAAAATTAACAAAAAATCTTCTTTTGAAGAGTTTTATAAATCTGGTGCAAAATCAGAGTTTAAATCCAATTCTACACTTGTTTAATGTTTCTAGGTGCAATTCGGACATAACTCTGAATTACACCTGTAGACACATAAAATTGATTAAATTAATATTTAATTAATTTTACCTTTATTCCTTGATTAATTTAATTAATCATATTAACCTATTATTCCCCTAAATTAATTAAAGCACATTTAATTGGTTTTCCCCTTCCACATATATAATTATTTAATTAATTAATTATACATGTCTCTTTTATCCTAAAGTTGATTTATTTCAATAAATCAAGCCCACCTTTAAGGAATATTCCAACTTTATTCCTAATCCTAATAAGCTAAATTAATTCATAATTAATTAAGCTAATTTTGTAATTCCTACAAACCCACATCTTAATCCCCCATTAAATTAATTAACCCAAATCCTAATCCATGTTAGTATTTATTCTAATTTAAAATACTACACACCTGTTGGGTATTGGTTGATGTGTTGTCATTGGTGTTGTTGGTTCCCAAAACCACAGATTGGAAATCAAAGGGACTTGCCAAATCCCTAACTGATCCAATCAGCCTAGGCCAATGAATAGGAATGGTCAAAGACCAACTTCCTCTACACTTTAGGCTCCACTAGACCTAGGCGGGTACACCTCAATCTCCAAAGCATAGAGAGAATTATTTATAGTGAATTTAAACTTACCCGATTAGCTGTTTACAAAAATGGCAAAATGTTTCCTGCAACTATGCTTTATTATGTGCTTTTAACTTGCTTTGATCTAAAAGCCTGAATATGATTGATAATGAATAAAAGCTTATAAAAGAATATTGTTGGAAACTTGAGTGAGTATGGAAGAAAAATACTAGTAGAAGTATGAAGTGTCTCTCTAGTGAGGACCTTGTGCACACCAAATTTACTCATGAAAAACTAATAAAAGACCAGTGCCTTATCTGACAATTTACATATTACTTTAATGGACATGTATTTGTAATCTCTGGAGATAGTTTGAAAAAACTCACAAGTATGTAAGACTATCACTACAATGGTTTCAATGTATGTCACTAGAACAACATAAACAATTCTATTTCCTACATAACAACAAGTGATGGCACACTGCAACAAACCTTATTTAGATTTATCCAAAGAACTTTAAGTCATCAACATCATATAACATAAAATGATCTAAAGATAAAGACAACAAATCTTGTATATTAATTTTTGGAATAAAGGGTATACAAAAGCTTCAGACTCACAGGTACTTTATGATATACTTGCCTGCACAAAATGACTTTTCATTTCTACAGACTTGTTTTACATAACACTACTAGTCCCAACAAACAATCTGAAAGATAACAATTTTTTCTATATTATTATTTTGTCTCTTCCTCTTTAGAATACAAAGTGACTCAAAAGACACAAATGGAAGGACACAACCTTTCATTAGTACGAACTAAAACTAACAAAAACCTAACTAATCCCCCTAATTGCTATAACCAAATCACATTACAATGACATAAACTAATTCTTCCCATCCAGCCTTTGACCACAGTTCTAGATGTGCCAAAGATATCCTTCATCTTTATATGTGCAGGCATTGAAGATGATGTCTCTGACTGCTACTTCCGCTGTAACAAAATTCTCAACCTGTTCCCCTATTTCATCACATCCAAAGTATCCGCACGGGCAATGCTAAGGGATGAACTGAGTAGTGATCTACAATCGGAAATCCACTGGTCTTTATCCTTTATTACCCCTATATCATCCACCACACTTGGGAATCCATGATTAACAATCTCTCGACACTCCTCATATTCAATCTTCAACTCTGTTGTGAATTTCTCATGAGTATCAATCAGTTTTTTGATCTTGTTGATCTTTTTGTCACTCTGTGTCTTGTCCTGAAGTAACATATTTAGCCGATCAAAAATCCTCTAGTGTGATACTATATTATCCATGTTTCTCTGGTAGACAGTCTAGAATTCCTCTAGTATTTTCTGCAGATTCTTAAATCTTTTAGATAGTAAGACACATGATTTGTCTTTCCTTATGTTCTGCATTCTCTCCTTCAACTTCTTGTTTTCTTTGTGCAATTCTTCGCATGTCTTTTTCAGTTTTGATTCATCTACTATCCGAGGTACAGGCTGGCCCCTGCTTCTTAAGAGTTCCTCATACAATAATTTATATTTTCCTATTTCTCTTACCAACATCTTCATCTATGATTTATTTAATTTTGAAATATCAATTCCCATATCTGTTGTGACCATGGGATCCACTTCACTGACCTTTAACTTCATCATGTGATTGAAAGCCTTATCCACATCTATAATCTTCAACCTCTTATTTGGAGGATAAAGGGCCCATAAAAGCATCCCCTCATCATCTAGATCATATCTTGATCCAATAAAAATGTCATTTACACCTTGAATATCTAACTTGAAATCCTTTTTATCTAAATGTAATAGGCTATTAAAAATGAAAGACGCACTAAGGTCCCGGCCTAGGAAAATAATTATTCCTACCTTTATAAGAAGTTGCCTTCCCCTTTGAGGGGTCATGCCTTCTAACTCTGAATTGATACCAGCCTTCAGTTTTTGAAGCATCTCTACCTCATTTTCTGGTGTTACATCAGGCATTGCTTCTCTTAGCCTCTTTCCTTTGAAATGATACAAGAAGGACTTAAACTCCTTCGATTTAATGAATTGATCATCAAACACAAAAGAAGTATTCTCTTCTAACCTAACATCCACATCAAAATTCATCCTCACAATAATTTGGTCTTTTACTTCAGGTTCCTCCTCCCTTTCAGGCATTCTGAATCTCGTGACAACCTCATTCTCACCCGATTCACTTTCAGCTTCTTCTTCTTCTTCCATCTCCTACAGTCTTTGTCTCTTTTCTTCCAATCTCTGGTTCAAATCCCGAAAGATTTGCATAGCTTCTTCAAAATCCTTATTTCTGAAGATGTCCAAGGCTTCAACATGCTCATGAAAATAGTCACCCAGATTCTGCCCTTTTCTGCTTTGGTGTATGTAGCTCTCCAGGTCATAATTTTTTGGCTTGTGTGCTCATAGAGGTTATAATCTTCTATTAACCTCCTGTCAATAATTTCATACGCCTTTGTGGATACAATGGTGAAGTCACCAAAATGTAGAGTCTCGGGTAGAAAAACTTGCTTGTGGGTACCCCCAAAATGTTGTGCATTAGAGACATTCATTTGTCTCACAATCTCCAGGTAAGCAATTCTATCAGGTGCAGGCTTTGGTAGCACATAAGGAGCACCTTTGAATCCAAAAACTCTAACATATGTGAAGTCCCGATATATATACCAATCACCCCAATTATGATTGACCTTGGTATCCCCATGCTCATGGGGTCTAAGAAATATTTTGATTTCTTCTAAAAATGATCCATCAAAAGAAACCCCAAAAACTCTGTATAATGGTTGTACAAAAAAATCTTCAAATTTGACATAATGAGATCTCATGAACCGAGAATCCCATAGTGATACCCACAATTGAACTGGCTTCTCCTGCCCATCTTTACCATGAACATTTAATTTCAAATCTTTAGGCCACAACCCCCCGTGTCGTCCATAAAACATGATAATATGCATTAACAATGAATAAAACTTACAAGATTTGTCGAGGTTATTATGAAGACTTAAGAAACCCTCATGCATCTTCTCGACAATGTAAGCAACATAATCAAATTGTCTCGGCTCATGCATTTGTGTGTCTGCAACAAGTACCAATGGTCCTATTCAAGCCACATCTGGAACCTCAACTCCTCCCACTTGTCCACATGCCATATACGTATATTGCAGATACTATTTGAAAATGTTGATATCAAATGGGGGCCCGTCTTCATTTGTCAACTTTCATTTCTTAGCCTTATGTATGGCCAAATTCCACCCATTTTATATAGTGTCCATCTTCGTATATTCTTCTTGTAGTTTCTCAAAAGACAGAGGCACATCAGATTCAAAACCAAGACCAAAAAACTCATGAATGCTGGCCACTGAGAGATGGATGAATGCATCACCATTTGGTAATTGGATACATCTTTTCATGGCGTTATAAGCCCTAGCTAGTGTTTTCGTCAATTGAATATTTACGAAGACATTAGGGACCACAAGTTTACCCAATCCAGTTGTCCATGGGTTTGAGATTGGGGTCGGCTTGCTCCTTCGTGAATAATGATACAAGAACAATTTGTGGTCTCTAACCCTGGTCTAGACATCCCCAATATCCTTAAAATCATCTTCTAGCTGGTCATGGATAAGCAAATTAGCCTTAGATCTTCGAGACTTGGCTCTTGGTGATCTCATTTGGTCAATCATATCTTGATTTAACTTTCACCTCTGTGTAACTTCTCCACCCTTAGACTTCTTTGAGGTGCTCTCAGAAACTTTAGTGACCTTCCTCTTGACTTTGGAACTAGAACCCTCCATATTTGAATCCTTCAAGCTTTCTGAAATTCCAATTTTTGTAGTTTAGTTCCGCTTCAATCTCTTTGTTTGCTTTAGTCTTCTATGCAAATTCCTTATACCAGCTTCTATATATATAGATTTAATACATCAGGAGCATTTACTCAATTGAAATGGTGTTGTGATTTGTCTCATGTAAGCACAAACTTGTCCATTGCTTGTGTTTAATAATGGCAGGTGGATTTTTTAAGATCAGATTTTGCAATGGTTGGTCATCATAACTCCCCTCGATAATTCAATTAGTTGGCACCACCCATCCTTATGATCAGCATAGGTTTCCCCGATCACTACATCGAGCATCGACGTAGCTCAATTGCTCTCATTCCGATGGTTATAACTTCCCCAATGGCTCCGCCTTCTAGCTAGGCTTTACTTTTACCTTTATATCACATCGACATAGGTTATTCTGATGTACCTTTCTTCTATTCTTCCATGGCATTCTGCCCATCGAGTATCACCATAACTCTAAACATGCTTCACCGATGGTTTAAGCTACCCCGATGACAATATTTTTGTTTTTTTGGTATTGCCTCATCGGATTATGTTGTGCCGATAACACCGCCCTCGCCACCTATCCCATCGAGTATCGGGGTAGCATAAGATGACACTTTTTGATGACCCGATGACAGTGCCAATGTCTACTTCACATTATCTTTCTTCGTTGTAGGTTATACCGATAGCCTCATCGGCTATCGACACAATAATTTTCTCATGCCCTCGATAGTGAATGTTATGCTAATGAAACCCTCCTTTTGAACTTCCCTTTGGTTCTCCTTCAAAGTGGTCGATCTGGGTCATGCCAATAGGTTCTATCATTGTTTTAGCTAGTCGGTCTTGTTAGGGTAACTTATGCCGATAGATCAAATTTGATAATTATGCTAGTTAAGCTTCTCTTCATATATTGTTTACACTTCCAGCCTTCCATGGAAACTTCATATGTGCTAATAAGTGACAGAGTCTATCACATAGGCCCAAAGAATGTCCTTATAAAGATCCCAATACTGTCATGATGAAATATCCTTATGTAGTCCCTATTCAGTGCCAACCCTTAACATGCCCCAACGGTACTTGTCCAATTTGAAAACAGGTTTCAGTAGGATCTTTTTGATGTTGCAACATATCTCCTGCACATGCAATCTAGCAATAAATGCTCTTATGATGAAAATATACATATAAAACATCAAACAAATAGCACAAAATATATTGCAAAAATATGTGCTAATAGGTGTGTTGTCATTGATGCCAACATATTCCTCTGTGTATTCCGGTGTTGCAGTTTGGTTGGATGAGTTGGTTTAGCCTGTTTGTGTTATAGATGAGGTGGTGCAGATTAAAGGGTTTCTGGTATGTTGTCTATAGATCGTTCATTCCCATTTTCAGAGGTCTGCATGATGTTTTGATCGAGTTTTGAGATCTGGTATCGAGGATGTTATTCAGTTGTTCATGTTATTCGGTATTCTGGTTTATGCTCCATATTGTTCTGGAATTGCTATATCTTTTGTTGTGGATGTATGGAATGTATTATGGACATTTATGTGTGTCCTCAGTTTGATTGGTTCATGATTTGGATATCCACAAGCAAATATTTCAAGTTGACAGTTAGTTATGATGGTATTCTTGAGCTCCAATAGAGAGATAATGTTGATTCTTGTAAGCCAATTCATGTTTCTTATGAATGTCTCTAGATCGTTTTCTATGCGTATTGATGGTCCGCATTGATTTTTGTGTGCAAAATTAAAGATTTTCTTTGTTCGGTAGTGTTCTTCATGTTATGCAACATTCTTGGTGGTTGTAGTGTGTTGTAGAAGATTGAGGCGTAATTGTTGGAGCTGTTGTGTGTTTGCGATATTGATTTGTGTCCAAACTATGTCTTAGCCAACATCATTTTGGTCTGCATATATTGTTGTATCATATGAGGTTATTATTTTGTAATTTATATTGAGGGTTTAGATGACCTATATTTCAGAGGTTGAGAGTTTGTATAAATAAATGTAATAATGACGTAAGATGTATATTTGTGTTGTATCTGCGAGTGTGTGATCAAGTAGTGTGCAAACAAGTGATTTGATCTTTTAGAAGTGTGAAGGAGAAGAGAAGTGTGTTGTAGAGCAGATTGGGAACTATACTTAGGCATATGGAGATATTATTTTCACAGTTCATATAATCTGGATTGTTGTCCAAATGTTTTTGTAAGTCAATGAGACTTCCTATAAGGTAGTGAGCCTTCCCTTAAGGTTTTAGCCTTTTTGTGTTTCTTATTTTGAGTAGTGATCTCTAGGTAGTGTGCCTAAATGCATGTGCATTCCCCATTGTAATATTACATTTACTCCTAACAGGGTATTATCTCATTGTGAGTAGGTTCCCACTATGGTTTTTCCCTTAATAGAGATTTCCACGTCAAAAATCTTGGTGTTATGTGTGTTGTTGTTGTGGAGTTGTTTCAAACTTTAACTGTTAATTATCAGATATGTTTTGTGGTCTAAGTTGCAGTAAGTTTTTTTGTGCAAACTAATTCACTCCCCCCCTCTCAGTTTGTTGCATTGTCACCAACAACACCTACCCATATCATCTCACCCATCCACATCATCTTTGACCAAAGGGTGCTCACACATGTGTTAAAACTGCTCCTCCCCATGGAGCCACCCTACACTTTCCCCTTTTGGCATGTATGTCATAAACCCCCTTTTTTGAAGTCCCTACTCCTTTCCACAAGTATTTCACTTGTCAACTCTTTGGACTTCCCATGGTTGCTCACACATTTGTGAGCACACCTTCCCATTTTACCTAGGATAGTTGGACTTCCCAAGGTTGCTCACACATGTGTGAGCACATCTTCCCCTTTTCCCTATGACAATTGCTCTTCCCAAGATGTGCTCACACATGTGTGAGCACACTTACCCTTCCCCACCTCTTCCCCTTGTGACACTTGTCACAAGGCTACACCTTCCAATATGGGACCACATTCCATTTCAATATGAGCCCTTCATCCCACTTTTGATCTTGACCATCAATTTCTAAACCCCAAACTTGATAAATTGAGCCCTTATCTCTCACCAAATAATCCACTTTCATAACATCATTATGCTGGCCATTTATCCACTCATGTTTGCATTATCATGATGCCATTTTACTCTAAATCATTATCATTAGCAAGTTTATAATCTTAAGTTTTCTATCCCATCTATTACCCACACATCCACACAAAATTTTTGTGTAAGTGTGAGCAATCCACACTCAACTCCACCTATCTCTCCTACTCCCCATTAGTCAAATTTGGAGCTAGCAAAGTTTGTGGAGACGAGGAGGAAAAGAAAGAGCTATGATAAATGGGTGCTTCATGAGTATATTTCATTTATGTTGTTTTGTTTTCATAATTCTCTTGTTTAATATTTCTTGATATCTCGTTAAAATGGTTGTGATTATGTTTATTGCTAATCCTACTAACTGTTTTATGTGAGACTCAACACCTCTTTTAGGTTCTAGGTGCAAATCACACTTGTAAGTCTGAATTGCACCTATTTTTGGAGTTGGCACAAGATGTGCATTTCAGAATTGTAAACTCAAAATACACATCTTAGTGCATTTCAGGTTTACAACTCCAAAATGCACTATTTATTTTGCACGATTTTATATTTATTGCTAAGTGTTTGAAACCTTTTCGGTTTCTTCTTTCCTTTTTATTTTATTTTTGTTATGTTGTATTTTTTATCCCTTATTGTGTGTATCTCCCAAACACCCTATCCTTTCCGTTTCAAGCTTTCATCCGAGTTTATTGAGAAGATTTGGAAGCCGGATCTTCAACTTCTACCATTTTCGTGGTAAGTTTTTCTTTTATTTTTTCTTTGTTTTCACTTTTGAGTTTTGTTCTTTTCTATTGGGGTTTTGCTTTAAGTGTTGTTCATATTTATATGCCCAAAAAATATCAGGTTTCATTCCACCATAAACTTTGAACAAATGCTCATTGAAAGATGTTGTTCAGACTCATGAACCCGAACAACATGATTTTAAACCTACATTGTATCGGTGTATGTCGAGGTTGCAACCTCAAATTAAACTAGGTTACTTCTTTTGTGGTGTAATCCAAGGTTACAAACTCGACATACACAAAGATCAACCAAAATCAAACATTGTTCATATTAGTGTAAAACGGGGTTACAACCCCTACTTACAACAGGCTATTCCCTTTTGGTGTAAGTCGAGGTTGCAACCCCGACTTACATTGCACACACATCACGTCCTTTGTGATCTTCCTTCATTTGGTGTGTTTCAGGTTTATATCTCCAAATGATTCCAAACTATCATGACAATGGTGTGGTTCAATGATATAACTCCAAATCACACCCAAGATTGTTGTCTTCCCAATACATGTTGTAGATCAGGTTTGTAAACTTGAACTACACCACATTTTGTATGTAACTCCCAGGTGTAGTTCAGGTTTACAAACTTGATTTACACCATTTTGATATGTCAAACCTAGCTAAATGTAAATTAGACTTGTAAGTTTGAAATGCACTTTATAAGACACATGCTTGTGTTAAGTGTAAATCAGGTTTGTAAACTCGATTTACACCAAATTCACACACATGTAAATCGGGGTTACAAACCGGATTTACACCCAAAGGAAACTTTGTACTACCAAATGAATTAGAGTTTTTGAAACCCTAATGATGTGAATCTAACATGTTGTTCAATGATCTTCCTTATAATCAAGTACATGGTGATGATCGTTTTTCCAATGTTGTAGTTTTAGTTATAGAGAAATGACAGAGCCATCTCCAAGTAAAAGAACTATAACTTTTAAGAAGTAGGACCCTTATCTGGTCTTTCCACCTTCTTTGGTGTCATCTAATATTGACAACATGATAGACACATAAATTAGTCATGTGGATTTAGAAGAATTTATTAAGAGGGTCAAATAGACGTTTGAATATTACAAGATTGAGGCAATTATCAATAGTAGCATTCACTTAATCTCATCTTTCCAAATGTCTACACAAAAGCCCGAATTTGTGTTAGTATTAGCTAAAAAGTTTAGTCCAGTGAGAAGTACTATCAAGGATGCAGATGGAAAGAAAACTATCATAAAATTGGATGAAGATTTCTTTGATACAATTTTCAAGTGCCCAAATATTGATCAATATGTTAATATAAATACATGTAGCTAGTTCAAATATATTATAACAATAATTCAAACAAGTGCAAAAGGAACATCAATGACAATTGGTTAAAGTCTCCAAGTCACACTATTGCAATATGGCTCAAGACCATTCACCGTAGTGATTTTATTGAGGAGGTAAATGATCTAATTACTCTTCTCAGTAGACTAAAAGGGCTTCCTATTTCAGACACCTATCATGAATGGATGTATAAGTACATCCATATCATTTGGAAAAATAAGAAAATGATCTATTGGGGGAAGTAGATAAGTGATGCCTTGTGTGATCAACTTACCAAGGTACTTATATGACTTTGTATCTAGTATAGGCAACAACCTCAATGAGACACTTCCCAGGGTTGTCCACAATAGGGGACAAAAGTCAAATTCCAGTGTATTAGTATTACTTCCAATTGTTTCTAAGGAACAATTTACATAATTTTAGGAGGTAAATTATGCTTTCTTCTATCACTATATGTGCATGTTTGACAAGGATATACAAAAGAAGAGGGTGTTAGATGAAACCTAGAATATAGTGAATCAATATGGATGCATGTTCTTACAATTCCCTATCTTCACTTACCTTAGAGTAGGATGCTATGATGATGATCCTTTTATGCTCCTAAGGTACTCATTATATAAGATTGTTCTCATGGAGTTGGCTCATTAGATGGTCGCAGTGCATGAGTGTCAATCAGGTTCACATAAGCCTGGATTCAAGTTTTTTCTCTCCATTAGGAGATAATCAATTCTATTTACAGGGATAGAGAAATAGATGAAGAAATGAGGAGTGTTACAGTGAAACTTTTAAAGGCTAGAAAACATTTTGACTATAGGGGCATGAAGAGAAAATTAAAGAAAAGATACACTCATGTTCATCGCGTAGAAGACATCTGGATAGATTGTAGAATGAAAGAGGATATTAGAAAGCTTTATTATTATCATCTCATTATTGAACAAATTGAAAACCTAAATCTTGCTGATATTCCCGAGGATCTTGAAGAAGATGGAAATATCCTAGATCTAGTGTACATGGAGAATAAGATTGTAGATACACCACTTCCTCTCATCTAGTGGTCACATAAGGAAATGACTTCAATAAGGTTTGTGTTCTAGAGTATTCTCACAAATATTAATTTACACAAAAAGATTCAATTGAAGCTATTCCAAATTGAATTAGAAGATGATACTATAGGACCTAGTGGAAAGACTTTTGAGTTGAGGACCAAGAACAAGCAAGATTCAGTGGCTCAAAAGGCTTCCAAATTCAAGTTTACTGTTGGGAAAGGAAAAGAAAGGAGTCAAGGGGATTCATCAGCTCAAGATACTCAAACAAAAGAAGAAGTTTAAGATGAGTTGGTTGAGGAGGAGCTGCAACAACAAGAAGAACAACTAGAGAAAGAACTTCCCAGTCCGAAAAGGGCATAAGAATTCATTCCTCATACATTTGATAATGCTCCAGGTACAACTCCTCTGAAAGTTTCTATTTCTAATCCTATTCCTTTTGGTTCTACTATTTCCTATACTTCATATGTTCCCCATGTAGTGATCCACTCTATTCCCTCCACAACAACCAATGAGTCAGCCCTAGATACTCCATAGGACAATAGTGAAAATGTGTTTCTCCCAAATTTGTCTGAAGTGCCTTCTTCTATGCTGGAATATTTTGATAAATTCTTTTCAGAGATTGAACTTGCACTGAAAATGTTAGTCATAGATAGTCCACCTATGATTGTGACTTCCACTCCTCCCATTGTGACCACTAATGCACAAGAGAAAGAACCTTCATCTTAGATATTGGCCACAGGAGTTGAAGATGACACACCTCTACCACCTTCATTGGTCTCTAATGCTCCTAAGAGGAAGAAACAAGCCATCTCCCCAGATGACTTTGACTTCAGCCAACTAGTTCCTGTTAAGCCATAGGTTACAAAGAAGGCTAAGAATTTGTCTAGAGTCAAGGTGGATAAGTCAAAGAACACGTATGGCGAACATGCAGTGCCTCCTCTAGATACAAACATTGATAAAATACAACCTACAAACTATGTTATTAATAGGATTAGGATTTCATTGTCTAAGTCTGATGGCAAAGAAAGACCAAGATTACAAGTCAATAAGATAATACCAAAGGACTTTATATTTGTTATATATGTTAGAGTAAACATGGATGCACATTGAATTCAGTTGTCATTGGGTCATTAGCTATCTTTCCCGCCCCTAGTGTTTGTTAAATGCACATCATTATTAGTGTATAGTAGTGAGTGGTTGTAAGAGGAACATACCATACTACTAAATCCACTTCCGCCCTAGACTGGATCAACTCAATTAGCATCTGGGTCAACCTGTGCCTTTGGGTCGTAAGCTTGGTCAACTGAAACTCTTCTATTGGCCTTTATCTATCACTGCCTCACCTAGCACCCCTTCCACCACTTCGAGAGCCTATAGACCCAATAGAGCTAGTAATAGAGGTAGCAGAAGCATTGCAAGAGAATTAAAAAATCCCCTGAGGAAAGAGAATTAAAAAATCCTTCTCATGCATGAAAATTTTCCCAAATGTTGAAGAAATTTCAAGGTGGTGACAAAATTGGATAGGGAAGAGAATTTTCTCTCTCTTGGACCCAAGAGCTCAAATAAGAAAAATTCCTAAAAAGTAGGAAATGTGACAAATTGATGAAAAATCTTCATGCATGAAGGAGCTATGGAAGATGCTCAAACATCTTTTGATAATCTTGTGGCAAGATACAATAAAGAAAAGGTCAAGAAAGATAAGATTAAGAAACAAGTGGAACAACTCACCACTGTGTTGATTAAGATAACACTATCTTTAGAGGTAATTGAGCCGATGACTTTGTTAGTTGATGAGAAATTCATAAAATAGGCTTAGCAAGTCACCTCACGTGGATGGTTAGTGGATGAATGGATAGATAGAATGTTAAGTCAAGTAGGACATCTTCAGAGCTTTGCAGTTACATTGATCAACAATTTGGAAAGTGTTAGGTTTGAAGTAGATAAAACACTAAACCTACTTTCATAGGAGCTGGAAATACAAGAGAAAGACTTCAACTCTTGGTTAAAGTTAGAAGATTTTGAATTAGATGTTCTTATTGATAATGGAGTACTTTATTTAAGATACATGTATATTGAACAAAGGGAAGCATTAGAACATTAGATGAACACTCTAGAGATGCTCATCAAAGACATGCAAAAGGAACAAAAAGAATGTATTGGTAAAAGAAAGGAAATCATTGAAAAGATATAAAAAATTCCTTGTACATTCCTTGATGAGAACCAAATAATTTATCTTGCTAATAGGAGAAGAGGTTGATAAAGAAGTTTTCCTAATATCTTCAATTGACAAGTTGATAGATATTCAGGTTAATTTGGACAACTTGGCCTCCCTTTTGAAGAAGCACAAGAGATGTTATGTTGGCCTAGGAGATTCTATCACTTGGATCAAGGTTGTCATGAGTCATACTCAAGGCCCCGATGAAGTCCAAATGAAGATTGTTCTACAAAAGTTTGAAGAATTCATGAAACAAGATCATAATAGAGTGTTTAGTGACACTAGTTTTATTTTTTTAAGTTATAGGTGCATTTTTGTAGTAAGCATTCAACACTTCAAGTGCCATTTTTTACATATGTTTTCGCATCTAGAATATGCACAGGTTAAGTCAAGTACGACTCAATTTTGAGTTAGTCATAGTTAGTTGTAACTTTTCCTAGATTTACTCATAGGCTCTCCTCTATATATATGAGGGAGATATTTGTAATGAGGAATTTCAATTTTTTTATGCATCGAAACTCTACCAAAGTGAAACTTTGAGTTCATATTGTTATTTTGAATACTTGATCAAACAAGAGAACATCTTTGGCATTCAGAATTTGTGTTGAATTCATTATGTCTATGGTGAGAGTGTTCTTACATCATTCTTATTGTAGAATCTTGTTTTGATTAAGCAAAAGAATTATGAAGAAGTGTTGTTAAAGAGTAGAGAGAACATTGAGCTTTACTTTTTTTTTGTTAGTGAAAGTTTATGAATTTGTATGTGGATATCAATACAGAGATTTTAAGCTTTGTCTTGTTATCTTGGAGAAATTTCATTTTAGGCTATAGAAGTTATTGGTTAAAGGTTGATAGGATTATAGTGTTTTTAAGACTTTGAGCTTCAATGCCATTTTCTCATCCCGAGGAAGCAACAAAAGACTTTGCACTTTCATGGAAACTTTGCTTCTTGTTATTTGTATATTTCATTTGTACTCTTTTAGGTTGTTAATATTGCTCTCAATTGTAATATCCTTTATGAAAAGAGAAAAGGATAAATGTCCATTCTGAAGAAAGAGAAAGAGATGAAGTGACACCCAAGCTTAAAATAAGATTAATAATTAGAATTTTGGTTTAAGAAAGTTGGAGTAATAACAATAGGGGGAGCCTTCCCTTATAATTAGGATATATTCAATCTCATGTTTTGTGGCTAAAACCATCATTTTGTAAACCTCACAAGTTTACAATTTTTTAACCAACACAAGAACAAGATAGTCACTATGTATCTACATGGAATAAAAGAAGAAATTATAATAATTATTGGTATAATGCAAGTAATGGTTGTGCATAGTTAACATAGAGGAATTACTATGATAGGGAGTGAAATAAAAATGTAAAAAAATATGGATTAAGGATGGGATCTAGGTATTATCAATCTAAAACCACTATAGGTATCATGTGGATGATTGGATGATAGGACATGGTATCATATTTTTAATTACTTTCAATAGTCTTGTTCCTTGGATTCTTCTCATGTTTCAAGAATGAAACATGTCAAGGAGGGAGAACATGTTGTGTTCCTAGGGACATGATATTATAATGCATTTATAATGAGAAACATGCTAACATGTGGCACATGTCCATCTATTTATTTATATTAGGTCATGTGGAAAACTCAAGTGTAATTAATTATATAAGGTAGTGAGCAAGTCTACATTGGATTTTAATGGTTTAACCCTCCATTGCATAATTAAGAGGGGATTTATATAAAAAAGGTGAATATAATTTTAAGGATGTGTAAGAAGTGTGTGATATGATTTTGGATCTTGTATCAATATACCAGGGTGCAACTTCTTCCATAAGGAGTATTGTATGGTAATACTCTACCTTAAACGGTTTATTCAATTTTCACCTATATATCGAATATTAGGGCATCTTGGCCCACAAACATCTCTTGTGTTGTGTGTGAGCTATCTTCTACATTATCTAATTTGGATTATTGTATGTGAGTATATTATCAAATTAGAATAATAAATATTAAAATATAATATCTTGTTAGTGATGAATCTCATGTTAAACTTACAAGAGTTCTACAAAATGAGGCAAAATCAAGTCCTCCTTTAAAGGTGGTTGTCAAAATTAATTTTGATAAAGTTTCAAGAGGTTCCCTTGGGAGATTAGAACCATAATATGTTGTTACAAATAATATCAAGAATCCCATCATCACTACCTCAAATAAGTTCACTATTAGAACTAATAATGAAGTTGAGGCTAAAGTGGTTGTCACAAGCCTTCAAATAATTGGAAAAAAAAGGGATCTATCAAATTTTGTAGAAAAGGGATTCATTGATCATCATAAATGTCATCATAAGTAGTATTATTCTAACTAAAATATCAATAATATTCTCAAACAATACTAAAGTGTTTTGGATTGGATGGAAGAACTTTTAACTTGGTGTGCATATTAAGAAGTGAAATTTGTTATCATTTTTATTGCTTACTTTGGAGTTAGTTTAAATGGGAAATTGATTATCGGGGAATCTTGGAGTATTAGGGATTGTCTTTGATTCATGTGGAAAATGGAATATCCTAAAAAATGTTAAAAATTGCTAATAATCTAAAAACATGTCTCCTCATGCCCATTTGAGCGATTGAATCATAATCACGATTCCTTCAAAGCTTACTTTTTAAAACCCTTTAATATCTATCTATGTCATTGTATTGTTATTTAGGGATGGTTGGAGGGTCACAAAGCCTTGTGTGTTGTTTAGACTTTCATTCACCATGCCCTTTTGGGGAGTTGGTTTTTATTTTCTCTTGGCCTAAGCTTTAAGTTCTGCATCCTTGCATCTTACACGTGGCAACATGACTCACGTTGTTCGAGCTTCTCTTTTCCCTTAGTCAGGAAGCCGCGAGAGGTTGACGCATGGAAGGTTGCCTTTTCGCTCTCTTTTGATGGGTCTGCATTTTAAAAGTGTTTTTAGCTTGTGCTGTGTGATGGTTCCTCGCGAGGCACCTTGTGCAGTTTTGTTAAGTTCCCATGCCACTCTGTTCTGCTGCCATGTTTTGTTTGTAGCAACCATCGAGCGACTTTGGCATGCGTATTGAGATAATGGGGTGTTTGTCACCAACAACATACAATTCAACAACGGTCGTGGGCTCTTCCATTTTGATCCTGTCGTCAGAAGATTTGGTAGCCATTATGCTAAAGGCCAAAGTTGTTTTACCCAGTTTCTCATCAAGTTGTTTCATAGTTACTAACAATCCTGCCAGTGGTGAATGTGGTTATTTTTGCTCTCTTTGTTTTCTCCGCTAGGCCGTTGGTTCCAAATTATATAAGTGTTTCTTTTTGCTTTTGCTGGCGTTCATATTTTGGAGGAGAAATATAAACAATTTTTATGTGAATTACACCTTTAACTTGTGTTGTACTCCTAGAACTGTGATAATCAAATTGTGCTTGTGGCCTTTATGATCACTATTTTCAGTGTGCATGAATATTTTTCTGTGCATTTTGTGATTCCATATAACTTCTGGAATATATGCTGTAAGACTTTACAGATTAAACTATGTCTCTTGAACTTGTTATCTGATAGATGAATTGAATTTGTTGCATTATGTTAAGTGGGTTCTTGTTTATATTTTAATATTAATTTTCTGGGCATATAGATTTTTGAATGGCCCTTAGAACTGCACGTATGTGAAGTTTCTCTGTGCTAATAAAGCACTAAAAACATTTCAGTGCATCGCTATAGAGTAGCTTTGTTTTAAGTTTTCCTCCTTCCCCTTTTCTTCTCCCATATATGAAGAGTCGACTTCTAAAATCCTGGAGGTCACTTAATGAACACGCGCAAGTTCCCCATCGCCGAGTTTTCCATAAGGCTGTTTTCATAGAAGTAATTTTATTGATCAAAAGTTCTTTTTCTGGCATGCCCAGTGGGACCATTTTTGCTTATTTTGTCCAAAGAAGGTGTATGAGCCATAGACCAGACCGCAACAAATCCGAGTTTATTTTTACCATCCCTAGTTGTGGTCCAAGCAGTATCAGAAGTTGGAGTGCAAATCCTTGTCTAGGCAACCCATGTACCGATGTCAGTCCAACCTCTAAAAAATTTCATCCGACTTTCTGGCAAATATTGCACTTAAGAAAAATGACATGATGTTTGAATGGGATATCAGAAGTAGAGATAAAAGTCAGACCTTCTATCCCTGATAATCTGTACAACTGGCAAATTTTTCAAGATGATGCCGACTTGCTAAACTTCTTGCAGTGTGTGAATCACTATCAGGCAGAGGCTATTAACTTTAATGACTTTGTGGAAAAGGCTGAGGGGAAAGAAACCTTGTTTGGATAGGAAATCATACAGTTGAAATCAAACAAACTACCAAGAGGTTTGGTTGTGTTGGAGAGGACTTTCAATGCACAAGACATGATAGAAACTAAAGTAACTACAACTAAAGAAAGTGATATTGAACAGGTCAATTTGGGAAGCGAGGAGTCACCAAGGCATGTGTTTGTAGGAAAGAAATTAACTCCTAAAATGAAGCAACAACTGACAATATTTCTCAAAAAATATAGGCATGTGTTTGCATGGTCATATGATGACCTCAAAGCTTATAGAGAAGATCTTTTCCAATATGAATTACCCCTCAAACTTGATGCCAAACCATTTAGACAAAAACAAAGACCTATAAATCCAACTTTGCTACCCAAGATGAAAGAAGAAATAATAAAAATGAAAGATGTAGGGATAATCAAACCTTGTAGGTATTCATCTTGGGTTTCAAACCTAGTGCCTATCAGGAAGAAGAATGGAGACATAAGACTCTATGTAGACTTCATGAACCTGAATATATCATCCTTGAAAGATAATTACCCATTACCAAATATGGATATCATGTTGCAGAAAGTAACTAGATTTGAACTATTAGCTATGATGGATGGATTCTCAGGATATAACCAGGTGAAAGTCAGGGAAGCTGAGCAATATAAGAAAACCTTTACAACACCATGGGGTACCTATGTCTATGCAAGGATTCCATTTGGCCTAACTAATATTGGGGTAAATTTCCAAAGAGAAATGGATGTGGCATTTATGGAGCTAATAGATGTGATAATGGTGGTATACTAGGATGATCTAACTGCCTACTCAAAAAAGGCTCAAGACCACTGCAATTACCTTGAAAGGATATTCTCGAAATCTTTAGAATATGTGATTTCTCTAAACCCAAAGAAATGTCATTTTGGAGTCAAGGAAGGAAAACTTCTAGGACACATAGTATCTAAAGAGGGAGTAAAAATTGATCCTAAAAGAGTGGCTGCAATCAATGAAGTCCCCATTCCCAAAATTGTTAAAGCCATTCAGTCATTTTTGGGACAAATCAACTTTGTCAAGAGATTCATCTTAAACTTTGCAAATATTGTAAAACCTATAGTGCAGATGTTGAAGAAAGGAGCCAAGATAGATTGGGATGTAGAAGCATTAGAGTCCTTTATAGAAATCAAGAGGGAAATATCCGAGGAATTAGTACTGATATCACCAGATTTTAGTAAACCATTTCTGATATTTTCTTTTGCCTCTTGTCACATGGTGGCAATGATATTACTACAAAAGCACCAAAATGGTTGTGAGCAACCCATCGCACATTTCAGCAAATCATTGAGCCCATCCGAGATCAAGTATGATATAAATGAGAAACATGCCTATGCCTTGGTTAAAGCGGTAAGACATTTTAGACCATACTTGGTAGGGGTAGAGATTACAACTTATGTTCCTAATGCAGTAGTGAAAGATATTTTCAGGCAAATAGAAGTAACAGGAAAAAGGTGCAAATGGATCAATCAGATCCAAGAGTTTAACATTGAGCTCAAAATCTCACAAGTCATTAAGGGCAAGGGATTAGCTAACTTATGGCAGGAGCATATTCTGAAGAATTTGAAATAAATGAAGTTGGGTTTGAAGAAGCCAATTTCAGCATCGAGCACACTGCCTGGTACATAGATGTTGTGTATTACCTTAAACATATGAAGTGTCTAGACAATATGACTGATAATCAAAGGAGGACCTTGAAGTTGAAATCATTGAAATATGTGATCATTAATGGTGACTTGTATTGGAAAAATAGAGATGGGATCTTGTTACTTTGTCTGGATGAGCATCAAGCAAAAGGAATCTTGCAGGAGATGCATGATGGGGTGTGTGGTGGTCATTTTTCTGCTAAAACCATAACTCATAAGATACTGAGGACTGGATATTATTGGCCGCATGTATTCAATGATGCCTATGCATATATTAGGAAGTGTGAGGTGTGCCAGAAGTTCTAAGGAAAATTGAAGTATCAGGGGGCCTCCCATTAAGACCTATGCAAGTTGAAGAACCTTTTCAGCAATGGGGGTTGGATTTCATTAGGGAGATGTTAGACAAATCTAGTGGAGGGCACAGGTGGATATTGGTAGCCACTGACTATTTAACCAAATGGGTAGAGGCAATTCCTACCAAGCAGGCTACTAGTAAAGTGGTAAACAAATTCTTGATGGAAAATATCATTGTCAGTTTTGGTGTCCCTGCAAGAATTATCACTGACAATGGTATGTGTTTTAGATCTGAAGAATTCAACACCTTATGTGAGGAGTATGGCATCATAATATCCCATTCATTCCCGTATCATCCCCAAGGTAATGGGCAGGCTGAATCCAGCAATAAAAATATCCTCAAGATTATCAAGAAGATGTTAGGACAAAATAAGAGGGCATGGGATTCAAAATTGAGTCTAACACTTTGGTCTGATAGAATAACAATCAAAAAGTCCATAGGAAGGTCTTCGTTTGAATTGGTTTATGGCAAGAAAGCTAGACTTCTGTTGGATAATCTTCTGCCTGTCCACATATTTATGATACAAGAAGATATTGATGTGAAATATCCTTTGCAGGAGAGGTTTGTTCAGTCAGTAGAGCTTGATGAGGTCAAGACAGAGGTCCAGAGGCAAAATGTTAAGGTACATAATCAAATGAAAGAGTTATATGACAAAAAGACAACAAATAGGATGTTTGAGATAGGAGATTGGGTCCTAATGTGGGATGCTGGAAACTAGGACAAAGGTAGGCACAAAAAGTTTGAAGCCCTTTGGCTTGGGCCATATATGATTATGGAGAAAGCATGGGAGGATTCTTATTACCTACAAAGTGTGATAGGAGACAATCAGGAATTGTCAGTACATGGATAGTTCCTGAAGAGATTTTTCTCTTAAAAATTCTATTCCATGTATAGTAGATTAGGGTTCATTTTCTCATTGTATATACTACCAACCACCATTAGTAGGTCCCTGTTCACCAGAGATTGTAGATTCTTGAAGGCATTCACAGTATACCTCCATCCCTAGTCAAAGCCACTGTTGAGAATTAATTTTAAAATCAATAGAATTCCATGGTTCCAACTGAAGCTACAAAAGTTTTCTTAAAAAAGTATGAAAATCAACCATGCCCTTAAGAAGCTCGATAGAACCCTTAACATTTTCATCGACATCAGAATAAAAAAAAACTATCGCTCAAACCAAAGCCATTAAATATGCATATTAATCCATTACCGAAGTATCTAATCTGACCTAAATGATACATCCATTGTATCAAAGAAACCTATCATTATTTCATCGACAAATGACTTATCGAACAGACTGGAGCTTCGATGAGTTCAAAAAGTGGCTCATCGAAAATATTATTTTCATCGACAAAATGTATGTCAAGCAAACTACAGGAAGACTTCATCGATAGGACCTTTTCGAGGAAAAGAGCGTATCGAAGAATCACGAAAGATGCTGACTGAAAATGTCTTTCCCATCGAAGAGTAAGACATCAATGAAACATGAAAGATCACCATAGAAGACCTGTTATCAGCCAAACATAAAGAGTTGAAGGAGACTATTTGTCTTTCATCGAAAGAGGAGATTTCATCGACGCTAGTGCAAATGTAACACGTGAGATAAAGTCTTTCGATGAAAATGAAGAGGTTGATGAAATTACAAATCTCCTTGACGATGATGGTAGTTTCATTGAAACTAAGGCAACATCGATGAAACATGATATTTGAAGGGAAGGAAAGATTAAGGTACTAAAGTGCATAATTCCATCGAAAAAGGGTATGGCCATAAAATTGATGAGCATCGACGACCAGTATGAAGTGTTGCAAAATGAATAATTACTTCCTGCCGCGAGAATCAATATGAGTCTTAATAAAGTCACTCCATCATGAATTCAAATAAATGCCTCTGTGACCATTGTGCAACTGGTAATGGTAACCAATAAAAACACCATGAATGCTCGATAAATTAGCAAGAGAAGGAACACTTCTGGGCAACACTTGAAGAATTCATAGTGAGTTTCAGAAAGCCGAGATGATTCGAGAACAAATTCACGAGTAATCTACCTTGAATTCAAGTAAGTCACTCACTCTCAAAGCTCTGTAGTCATAATGGAGGGGTCATCTTCTAAAAAGAGTAGGGCTAGGAAAGCTAAAGAGACCCAGCCCTCGGAAGACAAACCTAAGAGGCAGAAAAAGGAAGGGCGCTCTTTAGCCCAAGACTTAATTGACCAAAGTCTTGCGTCTAGCCTTAGGTCTACAAAAATTAAAATGGATGAGGAAGGACTGGAAGATAGATTTGAAGGCCTAGGGGATACATGGACAAAAACAAGGTGTCATGAATTGTTTATTTTTGGGTATATACGAAGGAGTGCACCTGAGCCTGTGAATAACTTGTGGAGGTTAAATTTGGGGAAATTGGTAGTGGCTAATGTCTTTGTGAATGTTGAACTCATGAAGTCCCTAGCCAACAATTATGAACCCATGACCAAGATGATATGTGATTATAAGGGGAGACCAATATTGTCAATTACCAAGGAAATTATTCACACTGTGTTTGATTTGGATTGGGGGTTCGAAGAGAAAATTGATACTAAAAAATTGACACAAGAGTACTTCAATTTAGAGGAAGTCTACAAGAGGTGGAGACTCCCTATCCACAGACCCAAGGTTGTAGGATTGATAGTGCCATTTGATAAAGATAACAAGGCTCCATATGAAGTTAATTTGTTTCATCCCTACTTTAAGTATATATATTACTGCTCTGCTCAAGTTTTGGGAATAGGGGCTCATCCATTGATGGATATCATGGCTATGGTCATCTATGTAGATCTACAATCTAAAGATCCTCGGTTATTCAATTTTCTACCTATCTTACTGATGCCATCAATCATGGATTGGAGAAGTTGAAAGGAGATGTGATTAATGTCCATTTTAAGTATTATTCTGTTCTAATGCATATGCTATTGTATGCTGGGCAAGACAAAGGGCTATGGCCAAACGAGTTGTGCATTAGGGCATATGATAAAGCTAGGGTAAGGAAGCCTGTGCAATTATGGGTATCTTCATGGGACCAAAGATACAACAACAACCAATACTAGCACTTTGAGGAATATTTTGTTAAGACATTACATAGATTATTGGGGTACCTGTGTGATCATGCATTGTCCTCAAATTCAGAGATTCTTAAGGCCAAAGGATTGTGGTGAAGATACTGCAATTGAGCACAATTGGGGAGATTTTTGTTGCTATTCGAATTGCACTCAGATAAGAGTTTATGGATTTGAGGGAAAACCATATGTATTGCCTATCATTGTGCCTAACAGAGTGGCCTGCCTAGAGATTGTTAGGCAATTATGAATTGTAAGTGCCCAACATCTAACCGATCATGGAAAACAATCCATCGTGCCTGGATTACTTGTCTTTTCAAACTTTGTTGTCAAAAGTTCAAATTGTTATGGTTTGCTGCAGAATAAATTGGATTAATACAAGATGGTAGAAGGAGACCCTAGGGAAAAATTTGATCTAGAAGGATACATAGGGGCCGCAAGGTCATCCTAGAAAGTCAAGGCTGGAGAGCATGTGTCACTCATGCTTGATGATTTCATCAAAAATATAAAAAGGGAAGAAGCTAATGAAAAAAGAGCCAAGTATGAGCGAGTGTTCGAATCCTACAAATGGAAGATCTTCTGAGGGAGAATAAACGAGGACATGCTTCAACACATCAAAGATCCCTTAGATCAAGCAAATAAACTTATGGAGCATGAGCTAGAATTGCTTGAGGGAGTGCTCACTTATGTCTATGGCAAGCATACCAAAACGGTCAGGGATATAGAGCCCTTGGCCCAATTGTCTCCTCAATCTATTTCTAATGTTTTTCCAATTGACTCTCCCAGAGAAGAATATCCTCCTGGATCTGAGGATGATATACATATGGATATGACCACAGGGAAATATAATGTCCAAGATGTTGGAGATATAAGGATTTTTGAACATGAGGGTTTCATTGTTGATGATGATTTCATTTCCTCCAAAGAATTTGACACATTTCTGTACTAGCATAAAGGAATACAGGTTAGGGCTACTATGAAAGACAAGACAGAGGATGAACAAGCCCAAAAATTACAAGAGGAAGTGGACCTTGCTAAAAGGGAGATGACACCTGAGAAAGGAAGACAATTACTTAAGGATGCTGGTATGCTGATCTATTCAGGGTGGGATATGAGATCTGCATTACTATTTGACGGTTTCCTCAAGAAGCAAGACCCTAACAAGCATTTCATACTAGAAGAGATAGACAAGATCTTTGTGGGCTCAGGATATGATCCGGATCAAAAGGATATTATAATATGGGCCTTGTATCCGAAGGAGAAGAGACCTATTCTTGTTGATATGGATCAGGTTTTTGGCCACTTGATGGTCCAACAAGTTGGGAAAACTGATCCCAGAATCACGACCAAGTTGAATCTAGATGTAGCAAAATTGAACCACGAGCAAACAAAGTTTTTGGTCAAAGGTAACAACATTTACAAGGGCTTGTATGAAAAAACTACTGAACAAGTCCAGATGTGACAAGGGCAGTTGTCACAAAAGGCTCCTATTATGGGAGAACATGAACCAAATTTGGGTTATCAACTTGACTTCAGGGTCTTAGATGCTATATTTGATGCTACCTACTGGAGGATAAAGACCAAAAAGTTAGCCAAGCAATTAACTAGTGCCCAGAAAAAGATGAACAAATTGGTGAATGATATCATTGAGCACAGGTTCAAAGCTATGTTGCCATATGCTAACCGATATTGGAAAGAATACACAAGAACTATAAAAGCTCTTAAGGAGCATGAGAGATTAAGGGAGAGGTTGCAAGATGTACTGAAGGACAATAAGGACATGACTGCATAAGAGAGAGCTCAAGGGGACCAATATCTGGTGGAGCATGACAAGTACACAAACATATTGAATAAAGATCTCTAGATGTTGGACGAAGACTGTGTTGCAATGATACCGACTATCTACAAAGATGGTGAATTGACCCCATTAGAGCAATGACGAAATGAATTTGCATAAATCAAAGAGAAGGCAGTCACTAAATTCAACCAGAATGAAGATATAGCTCCACATATCAACCAGGTGGTGTTTGATCTCTTCTCACTGGAAATAGATATGAAGAAAAGGAGCACAACTGTTAGATGCCACAAGAGTGATGGTTATATTAATTATCTTGGCATGCTTAATCTTTTCATCTTTCACTTTGTTAAACAATTGTAATTGCGTTGTTAATGATGAAGGGACATAACTCTTCATAGAATAGGTATTGCTCACTTATTTATATGAGCAAGTTTTGTAATAAGAAGGACATTATTAGAAGAGAGGATATCGAATAGATACTACAACCTCTAGCATACTATTGTACTATTTTAAAATAATAGAATCAGTTGTTTTTCTCTGCATATGTGTTGTGAATTATTCCATTTCTTATAGGCAGTTGTTTGTGATATTATCTAAAGGAGATAAGGTTGCTTGTATTCTTGCAGTGAAGTTTATGTTTCTATATTATAAACTTGGATTAATAAGATCTACTTGTGAATTTTAATTGTTCCTCGCAGTTCTTCCTTGAATGGTCCTTTAAGGTTAAGGTTAAATTCATTCAAGCAGTTTTATGATATAAACATTTAGCAGATCTCATAAGAAACAGTAATTGACAGACTTGCCAAAGGGGGTAGGTTTAAAAACTATCTCACAAATCATACATTTAGTCCTAGGGAAATATAAGACTATCTAGCCCAAATAACAGGAAAGACATTGGTCACTCACGAATCACAACTTTTACCATACCAATCACTTTTACTTTAAAGCAATAGGAGTAGTTGAGTAGGATATATAAAATTAATTAGCAATAGTGTATACATATAAATTTCAAGCACAAAGATCGAATAGCTTCCATAACAACAATCTTGAACTCATCTAAAAGACATCTATTCCAAAAACCTTTTCCATTCTGAGATAAGGGTCAATTAGATCAAAATAATCAATCTGCTATTAAAAATATTAGTTATCAAAAACCACTAGTGAATAGGTACACCCACCTAGGTCTTGTAGAGCCTAAAGTGAGAGAGTTAATAACCAAATAGGTTCACTCTATAAGTTGGCCAAGTCAAATTGGAGGGTTTGATCATAGGAGTTGGCATTTCCTTAGAACCTATCCAATCTGTGTATTTGAGATCCAACAGGCAGTTTGTAAAATGTGTACCTTATTGAACTTGTGTGAACCTAGTTGAACCAGCATGGACTGCCTTGTACTTTTTGTTTTCGTTCAAGTTGGTTATTTCTCCTTTCTTTTCAATAAAGTCGGGAGTCTTGCTTGATAAATACATAAACATGGTTGAACATGTGTGAACTGAATTGAACCTTTGTGTTCAATGGGTTTGTGGGGTTCAATAAGGGAATGTTATGATTCATTTTGTACGCTCATGACTCTTCTTTCAAAGACAACAACTGGCACCAAATTTTTCAAGGCACATGATTAGATGTTTGTAATCATGGAAAGTTAAGTTAATGACACACGTCAAAATAGTTGCAATGAGTGGAATGAGTGAGGTGACGAAAGTTAAGAGATTGCATTTAATGCGTGTCATATCAAAATCTTCGGCATGTGTGAGGTAGATTTGTTTCTCAATGAATTTAAATTTGATATATGGCACCACTATAAGCGATGATTTTAGCAACAACTCAGTCAGTTTTTGATAAGGCGCTGGAGGTGGCGAAAGGTAAACTTTTTCTGCAAGCATAGGGATTTTAGGAATTTGTTGACACAAGGTGAGTTTAGTTCTTCCATTTTCCTATTGGCTTTTACTTCTGGTTTTTTCTTGCTTGAGGAATTATATTTTAATGGTCGAGTTAGTAAAAGTGAAGTCTGCATTTTATTTATTCAAAAATGCTGCTAGTCTAGAATGTGTGCATCCTGAATTCAGTGACACTGCCCTAAGAGATTTTGACATGGGTGACCTCTTAGAGAGGTTAAAGAGTCAAATGTCAAAACCATTCATGATTGAGATAGCAAATAGTGGTTTGGTGGAAGCTGCAGCCTTTCCTTTAGTGATCATTTATCCAGAATTGGTGAGGGAATGAATCAATAGGTTTGATATTAGACATCAATGTATAAGGAAAGATGATGGTTAGGTCTTGTTAACAGTGAACCGAGAAACAATCATCTTAGTATTTAGAATTCCTGAGAGGGATGCATACTCTGAGTTTACCCCTTCTCTCTCTGTTACAAGATTTCATGAGAAGGCAAACACGCATAGAAATGTCACTGCTAGAAGTTAGTTGATTAAACCTCATAGAGGTGGTTCTCACTTACCGAAATCCTTGAACAGAGATCATGTGAAACCCTACATTAGGGATTTGATAGTTTTGTTGCATAAGGTTAAGGGAGCGGCTGATTCTTATTTGTTCACGGAATGGATGTATCATTTCATCCAAGTCATCTTAGAAGGAGCCTGCTACATTGATTGGGGAGAGGTTATTGCAGAAGCGCTCCAAGATCAATTGAAACAAGAGCGGTTTAGGGATAAGGATTTCTACATGTCTTCATATCTTATATATTGTCTCGCATGCACAAAAGAATGGCAAGGAGTACCTTGAGCCCCAGTGTTTGAAGGAATTCAGGTTTTTGAATTCTATCCCTATTTTTAGAGTGAAAAGGCTTTGGAAAACTATAGGCAGGTTCATGATGTTTTTACTGGAAGAATGTTTGCAGAATTGACAAGAAATCTGGAAAGAAGGATTTTTAAAGAGGCTCAACAATTAATAAGAGTATACGGGAGCTACTATATTCAATATCCCCACTTCACTTACCTTAGGGTGGGTGGTTTTGAGGAGGAACCCATGAAATTGCCTTGGTATGCTTTCGATAGTTTTGTGCTAGCAAAGCTTTGTAGACAATTGGCCCATGTGATTAAAAAGTGTGTAGATTTAAGTGAACGTGAAGCCCTCTTTCCCCTTGAATTAGGTTCTTTTTCTTGCAAGTCATTTGCAGATGCATTCAGTGTTGGAGTTGACTTAAAGAATTTCAATTTTGGTTTCTATCAAGCTAGAAATAGTTTTGATAATAAACTCTTTGTTGTTCAGAACTTTAAATTAGGAAAAAGTTATGCTCCTTCTGCCCATTTGGAAGATTTTTTGGAGGACTGTAAAGATGAGTTTGAAGTCCAGTTAAGAGACTATAATAGATTAAGGATCCAACAAATTATTGATTGGAAGCTCAAGGTGAATGTTGAGGGGGTTACAGATCATGATGAAGATGTCCTTGATCCTGAATTTGATAGAATCAAATCAAAGCCTTTAGATGAGATAAGTTGGTTTGAGTATGAAAGGGATGACATCGATGTCAGGAAAATAATCGTGATTCAAAGAACCATACATTAGCTTTCTAGAATGAGACGATTGGATGCTCAAAGTTCAAAATCACAAATGATTAAGCACGCTGTTTTTAGGGCTCCTGATGCTAACATTTCTAAAAATATTTGTCTTGCAGGAACATAAACAAAAACAAGGAAATCTTCTCACCATAAGAAACCCACCTCTACAGCTAAAGAGGCTATCAGATCACCTGTTTCTGTTCGTGTGACTAGATCAAGGGCCAAAACTGGTAGGAGCAAACTGCAGGTTGCAGAACACTTTATTGATCTAGACCCGAGCAAAGAAGGTGAGAAGGAGAAGTTGCCAGAAGAAAGTAATTTGTCAAAGATGGATCACTTCGAGGATAATATTGATCTATATTTTGCTAAAAACCTTGACACTTCTCTTGGTTTTAAAGAACAGACTCAGGAGAAGTCTTTAATCCTAAAGGATTCTGTTGTTAGTTCTCCCCAATGGCTAGTGTCTTTTGTAAACAAAAGGAAAAATATTGTTCCCATCGCCTTGCCAATTGACGATGTTGTGAGTAAGTATGTGACAAAAACACCTCAGCCAAAAAGGGAAAAGGCAATGACAAGGTTAGGGATTGATGATAAAATAGGTAAATGGATGGCGGAGGTTGTGAAGCCAAAGGTTGATGGAGAAGCGTCTGAGCTTTCTGCCGATAGTTACCATGTGGAAAAAGCTAAGCTTGGAGTTGCTGATAAGGATATAGATAACCATCACTTTGAGGTTTCTGCAAAACACACGCTAACCCGATCTCAAAAGGATAGGAAGGATAAGAAGGAGCTAAAACAGACAATCAGAGTGCTGGCGGATTATATTGATGCGATCAGTGGTGTATCTTCTTCTCCTAAGCTATTAGCTCAAGCTTCCCAATCTTTTGATCCCACATCACCTGCCAGTCAAAAGTTATTGAATCAGATCCAAAGGGGAAAGGCCATCGTAGCTGTTTTTGACGATTGGGAGAATGGAGTCACTAATGACGGTTGCAAATTTATTCGAGAATCCATAAAATTGTTTGATGAAACCTCACTGTTAATAGCAAACATTCAGTCACAGGTTAAAATGTGGGAGAGTGAAGAAACCAAATGGACGTCTGCCTCTTTACAGATTTATTAAATTCAAAGGTATGGAGTGGCTAAGTTTCTGACTGAAAACCAACTTAAAACAGTTGATGAATCACTCATGTTCACTGGTAAGCGCAATATTGATTGGAGGAATGCAACACTCAAGACATGATGTGTGGAATTCTTCAAGTGGGAGAAAGAATTAAAGGGAATATGTCATAATTTGGTAGCTGAATTAAGACATATTCATACCACTTATGTCTGGGGTGATGGTCAAGTAGAAAAGAGCATGAATGTGGTTGTAAAACTTTTCTGTGATGCTATGAACGAAGTTAAGAAGAATGCAGAACCCACGACAACTGATTTCACAAAGGTTGCCAGAGTTGAAGTTGTATTATACATTTATGCAGATCAGTTACCTAACTATGTGGATAAAATCAAGAAGATCCGGCTAGAGATAGAGGCGTGGAAACAGAGGATGACATCTGTTAAAATTCCCAGTGTTCCATCTTTACAGGAGTTCATCGCGGAGTATAAGGAATGGAAGGCAGTGCTGAATGTGATTGCCGAGGATGGCGCAACTCAAAGATCCCCAATGCCTAGTTAGGATTTGTTTTCATTTCTGAGGACGTGTCCTCTTTTATCTCACTCAAAAGACTTTTTCTGTTATTTACAGTTATATTTTCAGACTGTTTTTGCTGGTAATTGTTTACCATAGAAAATTACTTCGTAAGGGTAAAAAAACAATTGATGTTATTTAAGGAATGTTTTGAAATTGAAGAGGGGTTTGGATTTTTGGAGAAATCCAGAAGGTTTTGAGTTTATTACTATTTGTTGTATGTTCTTTCAAAAAGATAATCATGTTGAATCGTTATTTATCTTTGAATGAATGAAGAAAACACATATTGGTTGAAAGACTTGAATTTGTGTGTTCAATCTTGAGAATTTGCCTCTTTGTGGGTTTAATTATCACTGAATCATATCTGTTTATGTGAATGATTTATCTAAGAAAGAACATTATCTAGCAATACTGATTTGCTGATTCCTTGTTTATGTGAAGTCTGAAATCTGTGAAATTGTGTTTTCATGATCAACGAAAATATTTATGTATGTTATGTTCATTGCATGTTTATGAATGAATGTATTGCCTTACTGCTTTCTGGTTAAAAGTGGGCACAAATTTATATTGAATAATTCATTGAATATTATATAAGGGAGTTGTACTTGTTTTAAAATTCAGGGGAAAAAAAACAACTATGTTTTTCCCAATTTGTTAGTTTACAATTGTGACTTCGTGAGGACATGGAGTTTAATTGAATAAAAATTAAAGAAGCATTATATGTTAACTAACACCGGGTTTCCACATAAAAATCTTGGTGTTATGGTTGTGTGGTTGTTCATTTTATATTTCTGCACTTTGATTACTTTCTCATGCATCTGGTGGTTTAAGAATCAACTTGATAAGTTTGTTAATTATAAAACACTGATTCACCCCCCCCTTAGTGTTCATTGATTCCAACACCAACTCTATGAATTGAGCCCTTCTCTCATCTCCAAACATCCACTTATCATTGCACTATCATAATGCCATTTTGACTTCAAATCCACTCCATTAGCAAGCTTATGCATCTAGTTTGCTATCACATCCATATCCATATCCACATCCACACTATGTTGTTATGCTAGTTTGAGAGCATTCCACACTTCACCCCATCTCTCTCTCCCACTCTCCATTAGTTAACTTTGGCACTAGCAAAGTTCATGGAGATGAGGAGGACAAGAAAGATTTATTAGTGATGGGAGCATCTTGAGTATATTTCATTTATATTTGTTTTCTTCTCATTATGCTTTTTATTTTATCTTTCTTGATATCTTGTTTTAAATGGTTTTAATTTGCTTGACTAATCCTACTAACCATTTTATATGAGACAATATGCATGTAAAAAAGGTCAAGAACTCATATACCCTGTTAACATAAGCTTTGACAATGATTATATTCCTTGTAGCATCAAAAGTGATAAATTTATGGATGTTCTTCTTTCTACACCTGAACCGATTGATGTACAAAATAATAAATATTATGAAAGCATGGTGTTTCTTGAATGCAACCATAATGTGTATTCTGATATTGAGAGTGTGCATGTTGTTGTGAACTCAGATTTTCATTTTGATGATATGTGGGCAGCTGATAATAGTGGCATTCATTACAAAAATGACCTTAATGAGGAAGTTTCAAGTGTAGATTTGTATGGGTACACATCCTTTGATGTGGATGAGAACTATGTTGAATATTTTCACATGGAAATGAAATTAGATATGGATGTAAAATCACACCGTAATAGTGAACCAGATGTGTATGCTTATGTGGAACCATGGGAAGGTGATGATACTAGTTTGCCATATGAGCAAGATGCTGAGATAAGAAGTGTTGAAAAGGACCCAAAATGTCAAGATGATAATTCTTGTCAACGATTAGAGTTGCAGTTACCTAAGAGACTTATGTATGATTCCTTTTCTTTTCAACCACTAAATGATGGCTTGCATGATGTGTTTGATTTGAAGAGTTCTTTTAAAAGCTTGATTCTTGACATGCAAACTATTGATCATAATGAAGTTTATGATACCAGCTATGTAGTAGAGCATGGGTTTTTTCTTTTTCAGCTAGGAGAGATTTTTATGAAATGTGACAATGATCTGAACCATGATGAATGTTATGTTCAACATGAAGGTGTTTGGTTTAATGAGCATAACATGTTTATGTCACACAATAATCAGTATTTTCAAATTGTGCATGAGTTTCAAATATTTAATGATGGTGAATGCACTTATAATGTTCAACACAATGGATGGATGGGAAATGTCAATGTGTATGATCAATTAGATTCTAGTGCTATCTTCAAATTGGCCTTAGTGAGATTAGATGAAAATCATGTTTATGACAGAGGAAATAATAGGCCATTCCTTTTTGATGGCCTTGGGGCCATCATATTTATTTTGATGCTCAAGCCACAAGAGTAGGGGGCAAAGATGACCTTTTTGACTCTGTCCCCCAATGGAGTAGGCACCCGGTCTGCTCCCCAAAGATCTGAATTCTTGCCATGCTTGTAGGGGAAATGCATCCCCAGGAAAGAGCCATTATTGGGACCTTCAAAATTTTGCAAAATTTGAAGGGCTCAAGTTGGAAATTTTGCTCGTGACACTCATAAACACTCTTGCAAAATCAATCCAAGTAGCCCACTTTGAGGGTGAATATTTTGACATCCCTTGATTGTCATGAATTTTTTTTTTTGTGATCTTGTTACACTCTTATCAGAGATGGCGTATGTCCGTTTGTAGCCTCCTTGGATCAAAATTGATGAGTTTTTGAAGTCCTTGTTTTAGGGTACTAAGGAAGGTTGTTGATTACAACTGATTAAATTTTCTGAGTAGCCATCTTTGGAGAGTTTCATTTTTGTGCCAATTGAATTTCATGTCAAAGAAATATTTTTTGGTGATTTTATTCATCTTAATGAACTCCCATGTCAGTTTGCATAGCCCCATGAATCCATTTGACATGTTTTCCAGCTTGAATCCGTTTGCAATTTGTTCAAATTTGCAGGATGAACTGTGTCAAATTTGCTAAAATAGCCCTGCATTTGAATTTTTATTTCATCACCTATTGACCTGCATGCAAAGGTGAATGTTCCCCATGATTCTTTGTATATTAATCTACCATTTTGCCAATTTGTAGTTGTGGTACTTCATTTGAAATTTTCAGAGAAGGTAAGTTTGGGTGTGAATATTTTGCACATGTGATGGAATTGAGACAAACCCCCTTGCACACATGCTCATGGTATCTAGATGCATTGGTTTGCTAGGTGGCCGCCCCTAAAACCAAAGTTTGATATTTTTTCAAATCAGTGTTTGGATGGGTTCCATAATGGTTTGAAAAGTGCACTTTCAAAAAATGCCCGAGTAGGTGACTTTCAGGATTAAATTTTTTCACCTCGGGCATCATCATGAGCAACCATTTGACATTCCGGATCCCCTGTATAACATTCTACAAGTGTGTTAGTTTCCAAGGTTGGAGGAGGTGATTTAGTCATTTTTTGAAGCTAGTCTTGGAGGCTACTCAGGTTGTTTTGATCAAAACTCAGAAGTGTCAAACATTAAGAGAAAATGATCACCCGGTCAAATTTTCAAATTCAAAACACATCCAATTGATTTTCTAGAGCATTTTCCAAGGCCAGTTGTGCATAAATGATATTTTTTTTAGCCGGGCCGACCAGGGGCCCGACTAATGAAGAAGCCTGGTAAGACAAATTGAAGCCCATCAAGAGAAATTTATATTATTTGAATCAATTTGATTTAAATAATATTATATTTGAATTAACTTGGATGATAAAGGTAGAAAAAATTATTCAAACCATCAAAATGATTTGGGCATCAGGTAATGTAAAAGGAAAACTAAATAAATCATTTTACAATGATTTAGTCAAAAACTATGTGAAGAATATTTAAATCTTTTTAGAAATGATTTAATTCCTAATGTTGATAATTTCATTACCTTCAAACTATGGTGGGTCCGTAAAGAACATAGTGAAGCAATAAAAACAAATTTTCTAATACTTCCTATGAAAGTATATTGGAGAGATAAATTTTAAAAACTTTTCAAAAGCGCCTTTAAAATGTCCTCATCCCGCAAGACACAAATGAATGGACAAAATGCTGTGAGGGGTAGCAGGAGGGGGAGTAATTTCCCCCGCAAGGCACTCAATGCATGGAAAATGAGCATGGGGGCTCGCGGGAAGGAGACAAAAACTTCCTACCACCCCATGAGGTGGATTAGGTCACGCGAAGGATAATGCGGGGTTGCGGGATGTATGCTTGTCTAGGACAAAAGATGAGCCTGGGAAAAGAAAACAAAAAATTAGAGCAGGATGAGCACAGGGAGAGGCAATGTTTTGGGGCTTCCTTGTCTGAGTGATACAACATGGATTCTGCACTAAAGTTTTAGTGGAAAGAATAATCTAAATCCAAGGTCAAGAATATAAGACAGATGGAATAAGCCAATGGATGTAACAATTTGGTGCTATAGAAAGGAGAGCATAGTTGAACACAAATGTGGGTATTAAGCATTTTGATTTCTTCTCCACACAGGTAGATGAAAAATCTGGACGCACAGTCAATCTTGGAAAAGGGCGATGCACTGGTAGCCATGAATTAGATTCATACTGATATGTGCACTAGAATGGGTTTCCATTTTGTCCAAATGGGTGATACTGTGCAAGGATCATTTAGTTTAGGTTTCATCTCTTGATGAGTTTATTGTTTGAATGAGAGGTTTGGCTCAAGGAGGAATGATTTGTAAAAGGGATGGTGAGAATTTGTGTAGTTATGAAGGCACCATCTTGGTTCTGTATGAAAGCGCCTGTGTGGATGAGGCCATATTCTTTTGGGTGCATTGCTTGATGCATGAAATGAGCTATGGATTGCGAGCAGGAGGAGATGACCGGTGCTTTGATATTGTTGTTGTTATACATAGAAAATAGTTTTTACAAGATTGTTAATGTTTTCTTGATGCAGATAACTAATTCAACAAATGGGACATGATAATATTACTGTGACAGGGGGTTCAAATGGCACAATTCAATGCCTTCATGATCATTATGTTCCTTCTTGACCTGTGTAATGAGGGATTGATTTAAATAGTGCTGAAGCTGGTGCAGTTTTGAATAATACAAAACATCCATTCCAGATGGGTTCAAGTCACAAATGCTCTTGTGGATATAAATGCATAACACTAGGGTCAGTGCAAGTAAAAATAATATGAATCTGATCACCAACTTAAACACCTTAAAATTTAATAAGCATAAGAGGAATATCACCACATAAGCTAATGTCCGATAAAATAAATTTCACATAACACAAGAGATTTATATGTGGAAACCCAAAAGGGAAGAACCACGATGGGAGTTAATATTCACAAGATTCACTATCTGCAGAATAGATGTCTTGACTGGTTAAGGTCTTACAAATATGCCTTGTTAGGAGCAGACCTGATTAGGAGTCACTCGGTTAAGGTATTTAAATGATGAGCACTGTTAGGAGCTTTGACCTGTTAGGATCAACCTCACAAGAGGATTTAACACTCTGATATAGAGCTACCCTATTAGGGGATTTACAAATTAGTCATGTTAGGACCTACCCAGTTAAGGTATTTTACTGTTGCAAACTATTAGGAAAATAACAGTTCAAATGATCTTCATATAACACCTCTTTGTTTGATAAGATCCACTTCAGATCCTCAAAACTTCAACAACACATCAATACATACCTTCACTAATCACTGCACAATCAAAATCACAATATTCACCTTCGATATCATCAACATACTCATGTCTATCTCATAACTCATCACACTTTTTATAGACATCAACTTAGTCGACTACAATCTTGGAATAATTGCCTAGGTTTAATGAATCTAAACTAACATTGCACGCTGAACTTATGTCAGCCACCGACATAACAAACTAAAATTAAAACAAAACTTGTGTTGTTTTATTGATTTAAGTGACTTTATCACTATCAGTTAAGTGTACATCAGAATGCCTGCTCTGTACATCAAATCTTGCTTGTCCAGTTGAATCCGCCAATGCGGTTATGAACATAGCTCCAAATACCTATCTCCATCATTTTTGTAAAACCGCATCATCCAACTCTTTATGAATCGCCTGTACCGGTTGTCAAAATGCAACTCTATTCATAGTTTACTAGTTGAGATCCTAATTACCGGTTCTCTGCTAAAATGACTTATGTACCGGTTGGCTTCCAAGACTTAGATGACCATAAAAACATTGTTGCCATCAATAAAAACACAAGACTTAGTCATCAAACATAAATCTCAATCTCTTCATCACATTCACCAATCAACCATTTACTAGTTGTATATCACCAACAGTCTGTACCAGTTCAGTCAAATGCCAACATTAAGATGTTGTAATAATATTTTGAATGATAGCAAGCAAAATAGTATAAAGCATAAATGTTTAAACATGTTGTAATGTCTCCTAGAAATATTTAGTTTTCTTTTGAATCAGAAAAATCAAGGATTTGTATGGTTCTTATCACACATTTGCTATGATAAGTGTTTGGTTTGGAGGCTCACGCTCAAGGAGCATGTTAAAGTTTTCTTTCAAGTAAATACTGGAGATTGTTGTAATATTTTCAAGAGCAGTATTAATTTCATCAATATGTTCATTAGAGGTCTCATTATTGTAATGCAATAATGGTTTGAAGACCAATGGTCTTGCATTTATTCTAGTATCATAAATGGTTACTTTATTTTCTAAATCTTTAAATGGATAAGGGGTTGGTCAAGGGTTTATTCTCTTGCAAAATATGAAAATCACTTCTTTGTTTTCCTTTGTTGTTTGTTGTTTGTTTTTCTTTTCTTTCCACTTCATACCAGTGATAAATGGAGACTAAAGGGATGTATTAGTCAAAGAGGCATTTATGTAAAGACCCTTATTGTATTGTATGAAGTGTATCTGCAGTAGTATCATTGTTGTCATAGTGAAATATCTAAAAATGATGTGAATAGAGGTATACCATCTTGGTCCTTTAGATCCTAAGTGCAGAAGGCTTCCAAAGCCTTGTTCATTGGTCAATGAGTCCAATTATTTGTGGATAGAAATAGGGTCATTCTTAGGATTTTATGGAGCATCAATTGGAACAACCAACATGTGGAAATCACCAAAATAAGGGGTTTGACTAATGCAAAACCCTATATAGTCACAAACACACCATTTTTAGCTTGCATGTATAGTTACAGTTTTCCATCGAAGTAGGAAATTTTTGCGAGATCTTAGCTAATAGGTGTAGGATCTCTATCAAAAAATTGGTCCTAGACTTTAGGGACTAGGGCACCCCACACCCTAGTCCTCCAAGACCAAGGTGCTCTACACCTTATTCCCCCTTGTTTGGCTTTAGATTTTATAGGCATCTCTTAGGTAGCCTTAGTGTTCAAAATCCAAGGTTACAGATCAACATAGTCTCTGAGACCAGAGCGTACAATGCCCTGGTTTTGTCAAATCAAGCTCAGTTATTTTTCTTAGGTGCACGTTAGGTCCTTATTCTCAGATCTATACTTGTTGTTTTAGTTCTGTTACTTTATCATTTTGTTATTGTTATTTCTATTCATCCTGTTAGTATAGCCTTGCATTCTCCCATATTTAGTACATTCCCTTTCATAGTAGTGAAGGAATAGAAACCCTAAAAGTGTCCCTTGACTCTCTTTCACAAAAGTTAGTTAGAGAGGATCACTCCTTTAAGTGCTTTCATATTCCAATGTTTGGATGAAAGTGGGATTAGGTCCTAAAATTACCTAATTCCATTTTTACCCTAAACATTTTGTTGAACCCAACCTTCTTGCATTGCATTTTTTGATTAGACCCTATTGTTGCATTTTTCTTTTACATCAAAAACATAAAAATCTCAAGAATATTGTTATATGCATTGTGTGTCTTTAAGTTTTATATGCACTTGTTAGTTTTTCAATCATGTCTGATATTTATTTACAAGATTTGCATTCATATGATAATACATTTGCTTATGATGATTACACTTTTAGTAGTCAAAAACTCATCAACATAGTTACTATGCCATTTTGTAGTGATGATGTAGATAAGTTGGACGAGTCTCCTCATGAAGTCATCCCTATCAAATCATCCTCCAAATCTAGTAACATGATTGTGTATGACAATCCTCTTTATGATGATTTACCTCCCATAATCAACCATTTAGTAGTCATGACTATGCTATGCTAGATGATGCTCTTGATAATTTCATTTTTACTAAAACATCTTTGAACAACCTTAAAACATCGAAGAGATTGAATAACATGATAATTGTGATTGGTTATGAACATAATCTTCAAACACCCAATAAACCTCTTTTTGTGGTTCAAGGTGCTAGTTCTCCTCAAACTTCTCAACCTCTTAACAAGCCTCTTTGTTGGAGTAAATTATATTTACTCACATGATTAAATTAACTTAGGTAGTATTATTTCTTAGGTTGCATGATTATTTGTGCATACATAGTTTTTAGGTGGTTGAATTCTAATTGCTCCTACCTACCCTTGCATTTCATTGAGCCATATGTCATCATTGTGTGCTCTCATCTCTTTTTCTCTTTCCCTTATAAGTAGAGCCCATGTACATTTTCAATTATCTCAATTCATCATGATTTTTGGTGAAATATTTGTCTTCTCTTGGTGAAGGTTATTGTGCAAGTTGCAGGTCCTAGAGTGGAATGGATATTCCAGCCTGGTATCAGAGATTCCTCCTTACAACTCCTTCCATGTGTGAGAGGCCTTCATCAGTGTTTGATTGAGGTCAAATTTTTATGCATAGATCATCTATTTATCGATTAAATTTCCATTATCATTTGGCAAAAACTATTTTTCTATTTATTGTTAATTGCTCAAATTTTAAATTGGCAAGTTTTGTATGGCAATCACATTTTCATTGGAGCCTGTGATTTGCATAATTCATTGGTTGTAGCGATTTTATGTCTTGGCCTCTTTATTTATCTTTGGCCATTTTCTTTGGTGGATTGAAACATTCTCTTTTTTTTTTTTTCAAATCGCACATATATGGGAGGAGAGCACAGTGTTTTTAGATCTGGGAGATAATTTTCTTGCATTTCAAGCATTTGCAAATTGATCAAAGGGTGTTTTGGTAGGCAGATTTTGTTTGTCCAACACATTTTGTTTTGGTTGATTTTAATGTTAATTGGCCACATGTTTATACACAACACCTCTCCTTGCTTTGTTTTAGTAGATCATGTGGTTTGGCTTTGTGTTTATGTTTAAGCTGACTTTTGATCTCTTCTAGTAGCGATTTTGACAACCTGCCATGCAAATTTTTGTAATTGGATCAGGTAGATTGATGGCAGGTTCTATGTGCTTTCTATTTGAGCCAACAAATTGTATTATTTAGAGGTCCTCTTCTTCCAATTGTAGAAGTTGGCTTTCCTATGTTTTCTTTCTTTGATTGGGAGTTTTGATAAGTGTTTTTTCATCATCAGTTCACAATTTATGATTGGCAAGGCTTTGTACCCTCTACCAATGTTTTGGGACTATGGTTATATTTCTTGTTGCAAATCTGGTCCAAGATCTATTTCTGGGTGTTCTTGCTAGCCGTGGGGTTCATTGTAATTGTAGTCACATAAATCTGTCCATTTTAATTAAATGAATATTTAGTATTTATTTGATTAAAAATCCACTAGCCATCAGTTAATTAAATTAATATTTAATTAATTCATCTTCAAACATTCTCCTATTAATTAAATAAATTATTCAGTTTATTTTAATTAATTCATTCAACCAAATTCACACTCAATTAAATGAATAAATCCTATTTATTCAATTTAATCCCCTTTCCTCTTTTTAATAATTTAAATAAAACATTTATTTAAGATCATTTATCCCCCCCACTTACATTTTCCTACAAATGCAACTTGCAACCACAAGTTGAAATAAATTAATTTTATTTTAATTAAAATCCTATTTTCCCTCACCCACCAAATCCACTTGCACTCCTAAACCCCCTTCTAGATTCTTCTAAACCCTTTCTAATTAACCTAAGCCATCCCCTAATTATTTTCACACTCCTAAGCAACTTAGAGTCACTTCTCAAATACTTCAAAGTCTTTGAAAATCATTTAATGCTTTGTGTGTTCAACAATCTAACCTCTAAAGTCTTCCAAACCACTTATGGCTCTTACATGACCATTAATGGCTCTTACATAACCATTTATGGTTAATTCAACTTGCACTCATGTGTCTCCTCAAGCATTTATTGCTTTGACCATGGTTATCCCTTTTACCTTTGCACAAGAGTTTATCCATTGGATAAAAGCTTTATTATTTGAATAAATAATTTATTCATTCAATCTAACCTTGACTTTAACTCCCAAGTTAACTCTCAGGTCATGTCAAGCATTTAATGCTTATTCCCTCTCCTCTCAACCTATCTCACATTGACACTTGTCATCCTGGGATTGGGTTGAAAGCCATCACATAGATTGAATATCATTCAATCTTGACCCTTGTTGAGATTACTCAATCTCAACCATCCATTGCTCCATTTTCCCTATAAATAGAGCCCATTTCTTCATAATCCAAATCTTGAAAATTTGTATGCATCTAAGTTATAGAGAATTTTAGAAAACATTTAGCATAAATCATTAATATCTTGTTATTTTGGCCTAAAATAAATCATTTTAGCATCATAGCATCTAATATTAGCTTTTATTCACATTTGCATAGCATTTTAGAGTAAACATTTCAATCTTGAACCTCCATAAACATCCATAGTGCAAAAAGCTGCTGAGAGCTACACTAGTTTGGAACTTGGAGAGGAGAGGAACAAAGGAGAAGGAGCTAAGAGCATGTTAGGAGGTATTTGGAGATGTCTCATTATATTTACTTTCCTAGTTAAATATTTCTTCATGTTTTTGGTGTCTCTTTTGATATGCCTGCTTAGATTAGTTTTTGGTTGATTAACACTAAGAATTTCTTGTGTTTTTGTGTGTTATTCCACCACAGGCTTTTGTCTAACCATTGTCCTTTTTGCAGAGCATCCGTAATATATTGGCAGTATCTTTTCAGAGGCCCACAAACTATGTAAGTTCATGATTTGTAGATCTCTGTGGACCCAACAAGATATATTTTGTAGAGCCCATGTTGGTTATTGGTGTTGGCCAAAACCTCCATTTTCAATTGTAACATTTGGCCTAAGATCCAAATTACCAATGTTTGATCTTTGGTTTGAGACTGGTTATTCTCTCTCAAGCCAAGTAATTTAATTGATCGTTGGCTCTTTTCATTGATATTCATTTCAAGCTATTTGTCTTAGTCTTATCGATCACTTTGTTGTTGTGGACGAGTGATTTCCTATTTTTTCTAACTTATTGCTTGCATCGGATGGTCTGATCATTGCATTAAGATGTGGGTCATATGTTGTCTTTTAGGCGAATATCCAATGGTTGGATCGATAACTTCTTTGGCATTTCATTTTTGCTAGCTATTAGCATGTCCATGATTGCATTATTGTTCACTCCTTCACGTGATCAACTGCATTATTGGGCATAGTGTGATATTCTTGTGAGGATCGATGACACCTTCTCCTTTCTAAAGTCTAGGGTTGCTTCATTTTCCATGCGATCTCATTCTATAGGGTTTATATTTCCATGGAGGTAGTGATTTGAATTTATTGGCATTTTTTCCTACACAATATCTAGTTAGTACTAGTTTGTACTTGACTAGAGGTGGGTCAAGTCTTGCTCAATCAGCCTGAATCTTTGACTCTAAAGGTTTCATTTTTAGAATGATTTTCAGATTTGGATTTTGGTGACACTTTGGTTTGATCAAAAAGTTGCTTTCGTCACCTACATAGTGATTGAGGTATTTTTCTCATATTTTGGTGTTTGGTGGTGCTATTACTCCATGGAAGGTGCGTGTTAGTTTTGATCCATTTCTTGGACACATAAGGAGTTGATTGGCTATATTGTGAAGAATATATGATACATTCTCTTTCATTGTATCATGGATTTGTCAAAATTTGTACTCCTAATGTTGGCAACAACAATGCAGGAAAACTGAGGGGAGGGGGCTGAATCAGTTTTCACCAAACTTAAACAAATTAACCTCAACTTTAAATATGATCAATAACAACAATAAAAAAGATAAACACCACATCAATAACACACATAGCACATAGATTTTTTATCTAGAAAATCCGGTTAAGGGAAAAACCACAATGGGAGCCTACCCACAATAAGATAATACTTTGTAGTAGTATGTGTAAATATTAAAATGAGGAATGCACATGCATTCAAGAACACTGCCTAAAGCTCATATCTCAGAAACAACAAAGGGCTGCAACCTAGGGAAGGCTCATTGCCTTACAAAGGTCAGACATCAATCTAGATTACATGAACTAAAAGAGTAACATCTCCAAATGCCTAATCACAGTTCTAGTTAAGCACATTGTCTACTCAGCAACACTTCTCTGCTCTTCTTCACACTTCCAAAATATCAATTCACTTGTTCGCACATACAACACTCCCAAAGAATGCAGACACACATCTTACATTATTATCACTCTGATTTATACAAATCATTAACCTTAATTTCAAGGTCAATTCAACTCATAAGACCTAATTACAAAATTACATCACACAATACATAAATAAATACATGCAGACCGGTACAATGTCAGCAAGGACATAGCATGGACCTAAATCAAATCCTTGAACATGCAACATGACCGAATATCTTGCCAAGATCATCTGCAACACGCAAGAACCATCGAGTTAGCCAGAAAGTCGTATAACACAAAGAATACCACCGGACCAATAAAATCTTCAATAATGCACACAATGATCAATGCAGACCAACAACATGGATAGAACATGATCTGGAAACACCAACAAGCAATTTGAATTTCACCACAATAACCACAACTCTGATTACTAGAATTATCATTATCTCCCTTCCGGAGATCAAGAACACCAACATAACTTATTGACAAACTGAAAGATATGCTTGTGAAGTTTCAAATCATGAACCAATCAAACTGAGGACACACCGGAACATCCCAAACATTCTCCAAAATACGCTCAACATAATGAATCAATTATGGAGCAATACAAACCGGAAATCACAACTCTGCAATACAGAACGAACTGAATAACCAGTCATCACACCGAACCTCATAACTAGATCAAATCACCTTCTGGAACACTGAAACTCATGTTGAATAAACTAAAGATACTATCTCTGAATCCTTAAATACACATCAGCATATCTGCAATACCAACCAAACCAAATATTTGCAACATCGAAGCACATGAAAGTAGGAATATGTTGACATCAATGACAACAACACATTCCAACACCTAACTCCATATAATTATCATGAGTGGAAAAATAAAATGAAGTTATTATTACTAACAAATAAGTTGTATAGAATCACTCTTGGTAATGATATCAAAGCCACAAGTGCTACAAAAAAGAGGAAATGGTTTGATTAAAGGGACGAAGCTCTTGGTACTCTCACTATGTGTATTTCTCCCGATTTGTGATATCATATTGCATCTTGTAAAACTCCTAATGGTATTTGGACTATCTTAGAGGATCTCTTTGGTATTTAAGATAAGATGAGAAAATTTAAGTTGGAGAATAAACTAATGAGTCTAAATCATTGTGATTTTGACAATGTCCAAGACTTCTTATCTAAAATCAATTCTCTTAGATTGGAGTTATCTAATTGTGGGGTCACAAAAGAGGATGAACCGTTGATTCTCTCTATTCTCTCTAAGCTAGGGCCTGATTATTTAGTTTTTGTTTCTACATTATATGCTACTATGGATGCTCTTGGTAGTGCACACAAAATTCCTTCTCTTGATGGTATTACAACTTAAATCACAAGGGAATAAGAAAAGTTGGCACACATGGGTACATTAAAGAATTCAAAGCATCAAACACCTCTTGAAAATGACTCCACTCCAAAGGCTTCAAGTGGCAAAGGAAATAAACAACATAGGGATCTTAAGTCTAATGAGGAAGATAAAGATTCTCCTTCCAAGCATAATCCTACATCCAAAACCTCTTCTAAAGAGGAATCATCAAACAAGAAGATGATAAAATGTGCTTATTGAAAAAGACAAGGACACAATGAGAATAAGTGTTATACTAAGAAGATTGATTAGCTTACACACATTCTTCAAAAGAACAACATCAATATTCCCTAATCAGTGTCTCCTCCTTCTTCTTCATCATAATCAGTAGCTTCTACATCTACGTAGTCATAAATCATAAGACTTTCACATAACATTGATAAGATGAAAGGTAAAGCACTCATGGCTACTATACATCATGAAAATGGGAGATGGTTTCTTTATTTAGGTGCCTCTCATCATATGGAATATTCTATGGATATGTTCTCTTCTTTTGAGCCTTATAATTCTCCTAACATATTTATGGGTAACAACACATACATGAAGGTTTGTGGGAAAGGTTCTATTGATGTGGGAGAGGGGACATTTAATGATGTTCTTTGTGTACCATCCTTGACCACTAACCTCTATTCAAATTATCAAATTACTGATGGGCCATAAGGTAAGATAGTGGAGTTCACTCCTTATTATGTCTATATTAGGGACATGGAGACTAGAGATGTCATAGCTATAGGAGTTGTGGATCATGCTTCTAAATTGTATTCATTTCCTCACTTTGTTGAGGATGATGATATTTCTTTGGCTGATGTTCACACCCTTCCATGAAGGGTGAATCATGTTTGTGAGGAGAAGCTTAGACACTTGAATTATTGTGTTCTTGAGATGAGTTTTGATCTTCCTACTCCATCTCCTACTTCTTTGAACTTGAGTTATACTATTCAATAGTTTGATCATAGTATTTTAGATCTTACAATGTGGGATGAGTACTTAGATGGATTTTTAGATATGTTTTTTGATTCTCATATTGTAGATTTGGGAGACATAATTGAGGGGGTTTCTTTTCTCTTCAATGACAGTCTCATCATAGTTGGAGATTCCTCTTTACCTTCTTTGGATATTTACATTCATGAGTCCCCTCCTTCACTTTATTTGTCACATTTCATGGTTCGGTTTGATCATGCTTGTGTGATGGGTTCTTTGACCTTGGAGACTCCTATTCAGTTTTTAAACATTCACATTTGGAGACTTACATCCTCCTTTTTGTAAGGAAAGCCATGCGCGGAATACACTCTCCTATCATCAATTCTAAGGGGATTAGTAAGCAAGGAAGTATTTCAATTTTTCAATTTCAGTTTGCAGTACATTAAAATTAACACAGACAAAAGATTAAGATGAACTAGATAGAGTAGTACCAGAGAAAGACACCAGATATATGTGGGAAAACCCTTACGGGTAAAAAACCCACCACCAAAGAGAGATCACTTTATTTAGTAAATAACACGATTATAATAAAGTTATCAGATCCTCTTTTACGGACTCTGATCTCATAACTCTGTTCTCACTTAATGCAGACACATCAACTTGGCTACTTCAACTTACGTTACTCCATCACTTCGGCTACCCACCACAGTATTTATGCACACCCATCTACTCATCGGTTACATCTCTGGCAACCGCCATCTGCCAAACCAAAATGACCTTGGAGCATAACCATCTAGTAACAACCTATCCATTCATGAATTCATGGAAAACATATTATCCCACATTCATCCAGAAGACAGGTCGGTTCATATTCAAAATACACCGACAAAATTTTTTCAAGTGTCCAACTATTGGTCTTTTGGACTTTGGTCTGGGTGACCATCCGCAGTCAGATACTTCCCATCAGTCATTGGAAAAACCATAAATGCACAACTCCAATACCCTGATCGTCGAAGGTGACCTCATCGAGCATCGGCTAAGAAAACAACCAGTTCTTCTGATCTTTCGATGACACTTTAATCTCTCTCTCCGTTCCACCATGTGGCACCCCCTGATTGGTTCTGGGGTCCCTGCCTTGGCATCTTAGCACGACTTCACTAACTGCCCAGAATGCATTTGGGCCGCTCACTTGCTGGGCCCCACCACTTGGTCACCAAGTCTTGACAATAAACCGGTGAGCTATATACCATTGCGATATAGTGACTACCGTCAGTTCATTCTTGATCACCATCCGATCATATTAAACTATTCACTTGTTAACAGATCTCAGGATGGAGGTTCCATTGGTCATCGACATAACACTTCACAAGTCATTCTGATCTCTAATGACTTTGAGATGATCCCATCGGGACATCAACAACCTTCTTGATCTCTCCCCGATCCTCGATCACTCTAAGGATGTCTACATCAAACCATCAGGTCATCGGCTAAACTATGAACAAGTAATCCTGATCCTTGATACAATAGTAGATGACTCCATCAGACTTCAGCATAGCGTTGAACAAGTAACCCCGATAGCTGATGCTACCCAATCGCCGAAGGTGACTTCTTCAGGTATCAACATAGCTCCGAACAAGTGATCTCGATAGGCGATGTTAACTCGATGACCGAAGTCGACTACGTCGGGTCATCAGGATGACTTATAAACAACTATTTTGATATGCGAATCATTCCAACCAGAAGACAGCTAACACATCGGGACTTCAGTGTAGCAAATAAAAACCACTCTGAGAAGTCAAGTTCATCGGCCAAGATTACTTCGATAGGAAGAGTCCATCGGGCAAGCACAACCCGATACCTTCCAGCAAGTTGTTGCATCGGGATAAGTTACCTCGATCAACTCAAACATTGGTCAGGATAAATCGAGGCATATTTCCAACAATCTCCCACTTGCTGAGGAATTTACTGGACTTGTCTATCATGCCGAACACTTATAGATTTTACTGAGAACCATGGAATATAAAGCCCATTAATGCTGATATACCACTTGATCAAAAACAAAATTTAACATGTGCACCAATGCAGAGTAGTCTCATCTCATTCATGAACACTTCCACCTTTTACCATGCCACTACCATTGGACATACATATAAGCTATCCACTGAGAAAATTACAATTCTATCTCCCGAGCACACAAAACTCATGATCCAAAACTAACTGAATGTACCAACATTAAAAACATAGCTAGAATAGCACCCACAACAAGTGCTAGCACATCCAACTACACATATCCTTAAGATATCATTAACATGTACAACCTATTACTCACATACTCACAGTATCAAGATTCACATACCAATGAGCTCCCACTGCACAAGTAATGTCAAAGTTAAAAATAACCATTTACAACATCACATAGAAGTGGATAAATCTTTGTACCAAGAGATTTCCCAATACTGATTGAAAAACAAAGAACCCACAAACAAGTCTTCACAACACCCTATATCAAGCCCTTCTACATCCACCTCTAAAGTGTTAACTATGTTATAATAGATGAATGGATCTCAGTTGGACCTATTAATCATTCCAACACATACATCTCTAGCCACAAGAGAAAGATAGCATCATCTATGTTTCCATATATCTATGAGCACCTGTAACTGATCAACCCATGCCAACCTTCAAATGAATAACCACATTATCACAAAGTATCAAACAATATGATCAATATACTCAAAATTACAGAAACAAAAACTAGATCATTGTCAAACTTCCAACTGCAGAATCATGAATCTAAACATGACAAACATGATCTAAAACATCTCTTCCAAAGAGATTACATGCTCTGTATGAACATAACCATATTATGTCACAACTCTAAATGCATCTCAGGAGTGTACCCAGCTATAATATAACACATCCTAACTAAGGAAAACAACATCTCTACCAAGGACTTATGAATCCTCAAGATGTTAACATCTTCAGTCACATGAAGATCATCCACCATCAAATGATGAACCTGCATCACTACCAAAGACCCATGGTACCCAGTATCACAAGGCATCGTGATTGAACCAGACACCACCATATGTCTGACTTGCCAAAGCAACTCAGAAGGCATCTCCATCCTCATTCTGTGAGGACCTAGAATCTGAAGAACTCTTTTTTCCTTTCTTCTTCTTTAGTTTGCAATCCTTTCAAATGTGATTATAATACCCTAAAATTGGTCACCTAAACCATGGGACCCTAATCTCGACAACATCAACAAGGTCCTAACCAAAGGCAATTTAATCAACTTTGAGCACACAATTAATTAATTCTTTAATCATCAAATATTACATGGCAAATCAATTATTCAATATTAATTAAATATTTATTTAATTAATTGAATCATTCCAAGAAAATCATTTTGATCAATTATCCTATTTTAATTTATTAAATATCCTAGCATATTTAATTAATTAATAAATTTGCCATTAATCATAAAAAAGGAATTAATTTATTACAAAAGAGGAATTAATCACAAAGCAAGAGTTAAATTGAAAATAAAATAAAAGTATTGAATTAAGATAAATCAAACTTGAGATATTATTTCTTTTTTCTAAATTGAGATTAACTTGAAATCAGAAAAGCAATTAAATTGAATTATTAATTATTCTCTAAAATTGGAACTCAAAGCTTTTGAGAAAAATAAGTTTAGTTGCATTGAAAAGACTCTTTTCTCGAATAAATCAAAGAATTATCTATTTTTATCACAAATGCATGGAATTAATTAAATCTTATTTCTAATGCAACTTGAACTTATAATTTAAATGCATTTCAATTAAACTATAATTGGAATCTATCTCAAGGTTAACTGAATCTGATTTCTCAATTATTTCAATTAATCCTAAATTGTGCTTTTTCCTCGATCTCTTTTGTAATTATTTATAAATTCAGCCTTCATCTCTCATTCAAATCACCCCAAAGATATTTGATAAATACCTTGGAGATTTATTATTATGCTGATTTTTGTTTTGGAGTCATTGAATATATTATGTTTTCTTTTTGAGATTATTTGCATCTTAGTTTAATTTCTTTTTGCATACTTCATGATTGCTTGAATCCATATTGCTTGAATTATTCATCCATCTTGCATCCATTTTAGCTTAATATGATGCTCATATAGATTAAATCCTTCATCTTTGTGTAGTTTAGTCACTGGTATTGCTTATAAAAATCTAAGAGCAATCTTATACTCGCATCTTTTAGAAGACAATTAGTCGATTTGTTATGGTTTTATTATTCATGATTATATTTGTCTAACCATACATGTAATGACTTAATTGAAGTGTTGTGCATGCAGCTATTAGACTTATTTCACTTTTTCACACACAAATTTTTGGTGCCCACCGTGGGGCAAAAAACAACATCTTTTCGGCCTCCAAAACTAACTTTTTTATTTTTTATTTATTTATTTTTTCAGATTTTTGACTTTTCAGATTTTTTGTCTGTATAGTTTCTGCTAATTATTGTACAAGTTTTCCCATAGTGTCAGATGACAAATTGCAGGTATTGTATGATCTGGTATGATTTATCATACGAGTCGGTCAGAATTGTTGTACGAAATTCTATATTTTTGGCAAAAAAAAAAAGAGCAGATTTCATTCTTTAGGCTCTTTATTCGATTTTGATTATACTGACACTGACCTGGGCTTGTTGTCTGTGTATCTGAGAAATTTTCACAGCCTAATTAGTTTTTTGTAGAACACTCGTTGAAGAATATGCTTGTTGCACAAAGACAATATGACTATTGATTTGTTGTCTTTGCAGGTTGCCTGAGGAGAATCGATCAAACATCGTGTATTCTTTAAATTCATTTTTAGGCACCTATATTGCTATATGGTTAAAGAAAAAATCTGTATTTTGTGTTTTAAGAAAATTCTAAGAGGTAGGAGAGTATGATCTTGTCTGTATAGACAATCAGAAATCTAGACCCTTGAGGTGTTTTCTTTAAGTTTGAGATTTGTATATCTTTAGAGGGCCTGCCCTCCCGAGGAGATAATAACTCTTTAGCCATTACAGTCAGTGAGAGGGGAACAACCCAAGTGGGAATGGCTAAATGCCAAGTACTCTCCAACCCACTATAAAATAAACATGATTTGATGAAAATCAAGTCAACGACAATGCTCGGGAATAGCTCTCCTCAGCACCTTTGGGTATATTAAACCTTGGTTTTCAAGGCTGTGAGACCTCTTAATTGAGTTTATACCTCGACGTGTCGAATGGACCCCTTACTAGTTCCAATTGAAATTAGAAGCTACCCGGTTCACCTTTGAAAGGGGGGATAATATTTGTGCAAGAGAGATAGTAACTCTCCCAAGATACTTGTCATTTCGTGCCTCCATTAGCATTTGGAGTCGGCTAATACGGTGTTGAGAATCCATTGCGTGAGACTCAATGACCATATTCTGATTAGCTATTGAGTGTGTACCTGAGTCTACAAGCAAAGATTTTCTTCTTTCACAAATTTCCATAGGGTTTGCATGCTGTGATTGGACTTATTATTTATACTACATGTTTTTTGTGTTTTCATCCCTGAAACTAAAACTGGAATACCAAAATTGGAGAAAACAAGAGACAACTCAGTGATCAAAACTTTGTCCGTGTTAGAACTAGTCTATCCTAAATCGAAACTCTGTCAAAACTAGTCTATCCTAGTCAAAAAACTCAATCCATCTCAAAATTGGTCATACTTAGTTGCCATACTCAACCATCTAAAACTCAGAATTTAGTCTCTATCCAGTGAACAATCGTACGAGTTTGATTGTTTATCGTCCTACTACATATCTTCTGTCATGCAAAATTTCATTAGGTCTAACAGTTTTTCATCTGAGCCTCAGTTGTGTGTTGTATGAAACCTCATAAACTGTCATCCTATTTAGGGAACTATTGTGTGAGCCTCCATCTTGTGTCGTACGAGCCCTGATTGTCCATCGTCCGGTTCTGAGAATTGTCATTTTATCCTTAATCCTGTGTCCTACGATAAAAAAAATTCACTGATCATTCTGTCATTCGATACATACCCATCTGTCATACGGTACCAGGCAACAACTCGTATGAAATACTATTGTTGTCATCCTGAAGCTATTGAATTATCGTCCAGCTTATTAATACTGGTATGAATCTCTGATTTTGTCAGTACAGAACAGTCAAACTTGCGTAAAACAGTCTACAATGAGCATAATACTGGTTATCATCATCTTGAGCATAAACAGATCAAGACAGTGTACCTCTGCCATTTGTGTTGCACGATTTGGTCGATCATCTTTCAGCTAGTTCAATCAACTACTTATCAAACTTAAGTCACTTAGATAACGTCATATACATGATAGATTGTTCCTGAAACCAGACTGAATCTTAGTCACTTCTCTCGAATCAACTTAGATAAACGTCTTATATAGGATAGATCTTTCCTAAAACCAAACTAAATCTTAGTTGCTTCTCTCAAACAATACGTTAACCGAACAACTAGCTCTGAATTTGATCTTGACCTCTGCATCACAAACAACTTTAGGTCACACCAATTCATAAAAATGCCTATTCAAACCAGGAGTTCTCATAAGAAAGAGGCCAAAGGCAAAGGACAACCCTTTTCATATAAAGATAATCCATTTTATGAAGAGGATCCTCTTACTAATAAACCATCATCATCAGAGGTGCCAGTATTTTATCAACCTTTATCTCCCACTATACATGGACTAGAACAAAATGGTGAAGACAACTTCAGTATTCATGAAACCGATAATGATTCCTCATCAAATGAAGCTGAATACTCTAAACCTCCAGAAAAAGATTCATAAATGTCAAAAGGATAAAGATTTCTGAAAAATGATGAAGGCTATTATGGCTAGAGAGAAAGAAGACTATTTCCTAGAACTAGCAAAACAAGGCGCTAAACTTCCTACTAGTTATGACGTTCAAACTCTCATCACTAAAAAGAAAGAATCGCCTATAATAATGTTACACAGACAATTACAAGCCTTATAGATTGAGATCACAGAACTGAAAAACAAAGATAAATCCCCAAAACAATATTCTCTGGATACAATATGCCTATTTCTATTTGACAAAAACCTAAATATGCCTCTGTTTCCTTCACGAGTAGAGATCCCAAAATTTGACAAATACGATGGTACCTCAGATCCTCAAGATCATGTTAGAGAATTTTGTGCCTCATGTATGGAGTTCATGCATGAACAAACATATCTCATGCGCCTTTTCCCGAGGAGTTTAGGGTGTCAAGCAATGGAATGGTTCTCAAGTCTACCTATTGGGATTAAAACTTTTCAAGAATTAATCCAACTATTTTTTATAATAATACTCCTATAACATCTAATATCTCATGACTATGATTGAGCTTTGCAATACCAAATAGAAAATAGGGGAGCCTTTTCTTACTTTCCTCCAACATTGGAGAAAGATGTTCTCTAGGTATTCATGACCTATCCCAGATTCTAAGAAAATGGATATATTCGTCAACAACTTGATCCTTGAATTGAAATATAGTATCCAAATGCAAGTACACCCATCATTTAACAAAATGGTAGATAATGTTATTCGAATGGAAGATGTGCTTATAAAGAAAGGGGATATCTCACCTTGGAAAGAAACACAACTAGGATCTACCTCTAAAGAAAAGAACAAGTATTAGAAATATGGCAAAGACAACAACAAGAATGTTGTTAATGACGGGGTAGTAGACACTATTAAAACCAACTCAAAGCCCATGATATTCAACTTGGCTAGGGGAACACAAGCACTCAAAGCAGCTGAAACTGCAGCAAAAAATCCTCCAAAGAAATGTGACTTTACTCCTCTCGAAGAATCATATGAATCCGCTTTCAAGACTCTATTGGAAAACAACCTGATAACGTTACCAGATAATTATAGGCCATATGATCCGGAAGTCAAACCAAAATGGTGGAGAGAAAATGAATACTGTGACTACCATCGAAATAAAGGTCATAACACAAACAACTGCATGAAGCTCAAGCATGAGATTGAAGATCTCATAGACACTAGTAAAATTGTTGTCGGGAATCACCCAACCAATACTGATCACAAAGCATTTAAGGACCCTTTACCTGTTTACGAACAAGGTGAATCCTCAAAGACCAAAGGAGGTGCCAAAGTAAATTATACTTATACCAGCAATGACAATGTCATCAACATGATTGAGTCTTCCCAATCTGAATATTGTAATGTGATTATAATCCAAGATAAACAAAATGAATCACGATATGCAAGGGCTATGACCCGTTCTCAAAAGAAAGTCACTCTCCAAGGAGATAGTTATTCAACTCCGGTTCAAGTAACACCAAACCTACCAGCCTCGTCAAACAAACAAAAAGAATCAATATTTGATAAATTTAAAAGGCTAACTTCAACATTATCCTCTAGATATAGCGTTGTTGAACAGTTGAAAAGGACAAATGATCAAATCTCAATCTTTGAATTGCTAAAAAATTCTTCTTCTCACAAAGATATCCTGGACAAAGCGTTGCTCACCACTAATGTTCCAAAGGATTTAGATATTGATCGGTTTCAGTCTATGGTGGATCATCTAACTTCACCTCACTATTTGACCTTCTCTGAAGAAGATGACAACTCGCTAAATCATCCACACAACTAGCCATTGCATATTGAAGCCATGATCCATAAACATAGAGTTAAACGTGTTTTGATAGATGGAGGCGCAGGGTTGAATATCTGTACTTACAGTCTGCTTACACAACTAGGATTTTCTGAAAATGTTATTGATCCGGCCAAGAAAATAACAATTAAAGCCTATGATGAAGAAGAAAGGACCTCTAAAGGTCTTGTATCATTACCAATAAGGTTGGGACCTGTAGAAAGAGATGTCATTTTTAGGTACTTGATCTTCCTCTGTCATACAATATCTTACTGGGCAGGTAGTGGATTCATGAAATGAAGGCAGTTCCATCAACATACCATCAATGCTTAAAATTTGCTTATAACGGAGTTGAAGTCAGTATTCCTGCGGATACAAATCTCCACTGTAATGCATTAACAAAAGGTGTTGCTACTTTTGTATCTCATAATAGGGCAGCCTCTACAAATGGAAGTCCAGAAGCTCTGATGAAGGACTTAGAAAAGAAATTGAAGATTACAAATACTAGCATGGATGGCTATAGGATAGAACTGATACTTTCATTAGTCTCTCTCCCTCCATCACCAAAACAGTTGGGCAAACCATCAAAGGCTAGGAGAACACAGACTTCAACTCCGCATATCATATATGATGGTCTTTTTGTACAGTCTTCTACTTCCTTGGCAGATGAAATAGAAGAGGATGTTGTTCTTAACTGGATTTTCAAGGAAGATAGTCAAAACGAGGAAGTACGACATTGTGAGATTTCCCCAACCCAATATGGTCCTGGCTACAAAATGATTCAACGCATGGGATATTCAGGTACCGGTCCTCTAGGAAAACATCAAGAGGGTATTATTGAACTGATTCAGCTACAAACAAATTCTATAAATGATAAAGCTGGACTGGGATACAATCCACGAAAAACATCAGACCAAAAAAATGCTTTTAAGACTAAGTGGAAGAAAAGGAGACCGCATTTAACATTACAGGAAGTAAACACTCAACAAATTCAAGAAGGCTATGAAAAACAACAAGAGGAACTAGCAATCAAGAGAGAAGAGATAGTTAGTACTCAATTATGATGGTATCAGTTACAATTCTACAAGAAGTAGAAGTCCTGGAAGATATGAAAGAGGAAGTAGAAAGATTCAGGGAATTGTTTACACCAGTGAAAAATTCTAGTCACATACACTGGTAGGCAATAAGTAGAAGATTAAGAAACTGACTCAAATGAGTATGAATGGGGTTTAGATCACCTCTGAGATATATCCATTATAGAAACTCCAGAAGAGTCTACTGGTTTCACAGATGATACTCAAGAGTTGATGCACATAAAACTAGAAAAGGAGATACAGAAAATCAGAATAAAAAGACAAGAAAACTATGAACAAGGGCTAAAGGAAGGAAGAATACCAGAAAATTTTTCATCTATTATATACCCCTCTACTAAGACAAAACAAATCAGGTATGACACTACACAAGAAGAATTGGAAGCTACAGAAATAGAACCAGTCATTAGTCTAGAGGAAGCTGAATAGAGTAGACGACAGGGAGTCACAGAAACATCAAGATCATGTCAACAGGTGTGTCAGATACAAATGATAAATGAGCCAAATCTTGAAGGAACTTGCAGCATTAAAGATGTTGGTGTTGACACCATACATATATTCACTAAATCACTTGAAGAAGACTCGGAAACTTCATCTAATGATTCTGTTGACTTTGACAACAGTCCTATTTATGACAATATCTACTCAACATCAAACTCTGAATCATTTGATGTAAATGATGAAAATCTGTCTACTAATCTTATTGTTGTCGAACCACGATATGAAGTCTAGTTTGGTGTAGAGAAGGACACTACAAGTAGGTTTATTGGATTAGGTCAACTAAATATTAACTTGCACTTTAATAATCATATTTTGACCCTTCCTGGTCTCGAGACATTTACGCAAGGTATCCTTCTGGAACTCAATTTTTTGATCCGTGATTGTGATGACAATATGTGGACTCCCTCGAACCTATCCAACATCTATCCTTACTACATCCAGAACTAATTGACTGTACTTTACAAAACTAGCCCATGAATATACCTACTTTTGCTAATGACTATACGTTAGCCTATTACCTCAATGCACTTGAACTTATGGACTCTTCCACCAGTGAACAGAGTGAAAACATGACTGAAACATGTATCAAGTATCTTAGTCACAAAAATAGAAAAAATAAAAATAAAAGATCTGATGGCGAAAACCACATTGTGGTGGTGTCAGAATCTAAAAAAGAGAAAATAAAGGACGTACCTAAGGGTGAAAACCTCTCTGAGGCACCTGAAGGTGAGATACTTGATATACTGCCAAGTCATTTTCAGGAAAGGTCTTCTATATTGATTGAGCCAACTCAACCAGTGAGCATTGGGAGTCAAGAGACACCACACATCATTCATGTAGCTCAATCACTATCAGCAGAAGAATTGAAAGATTTCACTCATCTATTTTCAGAAAAGAAGATCAATTTTGCATGGACGTACTCTGATATGCCAATCTTGGAGCTTGATCTTATCATGCACCATCTTTCTATCACACCAGGAGTTAAACCAGTCAAGAAAAAACTACGTAAGATGCATCCTCATGTGGCACTGCTAGTCAAGGTTGAGCTAGAAAAACTGCTAAAAGATGGGTTTATCAGAGCTATAGACTATGTCGAATGGATTTCAAACATAGTACCTATGTCAAAGGTAGATAAATATATTAGGGTTTGCACAGACTTCAGAGATCTCAACAAAGCTTGTCCAATGACTTTCCATTACAAATATTGATATGATAGTCGACATGACTGCTGGGTATGAGATGTACTCACTAATGGAGAGATTCGCTGGCTATAATCAGATCAAAATAGCCCCTGGAGATTAAGAAAAGATAGCTTTCACCTATTCATGGGGAACCTTTTGCTAGAATGTCATGCCATTTGGGCTAAAGAACGCAGGAGCAACCTACCAAAGAGCAGTAACTACTATCTTTCATGACATGATGCATAAGAATATGGAAGATTATGTTGATGACATTTTAGTGAAGACTATGAAGATATCCACACATATTCAAGAGCTAGGCCCTATACTAGATAGAATGGAAAAATTCAAACTCTGATTAAATCCAAAAAAGTGTGCATTCAGAGTGACATCTGGGAAATTACTTGGGTATATAATTTCAAAGAATGAAATCGAGGTTGATCCTGAGAAGGTCCAAGCTATAATGGAAATGCCACCTCTGAAGAACATCAGTCAAATGTGAAGTTTACAGGGACGTCTCCAATCAATCAGACGCTTTATTTCTAAGCTAGTAGACAAAGCTTAGCCTTTCACAAAGGTATTGAGGAAAGGAGTAATATACAACTGGGGTTAGGAATGTGAACAACACCTTCATAAAATCAAAGAGTACCTATCCAATCCACCAATATTGATGCCACCAATTTAGGGTAAACCATTGATATTGTACATATCAGTAACTAATTCATCACTGGGGGTACTTCTGGCACAACAAGATGAGAATAAAAAGGAACGAGCTATATATTGCATCAGTGAAACTTTGGTGTCTTATGAAATGAACTAAACTATAATAGAAAAAGAATGCTTGGCATTAGTCTTTGCATAACAAAAATTGAGAGACTACATGTTAGCACATTTAGTCAAGCTGGTGGCTAAAATTGATCCGCTCAAATATCTTCTTAGCAAAGCAACACTTACAAGAAGATTGGAAAAATGGGTCATGGTCCTTACAAAGTTTGATATTGAATATGTGGAATGCAAAGCCATAAAAGGATAGGTAATTGTAGATCAACTTATTGAAGCTCCACTTGAAGACACTCAACCGCTGCATATAGAGTTCCTAGATGAACCAATAATTCACCTTACTCAGCAATCCAGGAAGATGTTCTTTAATGTGTCTTTCACTCAAAATGGTTCTGGTGCCGGAATACTGTTTATTACTCCTCAGAAGTATTCAATCTCGAAGGCTTATAAGATTATTTTCCCTTGTACAAACAACATTGCAAAATATGAAGCTTTGGTAAACGGCATAAAGGTAGCTATTGAATGGAAGGTTGCAGAATTACACATCTATGGAGATTCTCAGCTAATCAACAATCAAATCAATGATACATATCAGAATCAAGATGAGAAACTGATTCCTTATAAGAGGATGGTGGATGATCTTAAGAAATATTTTTCTTTTGTATCATTCCAACAGATTCCCAGATCAACAAATAGAGCAGCAGATGCTATGGCCACCTTGGCATCTATACCTGAGTTACAAGAACCCAATTTTTGCTTTGAATTCCTGGTGGAAGAGTTACATTACCCTACCTATAATTCTCCCAAGACCCAAATAGTCTATTCTATTATTGGACACGACTCATCTCGATATAGCCACATTTACTCTTATCTACGAGACCAAATTATCCTTGAAAATCTTACCCGTAATAAGAAAAGGAACCTAACCTAAAATGCTTCACGGTATGTTATCATTGCTAACGATCTATTTAGATGAGGTTTGGATAGTACATTGCTTAGGTGTCTAGAAACTGAAGAATCTAAACGTGCATTATCAGAAGTCCATGAAGGTATTTGTGGATCTCATTCAAATGGTCTTACTTTAGCTCAGAAACTACTATGGTTTGGCTACTACTAGCCAAACATGGAGAAAGATGCTATTAAATTTGCTAAGACTTGTGAGAAGTGTCGGCTACATGGGAACCTCATACATGTTCCAGCAAGGGATCTCATACCCTTCATTACACATTGGCCTTTTCAGCAATGGGCCTTTGATCTCATTGGTCAGATATATTCTGCATCATCTAACAGACACAAATTTATTATAACTGCCACAAAGTATTTCACTAAGTGGGTAGAAGCGGTTTCACTTATCAAAGCAACCGGTAAACAAGTATCTCTGTTCATCCTAAATCATATCATCTATAGGTATGGGATACCTTCGTCCATCATGATTGACAATGGAGGATAGTTCAAAAATAAAGATCTAGAAGAGCTCTGTGAGAAATTCAAAATTAAACAACATTGGTCATCAATTTATTACCCTCAAGGTAATGGACAAGCTGAGGCATCCAACAAAAACCTATTGACTATTTTACACAGAACAGTGAACAAGTCTGGGAAGGATTGACATCTGCAGCTCAATCCTGCATTATGAGATTATAGAACAAGTATTAGAACACCTACTGGGGCTACACCTTTTTCTTTGGTGTATGGGTCTGAAGCAGTATTACCTATTCAAGTGGAAATACCATCTCTAAGATTTTCTTTGCAAGGTCTTGTTATTGATGAAGACTATAGAATGTCTAGATTGCAACAACTCGAATTGCTGGATGAGCATCGACAAGTGGTGTTTGATCATCTAAGTTTGTATCAAAAGAGAATGTCCAAAGGATATAACAAGAAGGTTCGACAATGAGAATTTCAGGTTGGTGACCTAGTTCTGAGAGAAAATCCTAAAAATCAATAGTTTCGAGACAACAAAGGGAAGTTTGAACCCAACTGGCTGGGTCCCTACATCGTTACTGTAGTCTTTGGCTCTAGTGCCTATCAACTTTCAACATCAGAAGGAGAAAAGCTCCGTAAACCGATCAACACCATCCACTTGAAGAAATTCTTCACTTAGAATTCTCTACTCCAGCAACCTGTACAGCTGAAAATGTCCTTAAGAAAAAAATCATAAAAATTAGAAAATGTCAAAAAAAAAAAAGAGAAAAAAAAGCCCTGGTGAAAACTTGGTAAACAGGCACCTTGGTAAAAAAACAAAATGACTCTTTGCCAAGCAGGTGAAAACCTGATAAAGGTGCCTCTTGTACTCAAGCGCTCCATCTATCAACGCACTATTGTCATTCTTGCTTTCTTGCATCTTTGCTTTCGCTTGTACATATATTATAGTCGCTTTTGTGACACCTTGGTTCATTGGAACCCTCATGGCTTGAAACTGATCAATGTCCTCGTCTTAGGTTAATCGACAAAGCACATTACATGTCCTAAGTAGTATCAACTAAGTCATCTTTCCATTAGTGAAACCTGGTCATCCACTCTGAGTCAGTTACCTATCTCTCAACTACAGAAGAGTTTTACCACTGAGTAACAAGCAAAACAACATAACGAAAAACAATTACTAAACAGTTTGAGCTATTCATGAAAATTTTCTTTGTGTGCTATCTTTTATATTGGTTTTCGATTATTATTGCCTCTGAGTAACTCAAGGAAGTCTATCTTGACTAAGAGGAGAAAGGATTGGGGGCATAATATTTTCTTTTTTTTTGCTTGTAGAAATGATCCCAATGATCTAGAAACATCTAATCAACTGGGTGTCTGTGATAAGAGCCTTCACATCAAGATGAAATTGCCACACATACCTCGACTCTGCTTATTTGTATACTACAAGGAGGTTCCACATCATTTCTTTGTCTGTTTTGAGGGAATTTCTTTATCATGCAATCTGGGTCCCTACGACATTTGTCCAAGGATATGAACGAAAAAGGGTCATTGCGGACAAGATAATTAATATTGCACATGAAAAGAAAGGAACTCTAATCTGCCTGTTATGTTTGTTAACGCCCAGTGATGAAACTTAATCATTTCAAATCTAGTGACTAGGTTTAGGTTGCATTTCATTTTGCATCTCATTTTGCATTTCATTCTGTATTTTGTGAATTTAGAGTGATTTCGGTATGATAATAATAATCTCTTTATTTTCTGAATGAGAGTTGGAAGCATCATCATTTCTCAGCTAAGTGGTCTCTTTTTCATCATATCTTTGATCAAGTACTTGTGTTTTGAGATGCCAGCTGCATACATAAACATCTTATACAGATTCATATATTCATTTGAATTCATATTATTGCATAGAAAAATAAAAATTTGCATTACTCATTACTCATTTTCATCATATATTTGCATATGAAAAGAAACAAAAAATAAACATCCATATTAATTTGCATGATATACATCCATACTGAAAAATATATGCATACATATAGAATAAAGCATATAGAAAGCATCTCATAATCAAATCAACACAAGTACAATGATGTCAAATCAGATCTCATATATATATATATATATATATATATATCGTATAAACTCTTAGAGTACAAAACAATGTCAACTGACATATACAAACTCCCATTGGAGCAAGAATCATAAGGGCTACAAAAAAATGGGTGTGCCTACAAAATCTAAGAGCTACAAAAAGAATATCTAGCTCTCTACCTCACCCTCATTGCCAAGTGGTGGTGGAGGAGCTTGTTGACTGGGATTCTGATGAGGTGCCCATGCTTCCTCTGATCGTGCCATGTACTGTGAGTATGAAACAACCTCCTTTGTTACTGGGACTACTACACTATATGCTGCAACATAGTAGGCTGCCCGACTTGTCTGATGGAGAACCTTTTGCCAAAAAAGTTTCGCTCTTCTCTCATCTCTGCTAGCTATCGGTCTCGCTCTGCCAGTTAAGTTTGTGCCACTATCAGCTATGACTGTAAACCCGCTAGGCGTGCTCTCATCGAACACACTACATCAGCCCCCTTCTCCCTCGCAGGCTCTCCACCCCCATCTCCTCCTCCATCTCCACCTTCGACTCTACCCTGCTCCTCTCGTCTCTACCTTACCTATCTCAGAGCTACTCGCTCCTCCACACCTCCACCCTCAGGCACCCTTGCTCTGCTCAGTCTCACACCCACAGCCCCTAGGGATCCACCCTCTCCTCTCTGTTGCCTACCTCCAGCTGGAACCCTGTTGATGCTAGCACTAGGATCGCCACCTGTCTACCTAGGATCATTTTCTCTCTGTCCTTGCCTCTTCCCATTTCCATATCCTTGTGTGGGGGCATCATCCTCTACCTCCTCTATGTGAGGTGCCTACTCAGTCGGATCTATAAATCTCGAGAATGGATGTTGCTAAAACCAATCCCTGTACTGGGTCAATACCCCCGCATTTGCGACATCATCAATATAATCCCACCTCAGTCACTGTAACCTAGTCAACTCTTGCATACCTAGGGCATAAGATAATCTTGGTTCCCATCCCAGTCTCTCCTCATCTGCATAACGCGCGTATGCAGTGAAATCCTGCGAAATCGCCCGAGCTCTACCATACTGCCTCATCACTCAGGAAACAATGAATCGCTCAACTATAGTCTATGATTTATCATTGAGTGGTCGAGTAACAAACAAATCCCTGTGAACAATCCTCCAATCATCCCATGACTCTAGATCCCTGTACAGTCTCCATATCACGACTATCAAATCATCCAACTGCTGTCTCCCAAAATTTGTCTTGCCCAGATGGGGTTGAGTGACATATCCTTAATATCTATATACAATGGGCTGACCAGGATCCCTGTCGTCATCTACAATCGACCTACATATAGGGAGGTGCTCCCAAGCCCATACCTGTAAAATCAAAACTCCTGCATCCATACTCTTCCCCTCCCTGTATGCAATCTCATGCATCTTGTGATACATGTGTGCCAATATACAAGAACCCCAACCCAATCTCTGAGGGGTCTCAATAAGCCTCTCTAACATCCTCCCCCATCCAAACAAAAATCCCTGTTGTCCCTTGTCCGGCATCAGAAAACAACCAATAAAACTTGCCAAGATGCAAGCCAGTGGAAAGTCCTCACTGTACCTCCTCATCATCATGTCCCTACTGATGGAACGTGTTATGCTCTGAGTGGAATCTCTCAACTAATGCGGTCAGCATACCGTGATTCACACGAATATCAGGTAAATCAAGAAGGTGGGGCAATCCGCACAAATCAATATGTGCCCGATCAACATCTGACAACTGACACACTAATGTCATCATCGATGGATATACACATCTGAATAGAACATGAGGCAATCAAACTTGCAAAAATCAAACAACAAAGCATCAGAAAACATTTCAAATACGCCTAAGAGAAGTAAAACATCATGCAAATTCAACTATGTCAATTGCAAAATCAAAATTTTAAGTTTGCACGTTCAAAAATGCTCTATTTTCCAAATGACAAAACATCACAAAGGTTGAAACTCATACGAGTCAGAAACTCGTACGAGTCAGAAATAGACCTTGTATGACAAAAGACTGATACGACACAAGACTAGCCCTAGGACGACAAAAGGGGCTCTTTTGAAGGTATTCGTACGGCATAAGGGTAGACTTAGTATGACAAAACTAATGACCTTAAACGATAAAAAAAACTTAATTAGTTTGTCGTATGAGATAGGATCCTGTCTCACACGACAAAATGAAAATGACCAACTTCAAACATGCCAAAACTTGAAAAAATCAACAAAAAAATTCAAAATTGAAATGAATAACAGGCTTAAGAGAGATCACTTACCGCTGGCTCATAGTTCCAAGGTCGATTATGTCATCTCTAGCATTTGAATTGATGCTCATAAGTGGGAACCACCAATTTTCTTCACAGAAATCTTTTTGAATTTTCAAACTTGGAGGGTTAAAATGAATTGAAAATGACACTTTTACCCCATATATAGCCAAAACCCTAATTTTTCAACTTGCTTCGATGGACATGAAAATTGTATCCTTAGCTAATTCGCCCATCCTAACTCCATTTTCGGGATCAAAATCGAAATTCGAGATCATTTTGTAGGTCAATTTCCAAAATTTGGACCACTTATCACTTTTCATCAAAAGCTCATTCTTTCTTCAAATTGAACTCAATTTCTCATGAATCAACACTGAATCTCAATTTATTCTACAAATCAACTTTGCGCTCAATTTCTCATTAATCAACGCCAAATTTTCAAAAATTCCTCTAAATCATTTGTGCTCAAATAACTTATTATTGCCAATAATTGCCTAATCATCATGTACCCTCGCTATCTTTCTATTTTGCTCTCGAGGGGGCATACTCATGAACTCATGACCTTAAATCTTCAATGTCGAGAAAATTTTCAAATCTTCATCAAAAGTCGAGCAAAAATCTTTTCAACTAAAGAAAATCAAACAAAATTCTTATTGCTAAGGGGCATCTCAACTTCATCGCTTCATATCAGGTTGAGATTTCTCGTTCATTTGAATCAAATCAATCGCTAGGGGCGTATCAGTTTCATCGCTTCAAATCAAGCTAATATTTGCCTTCATCTAAATCAATCTCTTAATGTTAATCAGTTTCATCGCTTTTCATCAAGCTGATTATTCGTTTAAACTCAATCAAAAGTTTAAAGAGTATCTTTGATCACATGCTCAATCTAAGCAGGTGTTCAGTTTCATCGCATCAAATCAAGCTAGACAGTTTATCTTCGCTCATCATATCTTGATCAATCAAGTTCAAGATCGATTTTATCTTCGCTCACTACATCTAGTTCAATCAAGTTCTAGACCAGTAAGATCTGCTTCTTGATCAATCAAGTTCAAGTTCGGTATCTTTTCTCTATTGGTCCTAGTTCAATCAAGTTCAGGATCGGTTTCGCTTTAATCAACTCTATTAAGCTTCATCACTTCAAATCAAGCTAAACACCTCACTTTTCATTTAGTTCGTGATCAATCAAGTTCAGAACTGGTATCTCCTAGACATCAACTATTCTTTGAACCAACACGCTGCTCGCACCTTAATTCAAAGAGGGGAAAATTTAATACCCTAAAATTGGTCACCTAAACCATGGGCCCCTAATCTCGACAACATCACCAAGGTCCTAACCAAAGGCAATTTAATCAACTTTGAGCACACAATTAATTAATTCTTTAATCATCAAATATTACATGGCAAATCAATTATTCAATATTAATTAAATATTTATTTAATTAATTGAATCATTCCAAAAAAAACATTTTGATCAATTATCCTATTTTAATTTATTAAATATCCTAGCATATTTAATTAATTAATAAATTTGTCATTAATCATAAAAAAGGAATTAATTTATTACAAAAGAGGAATTAATCACAAAGCAAGAGTTAAATTGAAAATAAAATAAAAGAATTGAATTAAGAGAAATCAAACTTGAGATATTATTTCTTTTTCTAAATTGAGATTAACTTGAAATCAGAAAAGCAATTAAATTGAATTATTAATCATTCTCTAAAATTAGAACTCAAAGCTTTTGAGAAAAATAAGTTCAATTGCATTGAAAAGACTCTTTTCTTGAATAGATCAAAGAATTATCTATTTTTATCACAAATGTACAAAATTAATTAAATCTTATTTCTAATGCAACTTGAACTTATAATTTAAATGCATTTTAATTAAACTATAATTGGAATCTATCTCAAGGTTAACTGAATCTGATTTCTCAATTATTTCAATTAATCCTAAATTGTGCTTTTTCCTTGATCTCTCTTGTAATTCTCTATAAATTCAGCCTTCATCTCTCATTAAAATCACCCCATATATATTTGAGAAACACCTTGGAGATTTATTATTATGCTGATTTTTGCTCTGGAGTCATTGAATATATTGTGTTTGCTTTTTGAGATTATTTGCATCTTAGTTTAATTTCTTTTTGCATACTTCATGATTGCTTGAATCCATATTGCATTCATTTTAGCTTAATATCATGCTCATATAGATTAAATCCTTCGTCTTGGTGTAGTCTAGTCACTGGTATTGCATATAAAAATCTGAGAGCAATCTTATACTCACATCTTTTAGAAGGCAATTAGTCGATTTGTTATGGTTTTATTATTCATGATTATTTTTGTCTAACCATACATGTAATGACTTAATTGAAGTGTTGTTCCTGCAGCTATCAGGCTTATTTCACTTTTTCACACACACAGTGACCAACCTGCCCACAGTTCCAACACTTTGCTTTGGACTTCTTTCCAGGAGCAGAATTTTCCTCTGACTTGGATTTAGACTTCTTGTCCTCTGTCTTGCCACAAATAGCAAGGGCCTCCTTGACCATCTTAGAAGATTTCCTTCGTGTTTCTTCTGATAGCAATGAAGCAACCACTTCTTCCATCTTGAAAGTGGTTGTTGTGCTCCCAATGGCCATTACCAGATGATCCCACGTGTCAGGCAGAGAACATAACAAAAGCATACATCGATCCTCATCATCAATCTTGACTCCTATGGAGGTTACTTGAGCAACCATCATGTTGAAAACATTCAGATGATCTGCAACAGATGTACCTTTGTCCATCTTCAAGGAATACAACTTCTTCCTCAGGAACAACTTGTTTACTAGAGACTTCCCCTCATAAATATCTCCAAGTTTCTTCCACAAAAGATGTGCAGTCTTTTCCTCATAAATGTTTAACATAGGAGAATCTGCCAAACAAAGTCTAATCAATCCTCTGGCTTTTCTATCTACAGGATCCCAGTCTTCTTGCCTCATGCCTGAAGGTTTTTGTCCAGACACAACAAACCACAGATCTTGATCAACTAGCAAATCTTCTATCTTGAGTTTCCACAACTCAAAGTTGGAAACATTGAATTTATCAATCCCCACTTGTCCAGAATTGTGTGATATCTCAATCTGCAAACAAAATACTCTGCTAGACTCCCATTGAAAATATAATTGACACCAAACAACCCTACCCATTAAGGATAACACAACTAAATGGACCTGATACCACTTGTAAGGAAATCCATGTGCGGAAAACGCTCTCCTATCGTCAATTCTAAGGAGATTAGTAAGAAAGGAAGTATTTCAATTTTTCAATTTCAGTTTGCAATACATTAAAATAAATACAGACAGAAGATTAAGATAAACCAGATAGAATAGCACTAGAGAAAGACACTAGATATACGTGGGAAAACCCTTACGGGTAAAAAATCCCACCACCAAAGAGAGATCACTTTATTCAGTAAACAACACGATTACAATAAAGTTATCAGATCCTCTTTTTTAGACTCTGATCTCAGAACTCTATTCTCACTTAGTGCAGACACATCGACTTGGCTAATTCAACTGTCGTTACTCCATCACTTCGGCTACCACCACAGTATTTATGCACACCCTCCTGGTCATTGGTTACATCTCTGGAACCGACATCTACCAAACCAAAACAGCCTTGGAGCATAACCGTCCAGTAACAACCTATCCATTCATGAATTCATGGAAAACATATTATCCCACATTCATCTGGAAGATGTGTTAGTTCGTATTCAAAATATATCGACATAAACATTTCAAGTGTCCAACTATTGGTCTTTTGGACTTCAGTCCGGGCGACCATCCACAGTTGGATACTTCCCATCGGCCATCGGAAAAACCATAAATACACTGCTCCGATCTCCCGATCGCTGAAGGTGACTTCATCAGGCATCAACTTAACAAACAGCCAGTTCTTCCGATCTTCCAATGACACTTCCATCTCTCTGCGTTCTTCCATGTGGCACGCCTTGATTGGTTCTGGGGTCCCTGCCTTGACATCTTAGCATGACCTCACTAACTGCCCGGAATGCATCTAGGACTCTCACTTGCTGGGCCCCACCACTTGGTCACCAAGTCGTGGCAATAAACCAGTGAGCTATTTCCCATTGCGGTATAGCGATTGTCGTTAGATCATTCTTGATCACCATCCGATCATCTGAAACTGTTCACCTGTTAACCAATCTCAGGAAGGAGGTTCCATCGGTCATCGACATAACACTTCGCGAGTCATTCCAATCTCTGATGACTCTGAGATGATCCCATCGAGACATCAACAAAACCTTCTTGTTGTCCCTCGATCCTCTATCACTCTAAGGATGTCTACATCAAACCATCGGGTCATCGGCTAAACTATGAACAAGTAATCCCAATCCCTGATATAACAGTATACGGCTCCATCGGACTTCGACATAGCATCGAACAAGTAATCTCGATAGTTCATGCTACCCGATCTCTGAAGGCAACTTCATCGAGTATTAGCATAACTCCCGAACAAGTGATACTTATAGGTGATGTTAACCCGGTGACTGAAGTCGACTACGTCGGGTCATTAGGATGACTTATAAACAACTATTCTAATATACGAAGCATTCCAACCAAAAGATAGCTAACACATCGTGACTTTGCTGTAGAAAATAAAAACCACTCCGAGAAGTCAAGTTCATCAGCCAAGGTTACTCCAATAGGAAGAGTCCACTGAGAAAGCACAACCTGATACCTTCCCACAAGTTGTTCCATCGAGATAAGTTACCCCGATCAACTCAAACACTGGTCAGTAGAAATCGAGGCATATTTCCAACACTTTTAGTTGGACATGGCATGAATTTTTCATCATTTAATAGACTTGTTTCTTTCTAAGGGAAGTTGTGTTGCTTGTAGACATTGGGTCATCTTTTGTTTCCAAGGATACTGCATCGATATTGGATCTTCTTTATTATGGGGAGGATATTATGTCCCTCTTCTTCCTTCCTATGGGGCGATACTTGATTGTATATATAATTGTTGTATGTAGTCCTTGGGGGGTCTTTATTCCTTCGTGCATCATGCTTTACTTGTTTTCTCTCTTTTGGAGAGGATTTTTTTCCCATGTGGTTTTCTCCTTTTCTCTACTTTATGAGAGATTGATTTTCATTGCATTTCCATTTGTACATCGGTACCTAAAATGACCTAGTTGTCAGGACCCATATTGCTTGAATATTGCACAATAATATTCTACCTAAGTTTAACTTAAGGAGGGGTGTTGGAGTAAATTATATTTACTCATATTCTTAAGTTAACTTAGGTAGCATTATTTCCTAGGTTACATGATTATTTGTGCATGCATAGTTGTTGATTGGTTGAGTTCTAACTAGTACCTACACTTCCATTTCATTGAGCCACATTTCATCATTGTGTTCCCTCATCTCTTTTACTCTCGCCCTTATAAGAAGAGCCCATTTTTATTTTTAATCATCTCAATTCATCATTATTTGTGGTGAAATATTTGTCTTCTCTTGGTGAAGGTTATTGTGCAAGTTGCAGGTCCTGGAGTGGAATTAATATTTCAACACTCTCTTTGTGGTTCAATTTGGTTATACTAGTAATGCCCTTTGCACTCCTAACAAACCAATTATTAATGTGAAAGGATGTTATCCCACCAAGAGTCCTTATGAGTATATTACCAGAGAGTTATAATTCAATTGCCCATACCTATAATACAAGGAATAATAGTCAACCTAATCCTCCTTCGACAATTCCTTCTTCTCAACCTATTCTTCCACCAACACCTCGTATATCACAATATCTTGGTAAAGAGTATGATTTTATAGAGAAAATTAAATATACTCCCTCCAAGATATCCCTTTGGGATTTAATTCAAACTTCATCCACACATCATGGAATGTTACAAGATTCTTTAAAGAATCTAGATGTCCCAGCCATAGTGACACTTGATAACATGGCTTCTTTGATTGACTCTATGACACCATCTAAGGCTCAAATTATGGCATATTTACAACACTTTTAGTTGGACATGGAATGACTTTTTCATCATTTAATAGACTTGTTTCTTCCTAAGGGAAGTTGTGTTGCTTGTAGACATTGGGTCATCTTTTGGTTCCAAGAATACTTCATCGATATTGGATCTTCTTTATTATGGGGGGGATATTATGTCCCTCTTCTTCCTTCCTATGGAGGATACTTGATTGTATATAATTGTTGTATGTAGTTCTTGGGGGGTCTTTATTCCTTAATGCATCATGCTTTACTTGTTTTCTCTCTTTTGGAGAGGATTTTTTTCCCATGTGGTTTTCTCCTTTTCTCTACTTTATGAGAGAATGATTTTCATTGTATTTCCATTTGTAGGTAAAGAGTATGATCTTATTGAGCAAATTAAAAATACTCCCTCCAAGATATCCCTTTGGGATTTAATTTAAACTTCATCCACACATCATGGAATGTTACAAGATTCTTTAAAGAATTTAGATGTCCCAGCCATAGTGACACTTGATAACATGGCTTCTTTGATTGACTCTATGACACCATCTAAGGCTCAAATTATGACATATTTCCAACACTTTTAGTTGGACATGGCATGACTTTTTCATCATTTAATAGACTTGTTTCTTCCTAAGGGAAGTTGTGTTGCTTGTAGACATTGGGTCATCTTTTGTTTCCAAGAATACTTCATCGATATTGGATCTTCTTTATTATGGGGGGGATATTATGTCCCTCTTCTTCCTTCCTATGGGGGGATACTTGATTGTATATAATTGTTGTATGTAGTCCTTGGGGGGTCTTTATTCCTTCATGCATCATGCTTTACTTGTTTTCTCTTTTGGAGAGGATTTTTTCCCCATGTGGTTTTCTCCTTTTCTCTACTTTATGAGAGATTGATTTTCATTTCATTTCCATTTGTACATGGGTACCTAAAATGACCTAGTTGTCAAGACCCATCTTGCTCATATTGCATAATAATATTCTCCCTAAGTTGCACTTAAGGATGGGTGTTGGAGTAAATTATATTTACTCATATTCTTAAGTTAACTTAGGTAGCATTATTTCCTAGGTTACATGATTATTTGTGCATGCATAGTTGTTGATTGGTTGAGTTCTAACTACTACCTACACTTACATTTCATTGAGCCACATTTCATCGTTGTGTTCTCTTATCTCTTTTACTCTTGCCCTTATAAGAAGAGCCCATTTTCATTTTCAATCATCTCAATTCATCATTATTTGTTGTGAAATATTTGTCTTCTCTCGGTGAAGGTTATTGTGCAAGTTGCAGGTCCTGGAGTGGAATTAATATTCCAACACTCTCTTTGTTGTTCAATTTGGTTATACTAGTAATTCCCTTTGCACTCCTAACAAACCAATTATTAATGTGCAAGGATGTTATCCCACCAAGAGTCCTTATGAGTATATTAATAGAGAGTTATAATTCAGTTGCTCATACCTATAATACAAGGAATAATAGTCAACCTAATCCTCCTTCGACAATTCCTTCTTCTCAACCTATTCTTCCACCAACACCTCGTATATCACAATATCTTGGTAAAGAGTATGATCTTATTGAGAAAATTAAATATACTCCCTCCAAGATATCCCTTTGGGATTTAATTCAAACTTCATCCACACATCATGGAATGTTACAAGATTCTTTAAAGAATTTAGATGTCCCAACCATAGTGACACTTGATAACATGGCTTCTTTGATTGACTCTATGACACCATCTAAGGCTCAAATTATGTACACACAAGATGAGTTACCCTCTCAAGAGATTCAAAATCATTATGATCCTCTTATGATTGTTGTCCTTATTTATTATTCTAATTTAAGCTTGTGTCTTAATTGTACTCACGAAGTCCTTGGTCTCATTTCATTTTTAAGTGGTTTTGTTGGTAAGATGGTCAAATGACAGTCCTTATCCAGAGGTTTTGGGTTTAAATAATGTTTCAAGAGGTCAATTAAAGTTTTAAGTCTAAATGGTTCATTTAAGTGCAAGTTCAATCTTTCTTGGTGAACATTTTTGTTTGTTCCTTATAGTTTTGAGTTTTATTCTGCACTCATGTTTAAAAATAAATATGTTCAGAGGGAGTTTCTGGTCAAAAAATTACCCACGTATACTCCAACCAAGTTTTTCAAACTTTGTTTTGAACTCATTATCAAAGAGAAAAGATTGAGTGAAACAATGAATGAACTCCAGTCATCATTAATGAAGCCCTAGTTTTATGCCTCACACAACAATGGCAGCCAAGGATAAATTTTTTCAGTTTTGACAATAGATCTGTTGATGATAACAACAAGAAGATTAGCCAGGTCCTGAATTTTTAGAGGCAAGTAACAAGGAGTTTTTATAAAAGAGAGGTGGGGTTTTGAGTTAAGCTCATAAGTCTCCATTGTATTGACCACTTCCTTTTTTTCTTCCTTTTTTTCTTGATATTTCTTTCTGAAGAAATACCTCCACTCATCTAGAAGAGCATTTCTTTGTTCATAGAAAATAGATCTATATTTTTGAAAGGAAATCTTATATCATTAGAATTAAAATATTTTCTTTTCAAAAATTGATGACTTATTCTCAAGATATAATGACTATGTAAAGGTTATAAAAGCTGGTGTAGAATGGATGGTAGTTATTTTTTCTCAATTTTTTTGGGTCTTCTATTATGCTTCTCTTTGAGAGATATGGTGGTCCTTCATGAATATCATCATTGTTTCAAAGGGAGTTATGAGAACATGAGTTTATAGTCACAAGGTGAAGAAAACGCAAGGCATGAGAGGATCGCTACCATACATTCCCAAAGACAGTCACTGTTAGAATACCATGAAGTATAGAGAACAGTTCTTAAAATTACAGAGAAGGCACAAACCATGAAGCATATCCCAAGGCATCAGAAGAAGACATTTGAAGAGTAGAATTTAACCCTATTTTTGACAAGAGAGTAAGGTTTATATAACAGTCATTAGAAGCACTAGGGATGATGGTCGTCTTTCAGTCATGGCAAGCATGAAGGGAGAAGATATCAACAATCATATCACAGTCCCCAAATTTACAAAGAATGCATTCAAGAACCATTGGACAATATAGATCTATATGATATTTCTTGTACAATGAAATTCCAAAAGAATAGTGATTTCATATTGAAGCAGACAATACAGTGTAGGGTAATGACGCACACAGAGCCACATCATCTACAAGAGCAGTGAATGTGTGTTTATTATTGCAGAAATGATAAATAATAGAGTAGTAAAGGTCTTAGTTGCAGCTCACAATGAGAATGGTCCCAATAATGATGACTATTATAGATGAGAATGACAACCTAAGCATGTGACAGAGAAGCTATGATAAGTTCAAAGGAAGTCCTTAAGTATTGTCACAGTTCCTAAACACATAGCACAAAGCAACAAATCACAATAGACATGACAGTGCCTATAGGTTGTGTATAGGCATGGCATAGATGGAGAACAATGAGTACATTTCAATCACAAAAGGAAAATATCTTTGTGCATATGTGATGTGATTAGATCGTTATGTAGTAAGATGAGACCATAGTAATCTTAGAACAATAAAAGACAACAATCAAAAGAAATGTACTTGAAAAGAAGAACAAAGAATAAAGGAAAAAGGGCATCCTTGTTATAGACGACTACCAGATAAGATGCATACTCATGTCAAGTCATGGAAAAGAGACTTAAGAGCCATCCATAGTAGCATTATTAAGGATACAACCACAATTCTTTTTGCAATCCAAACACAGTAAGGACAGTGAGCTCTTGCAAGGATGTGCAAGAGTATGAAGGATATAATCAATCCTCACAACATCAAATGGCATTCTATATTCATGAAGATAGTGAGATGAAAAAAACTTTCAAAAATTAGTGACAAAGAAAAATAAGGCAACATTATACATAGTCAATAACCCTAGTAGAAATCAAGATCCATCACACACAAGCAAGAGAAACACTGATGAAGATTGCTATCATAATAAGGATGGTTAAATAAGACACGGTTTGTTTGTGATAGTCTTCAATCAAGAAGAAATCTAAAAGACAGTGATAATAAATGACTATCATAAAGTCACAGAGGACTGTTATGTAATAAGTAAAAACATTTCCAAAACCACATGGAAATAAAAGACACTTCATAGAGATTGTAGTGCTGATCATGTACAATGAGGAGATAGTGCATGAAGAAACACCATGTCTTTAAAGTGGCCATAATGTTGCAGTCACAAGGCAAATAAGAGTACAGTAGGAGAATACAATAATAGTGAGAGTCCATTGAATACCCTAGATTGTGATAGAGAGATGTCACACTCCAGTAAAGAATCTGTCTCCAAGAACAAGAGAAAAGAGTAATAAAGGCATTATGCAATGTAATAGTGCAGTCTTCTTGACCAAAATAGTAAATCTTCATTCACTGCCAAAAGGACAGTAATAGCAGCAGTTCTGACACCCAGATTAGTTGCAACACAATTAGTCATAATGCCAAGAAATGACAAGGTCAAAGACACCATCCTCATGATGAAGAAAGGAGCTTATAAAAGAATAGTGAGCAAATTTCACAATCAAATAGAGATGGTGTAGTCACAATAGTGTAGTCACATTCATGAATCACAGTCTTGGTAATGGATCAAAGGTGTACCAAAAGATAATGAACTTCATCCTGCCCGATGGATAATGTGGGCAGATGATATTCATAAGAAAAAAGGTATGAGTGCATTTAATTGAGTTGAATGCATTGATTTTAAATTCTCAAGTTTGAATTTCAAAAATTAAAACCAATCATCAATTCATCTAAGTTGAAATTTCAAAATTCAGTCAAGGGGAGTTGGCCAAAACAAAATCCTACAATTTGAGGAGGTTGTTGGGGCCAAAAAAGTAGTCCAATCCCTGATTTGAAGGCCCTCATGAAAAGCATTAGTCAAGGGTAGTTTTGGGAGTCAAATCAACTTCTTATCCTTAGTCCCAATCCTCTTTTTGAGGAATTTTACAATGAGCTCGCCCAACAAGTTGTATTTTCAAATTTATCATCAGTCAAATGCTTGATTTTGAGGGAAAGGAGCAGCTAGCACACCCTACAAGTCAGCCGAGTCATCAAGCCAAAGTGCGCCAAATATTTCAAAATTTAAATTATAGGAGCAACTTCAATAAAAGGAAAATTGAATTCAATTTCTAAGTTAGCTCTTTCCTTCTTGGTTTTATGTACAATAGTAAAATCGGTATTGTAACTCAAACATTTTAAATTATTTGAAGTATTTTTCTTGCATTGTAATAAAATTAAATTATTCAAAATCAATAAGAAGGTTGTTGTTCCTATCATTTCTTTTGTAATTTACATGATGTTGTATGAGATTCTATGAAAAATATTGTAAAAATTTAATTCCTTTAGTTTCAGTTCATCTATATCATGTTATTTGGAAAATAGTTTATGTGTTGACTAGGTTGTATGTTGTGTGAAAACTTCCTCCCAACAAAAAGTATTGTATGAATTCATGTCATCTTTATGTAAATAGGAAAAAATTACCTTCATATGAAATGTTTATAGTCCACATGAACATGAATAGGTTGTGAACATAGCTATTTTCTTAGTTGATTAAGTTGTAATCAGTTATTTCCAAAACATCAAAACAAAATATCTCAGTGCATCACCTCAAGTAAGTGTAAATTTTCAATTACAACATCATTCTATCCCTTTTCCTAGTAAAAAATCTGTTGTTGTAGGAAGTTCAAAGGGAGCCCACCCTTCATTTGGATGTCTACTTTCTTTATAGGGTACCCACAACCTGAAAGTAGTCCCATGTGTCACAGGTTAGCTGAGTCTAGGCTTAGCTAGGGTGCAAACCTTAGTGATAATATTATTAATGGCAATTCTATAAGACGAACCCGTGTGGACAATGGATCTGGCCCTAATGTTTGTAGCATTTATCTATTGTGCAAGATAAATGTGGATACTTCTCTTATTAAAATTCAATATCTTTCTATTTGTGGTTTTGATAATGTTGCTAGAACTTCTTTAGGTACTATAACCTTGCCTATTAAGGTAGTACCTGTTATTTTACCTACACCTACTCAAGTCATGCTCGATAGCCTAACTTATAATATTTTGTTAGGATAACCATGGATTCATAGTATGCAAGTTGTTCCTTCTACGCTTCATTGTCAAGCTAAATTCATTTATAACAACAAGATGTATACTTTGCATGTTGATACCAATTTACAAGCTTGTTTGCAAACCTCATCTCCTGAATCTTCTCCAATTACTCCTACTTCTTCTTTGAGTACTCCTACTTCTTCTTCTATTCAAAATGAATCACCATCATCTCCTGAAGATACTTCTTTATTTGAGGAGGTACTCTTAGGTGATGATTGGGGTCCTTATATTTTACACCTTCTTTTATAGGAGAATATAAAATCCCCCCAATATAACATGTGATTAAAAAGAAGGATGTAATGGTTGAACCTAAAAAGAAACCCACTTTGTCTAAAAAACTTAGTAAAAACTTTGTGGTTTCTTCAAAATAAGAAACTACTTCTACTTCAACTGCTTAAGGAATTGGGACTTATGAGGCCCCTCCTCCCCTTATAGAAATGGGTGCTCTTTTTGGTCTTGGTTTTCACATCTTAGCCAAGAGTGGATATAATGATAATGTTTGTGGTTCTAATGAACAAGGGACAAAAGTTCCTTTAGAGAATAATGTTTCTGAAACATCTTTTGGACTTGGATATAATCCCTTTTAACCCACCAAAGCTCTAAGAGACCATCCCTTAATGTCAATGCCATTTTCTCTTCTAATTCTCTTTCTTTAATACATCCTCAATTAACTTATTTTGAATCTCATCCACCTTCCCTCAATATATTTTCTACTGATGATTCCTTAGTTGATTTCTTAGGAGTTTATGAAAATCTTCCTTGCTATCACCACAATCATGGATTTTCTTATTGTTTAAATGTTGAGGCATACTTTGGGAAAGACACTGAATTAGGTAATGATAATGAAGAGATGATTCATGAATTTCCTCAACCAATGGATGTTCCCCAAAAAAGTAACCTTCTTGTGAGTGATATCATTGATGTTAAAATGGATCCTTACAATGATGAGAAAATCATAAAGATTGGGAAGTGTCTAAGTGATGATGAACAAAATGAATTCCTCTCTATTACGTGAATTCCCTAAGATCTTTTCTTGGATTTATTTCGATATGCCTAACATTGATCCTAAGATTGTAACTCATAACATTTTGTTAATTAATGATGCCAAACCCATGAAGCATGAGATTAAAAAAATGAATCCCAAAATAGTCTTGCTTGTTAAGGCTGAATTAGAAAAACTTCTAGAAGCTGGCTTTATTCGCTATATTGATTACTCCCCCCGGATTTTAAATATTGTCGTTGTTGCTAGACCTAATAACAAAATCAGAATGTGTAGTGATTTTTGAGATCTCAATATAGCTTCTTTGAAGGATGATTTTCCTCTTTCGAACATTGATAGTATAGTAGGTTCTATTGCTAGTCATGCTTTGTTATCCTTTATGGATGGTTTCTCTCGATACAATCAAATATTTATTAATCTTAAAATATTAATTTAAAATTTCTTTTACCACTCCTTGGGGTACGTTTTGTTGGGTTGTGATGCCTTTCAGATTGAAAAATATTGCGCCACCTATCAATGTGCTATGACTCTTATATTTTAGGATTACATGCATAAAGTTTTGGAAGATTATGTTGATGATATCCTAGCTAAGACTATCTCTCATCAAGACCATGTTAGGATCCTTCACCAAATTTTTAAATGAATTCAGAAAAACAACATGCACTTGAATCCCCAAAAATATGTTTTGGTGTGTATAATGGAAAACTATTAGGATTTATAGTGTTGCATCGTGTTATTGAGGTGGATACGAAGAAAATAAATGCCATTGTGAGCATGCCACCTCCTCTAAATATTTCTCAATTGTGAAGTTTACAAGGAAAAATTAAAGCTATTCGTAGGTTTGTTTCATAACTTGCGGATCAAACTTTCTGTTTTACTCAATTGCTTAATAAAGATACTAACTTTTGATGGAATATGGATTTTCAAAAAGCTTTTGAAGATTTGAAACTTTATATGGCCAATCCTCCTATTTTACAACCCATTATTCCTAGTCAACCTTTCCTTCTTTATATTGCCACTTCTTCTCATTCTCTCTAGCTTTATTGACACAACATAATAGTGATGATAAAGAATGTGTGATTTATTACATAAGCCGCACTTTACTTGATTATGAGGTACAATATACTACGATAGAAAGGTAATGTCTTGCTCTTGCTTTCACAACTCAAAAGTTAAGACATTTTTTGAATGTTGAGACACATTTATCATCAAATTTTATCTCTTAAAATATCTCCTTTATAAAACTAATCTCTTGGGACACTTGGAAAAATGGGTTATGTTGTTAACTGAGTTTGACCTTAAATTTGTTTCCCCAAAAATAATTAAAGGGAAATCTTTAACCAACCATTTGGCTGATGATCCTTCTCGCCTCACTTTACCTAATCAGGATTCATTTCTTGATGACTTTGTTATTCCTTTGGATGTTGATAACAATTAGGAATCATATTTCAATGAATCTAAGTGTTGAATTGGTTTAGGCATTGGTGTTATTTTGACATTGCCTTCTAGAAAACCTATACCTTTATCCTATCATCTTAATTTTCTATGTACTAACAATATCACTGAGTATGAAGCCCTTATTGGTTTAAAAGTGACTTTTTCCTTCAATTTTCAACATTTGTGTATCTATGGTGATTCACATTTGATTATAAGACAAGTTATGGGAACTTATTGGGATAAACAAGATAAACTATCACAATATCGTAATTCGGCCTTATCACGGTTAGAGAAGTTTGCTTCCTACACCATAGATCCCATTCCTAGGAAATACAATTGACACATGGATGCTTTGGTGAGCGCAACCTCCCTTATATCTATTAACAATACTTTTATGGATTATGAATTCATCATTCATAATCTCAACTCACCTGCTATTACTAACAATCTTATTGAGGTAGCTTGTTGTTATGCTTTGGACTCTGATGAATGGTAGTCTCATATCTTTCGATACTTGATTGATAGAACCTTCTCGGATTCTACAAATAAAAACACTAGAGCTCAAATTCATAAGTTTTTTTGTGCGATACATTATTCTTTCTAATGTCGTTTATAGATGGGGCTATAATGACCTTCTTCTTCATTGTCTCAATAAAATCAAGATCCATATTACTCTTGAGGAGGCACATTTGGGTGTTTGCAAGGGGCATTTTGGTGGAAAATATTTTGGTTCATCAATTCCTCTGAATGGGATACTATTGGAAAATTGTGGAAGGAGATTCCTTTGATTTTGTCAAAATGTGTCATCAATGTCAGCAATATAACAATTTGATTCACGCTCCCGTCCATGAACTTAGGTCTCAAGTGGCTTCTTGGCCCTTTTTCATTATGGGGTTTGGATCTTATTGGTAAAATTTATCATCCTTCCTTACAAGGACATACTTTTATTCTCACTGCCACAAATTAATTAACAAAGTGGATAGAGGTTGTCCCTCTTCGCTCCACTACTGCTGATGTAATATGTTAGTTGATTCTAGATAATATCATTTTTAAATTTGGTATACCTTCCAATTTAATTTTTGATAATGGTACTTCATTTAAAAACAAATATGTGAAGAAGTTCCTTAAGAAATATCATATCCAACACAATTTTTCTACAAATGGTCAAGTTGAAGCTTCTAATAGGATAGTCAAACAAATTCTTAATAAGACTATAAATAAGCATGGTAAGGATTGGAATACTCAATTGAACTATGCTCTTTGGGCCTATTAGACAAGTGCTCACATAGATACAAGTACAAATCCTTATAATCTTGTTTATGGTGTTGATGCAATTATGACTTTAGAGTTGGAGATTCCTTCACTGAAGATTTCTCTTAAAGGGATAATCAATGATGATTCTTATAGAGAACAATGCCTTCAACAACTTAAAATGCTTGATGACCAGTGAATACACACTCTCGAGCATATTCAAGCCTATCAGAAGAATCTATAACAAAGCTATAATGACAAATTTATTTAATGTTTGTTATCAATGGGTGATTTGGTGCTTTATGATAATCAACGTAACGTGAATTCCTTGCCATGTGAGAAAGAGAAATTTAGTCCGAATTGGCTTGGACCATTTATCATACTAATGTTTACAGATTAGGTGCTTACAAGATAGAAGATATGGAAAGTGTGCCTCTTAAGGAACCCATAAGTGCTATAAATCTTTTTAGATACTATGCTTAATCTTTTTCTCTCTCTTCCTTTTCTTCTTTTATTATTTCTTTATTGTTGAGTGGTATGCTAGCATGTATTCATTAAATAAATGTGGTGTTAAGTAGTTATTAATATGTGTTGCTTAATTCTTGACAAAATTAGGTTGTCTTGAATTCATTATTACATTTCTTTATATTCACTTATCATTTCAATTTTTTCATGTGTTATGCCAGATTACATCATTTTGTGTTTAGTTAAGACATACTTTAATTAGATATAATTTGTTATGTACTTTAATATAATAACATTACATCATCAATAGTAGCATTTAATTAAACACTTAGGTTGTTTAGTTAAATCACACATGTATCAATTTAATCATGATGATATTGAGCAATCAATCACATGAGCATTAAATTAGACATAAATGTTAGTTACCACATTTGTTACTTGCAATCAAAGCAATATAACACATTACTTTTGCATTTCAAGATACAAATTTGAGATAAAGACAACCATCATATCATATATATAGCCATATTTTTTAATATAAAAATATACATATCATCAACATTAATACAAAATGTGGTGTCCAATATCACCAACTCTATGGATGGTAGCTAATTGATCCCTCTAGCCCCTAACGTGGTGGTCTCATGGAGGTGTGTCGATGGGTTGATGTGGAACATGAGTGACTCATATAGGAGCTCCTCCTATCCCTATCCACCATGATACCTCTATACACTGTTGATTCTACTTGTGCCTCCATAAGATCACATTGTAATCACTCACTCTCCTCTTGTCCAAGCTCTATCTCCACTATAACAACATAAAAAATATCCTCATGCTGCCTAACACACTGTTGAGATTTGCACATAATCTATGAGGACTATGGAATGTGCGATGATGTGATATTATCGCCAAGTACGTGACAAATAAAGTCACATCACCCCTATACGTTGGTTGTAGAGAAAGACACATAAACTTAATAATCAATCAAATTCAAAATTTAACTCTAATCACACTTCTTATGTAGATCTCATTCCTACCAAGTAGGATCAAATGAGATAGGACTTGCAGTCACTATAGTTTGGGGCATGGCCCTGCTACTCCCTCCCTACTCATATTGTCTTGGTTTCGTAGAGTGTAGAATAGGTGGAGATGACCTACATATCCTCTAGGTAGGTCTATCTAGAGTTGTCATTCCCCTCTCCTCCTGATACATCCTTTCCTCTATCCTCTACTGGTGGAGGGTTGACCTCCTGAATCTCATCCCGTGTATGATCAACAATGCCATCATCATCTTGTGCCTGATCTTCCTCCTACTCATGCACCTCCCCATATATCTCACTAGGTCTCTCTAAGGTCTCATCTCCTCCCACATGGTTGCATGAATTTGCTAGTCTCACACAATGATCAAGATTCCCTCTTGAGTAGTCTAGAGGAAATATGGGTCCTAGATAGGAACCCTCCTACCATCCTACATAACTGCATTGTACCCTTGCATCATCCTTGAATGGGGGCATGGGTCTATCCTATCTATCCTCCTCATCATCAGTAATCTCCACCTCCTACACTATAGGTCTAGCTCTAGCTCCTGGTCTCACGATACTACAAGAGTGTCATATGTAGATCGGTACTATTGTAGGGTCGCCTTTCTCTGGACTGAACTTCCTCATCACTCTATCAAAATATAATGGGATGATGGTGGAACTATGATGATCCTCTAGTAGATAGTCCCACTACATCTTTTGTAGTTATACATAGCTAGGTGTCCATTCATTTGTACAACCTCCATATAATATCATCTAGTTAGAGACAATCTATAACAACCCTCAAACATAACAAGTCACCTCTCTGCCAAGATCTCATATGTGGATATGCAGGTGCTTGGGGCTCATCAAAACCATCATCCACAAGAAATCCTACAAGTTGTGTACATGAAATATGCTTGAACATCTACACCTATAGGAGAGTGCATGTCATCAAACTCTTCCCCTCATATTAAAATAGTCTCCCAGGTCATGGTATAGATGTGATAACATGTTGCATCCCCATGAAAACATAGTAAAATGCTCCTCTGTCTCATGTATGGCATAGGTCAGTCCCCCATGCATGTGACTACCTCAACCATCTGGGCACAGGGCTAGCACCATTGTGAAAATCATTAATCTCCTAATCAATGGGATATCACTTATCGAATGCAATAGCCACTGGATGAATATATGACCTCTCATCTCTCTAGGCATGGCTCTATCAATGTAGTATATTTACTTTCTCTCCATATCTTCTTGTGATCAAGGTGACTGATATCTCATAGTCCTCCCTCTCACTGACAATCACAGGATATGATAAATATCCTCTAGTGTAACTGTCATCTCCTCGACATGTAGATAGAAGGTAGACATATCACAATACCATCTCTCCATCAAGGCCATCAACATTGGCCCATGAAATTTGATCATTGGCATGCAACATACCCACCATAAGACAGCTACCCAAAGAAGTCTCTACTCATCAAGTGTGAGGTGAGGGATGTGGCTCTAAAGATGGTTGTATATATGACCTGAGTCACATATACGGTAACTCCTACATGTATCAAACATCATGTATCAGTAACATGATCAAGATTAAACCTTCCTTAACCCCATGTGTGCCACTCGGTGCCCTTTCTAGTACCATGTCATCCATCTGGGACCATGGTGCTCAGGCTAGGTGGCCCATGTGAAAATTAGGGCTAAAATAGCTAATCAATCAATCAAAACATAACAAATAAATAAAGCACAAGTTCATGCGCCTACCTCATCAAGTGGGATGTCCTCTAGGACTGATTGCCTCAAATTATCAAGTCTAGTGCACACTTCTGGTCATCATTGCAAATTTCTCACTCCATGGGCTCCTCTTCTACGCTACAAGACAAAAGAATGAAAATGATATGTTAGTAGTGTTTGTGACATTATTTAAAGGTAATTATTTTCTAAACCCTAATTCTACTTTTTTGCACTTAATGTCTCATATCTTGAGCTAGAAAGCTTTGATTCTCACATCGTTGGCTCCATTGGAATCATGCTTTGGTTCTCTTTCTTACCAAATGAACTTCATTTTGATTTGATCTCAAATAAAATCTTTCTACAAGAATTTTTCACAAAATTCCTTCAGAATTCAATGTGGTAAACATGAAACCCTATTCAACATACTAATTAGCAAGCAAAAATAGAGGTCATATAGCTACCCTCAAATTTGATCACTCTTAGTAAGAATTTTCAGTGATTTTTCTTATTTCAACTAACAATGTGGTTCTGTAGGATATGGTTCATAACATTGTACTACAGATACTACTACGGGATTCATTCGACATATTATGGACATATCCTTTTTCTGAATGTTTACTTTTCTATACTTTAGCTTGGATATGCATGTAGTGTCATATGACTGCTAAAGTGGGGGATAATGTAGCATTGTAAATTGTACACCCTTAATTAGGTTGTCCAATTCCACACTTAGGCGTCTAGTTACATTTCACATTATAGGACTTCTTTAGGCATTTAATTATTAATTTAATTAAACCTATCCCATCAATTTACATATCATTAAATTGGACCCTTAACCCTAAGTGTTCCCTTTTTCATTTAATCCTAATTTAATCCTAATATTTTCCTAATTTCAATCTTCAAGATATATTTCACACATATACACATCTTAGTTTGTGCTATCGTGGTAGATCTAGCATTAGAATCATGATAGCTCGCAACCCTAGAAAATAAAAAAAAAGTTGGTTGGACCTGATAGTATACTAGTTGGTCCTATACCTTTTCCCCAAATTGTAGGAGATTAATTGAGAAGTTTTATCATATTAAAATCTCTCTTGGTGTCATATTTAATCAATTCTAAGTTGGCATTTTACCAAATTTAAACTTAGGGTTTCATATTTTAGGCATTTCTTTCCCTCATTTGAGGATTACCAAATCTATCAATTTGAAAGGAGATCCGTGTGAAGTGAAAGTATTTTTGTGTTGTGAAGTCTCATATCTACAATTAGTCCATCAATAAATTCTTCATCAAAATTTTCATCAATTATGGAAGCTTTAGGAGAGATAGAAGAATGATAAGGAAATCACCGGTTGTTGATTGGCTTGTACTTCTTCCTTAGGATTTGGTATGATTTCATGTTGTTTTCATGTCTCTATATCGAGCTTCAGATCTACATAATATTTATTTTTATATTTGTGTTATTAATTTATATTTTCATTGCATTTTTTATTTAAAGCATTATCATTACACTCATTTTAGGTTTTTTCTCAAAACATAGGGTAGAAATCTAGTTTGCATTTAGCTCATATCAATCTTACAAACACATAAGATTCAAGAGCACACACACATTTGTAATTACAACATCGTCTATTTGTGGAGGTGGAAATCACCAAAAAAGGGGTTTTATTAAGACAAAACCCTATATAGCCACAAACACACCATTTTCAACTTCCAGGTATAGTTACAGGTTTTGGTTGGAGCAGAAATTTTTTGTGAGATCTCAGCTAAAAGGTGCAAGCTCTCTAATAGAAACTGGTCTTGGATTTCAGGGACTAGGGCACCCCACATCCTAGTCCTCCAGGCTCAGGGTGCTGCATGCCTTGGTCCCCCTTACTTAGCTTCATATTTTATAGGCATCTTTTAGGTAGTCTTAGAGTTCAAAATCCCAAGTTGTAGATCAACATAGTCTTTGAGATTATGGTGTACAACACCTTGGTCCTATCAAATCAAGCTTGGTTTTTTATCATAGGTCCACATTAGGTCCTTTTTCTCATATATGTACTTTTTTTAAATTTTAGTTATGTTACTTTATCAATCTATTATTACTGTTGTTCTAGTTACTTGCATTCATCCTATAAGCATAGCCTTGCATTCTCCCACATTAAGTACATTCTCTTTCATAGTAGCAAAGGAATAAAAACCCTAAAAGTGTCCCTTGACTATCTTTCACAAGAGTTAGGAAAAGAGGATCACTGGTTTAGGTTCTTTTGTACTCCAATGTTTGGATGAAAGTGGGATCAGGTCCTAAAACTACTTGATTTGATTTTTACCGTAAACAAATACTATCTAATAAATTTTTTTGAACTATCAACACAAATAGAGAATGATGAAAACTTAGCTTTATTTCATTCAAATTTCACAAGTTTGGAAAAAAATTCACACATTGTTGCAAGGTTGATCAAAATGAGCTTCTTATGTGTTGTCATTGTTGTCAACATGCTTTGGTTGTCATTAGCACAACTAGTTGGTATAAGTGATGTTAAGTTTTCTATGTAGTTGTGGTGAGAGATTTTCTCCACATATCTTCTATATTGCGCATATTTTAATGTAGTTTAGATATGTTGTTAATCTATGTTTGGAAATGTTATATTATGGATTTGGTGATTTGGATTTCTATAATAAGGAAATTGTGTTTACTATTATGTTTGACAATGTTTCCATATGAAATGCATGCTTCACATTTCTTCGTGTTGTGGTTTTTAGTGTTGCATTTTTGGAGTTAAGTTGATAATGTCCTTAGCTTCATTCTATTTAGTTGACACGTGTTCTTGGGTTTTGGAAGCTTGATTTCAAGTTTGATAGTGTTTACTCTAGGTTTGGCTGACCTTGTGTGTTTACACTTCATATTTTGCTCCAATAATTATGGATTGTTGTATAATGTGTTTGATGTTTATTTTGGTCCTAATTAAGATGTTTTGTGGTCCACTTTACATTATTTTCCACCACGGGAATGTTTAGTGCTGACCTAAATTGAATTATGTTCAGTTATTAGCCGAACTTCGGAGAGTTTGTATATGTGAGGATGATATAAATAAGGGATAATTTGTTGAGGATGATGTGGGTGGTGTATATGTGAATGAAAGTGAAATATGATGAAGATATATAAAAGAGAATCCATCTCCTTGACTATATGATGACTAGTGTTCGAGTTGGTGAAAAGTGTTGAGTAGTGTGAACTTTCATGTGTTAGCTACTAGAAGCAGTGCACCGAAGGTATCTATAGATATTACGATCGTAGAAGTGCATCAGTGGTGGATTCTTTCTATTTTATTCTTCTTTATTTTGATAGTGAGCCTATCTTTCTTTCTCTCAGGCAGTAAGCCCTCTGGCAGTGACCATTTGGAATTGAGCCTTTCTTTGTAAAAATCACCTTAACCAGTGTCACCCTAACAAGTGTTCATTTATTGAGAATAACTTCTCTGTGGTTTTTCCCTAATAGGGTTTTCCACGTAAAATCTAGTGTTTCATTGTGTATGGTGTGCTCTAATTTCTCATGTCCTTTCATGCTCATATCTTTTACTGGATTATGTGTTAAAGTTAAGTTATTGCAAATCTGATTTAAGATTTTATACAACTGATTCACCCCCCCCTCAATTGTCTTGTGCACTATAATATTCAACAAATAATGTATAATCACTCTACTATAATGTCTATATTAATAATTCAACCCTTTCTAAGTTAAAATGAAGGATTTATATAAATATTACAATGCTCAGTTTGCAAACTTGAAACTAGGATTTTTGGGCATAATCAAGGGTCAAAATTTATTTAAAACTAAAAACAATTACATATAAACTAATATAAAACTAAATAAAACTACTTTTAAACCTCATGCAAGAGGTATATGACCAACTTGGGGCATGAAATTTGAAGAAAAAATGTCCTTTCTACCATGTTTTAACTACTAGTTTACTATTGTTTCATTTTTGACAAGATTTCTTTCCCAAAACATGGGTTTTGGCATCCCAATCTTTTCTAAGTCATATGAAGTGAACTGGAGTTCCTCGAACACGTAAATTCAAGGAAAATAGACCCTTTATTGACCTCTCTTTCCCACATAAAAAACTAGAGTCGAACTAATTTGCAAAAAACATGTTTCAAAACATAATCCAATATTTATTAACCATTGTAGTTTACCCTTTCTAGTGCTAACTCTACCAAAAAACCAAATACACACTCTTTATGCAAGTAATGAACTACCTCAAAGAATTTATGGTTAAACATATTAACCAAATTATTCAACTCTTCGATTTCAGGTGTCTTTGTGTACTTCCATTACACAATCAAGTTTTTGCTAAAGGTTTTAAACTTTTTCCTCTTTTCTTTAAACTATGGAATTTAAGCTTGCATAATTTAAATATACTTCTTCATGGGTATCATTTTTTTAATTGTCTCAAGAGTGAAAAATTTATGTAATTTATCCTTAAACTCTTGTACTATCTATTGAGCATCATTCACCGTCATCTTATCATCCAAAAAGTGTAAAAGGGAGAGCTTCTATAAACTCTTTACCTCTAACTAGCAGAGTATTTGCAACATTGATTTGTTTGATGATATTTTCCAAGCTGCCTTCCTATACTCTTTTATGACCATCTTAATGGCCCTTACCCATTTCATTATCATCTATTTATCTGAATCATCAAGAACTCCCATTTTTACCAATGCATCTTCATTTGTGTTTTTAATTATTCAAAGGATGGGGAGGAAATCAACCCACATGAGGACCGTATCATCAATACTTATAGTTTCCTTACCTCTCCAGTCATAATTTGATGTATCAATGTGAGCTGGTCTTTGATAGAATTATATAAAATTGAGACTTTATTGATCACTTACTCTCCTTGTTGTTCAATCTCTTACCTTCATGCTAATGCAACAAAAATAAAAGAATCATCACTTGGAAATGTTGTTACTTATAAGAGTGTATCATGTAGGCTTGTTGATGGAGCATTGGAATCTATTGCTCCCTAAAATGACAAATATACCTTTTTGGTTCTCTAACTTGTGCCATAAAATCTTTCTTAGAATCTTCTTCCTTGTCTAATCTCTAGAAGATTGCCTCTATTGCTTGTTAGAGAGAATGTTTCTCTCCTTATTTTTTTTTCAATCCCAAATATTTTCCTATATTTGGTAGTCTTGTATCTCCATTTTATCTTTAGGCTTATCTACCAAAGGCATTGCAAGTTGGGTTTTTTGATGGCCAGTGACAACTATTATAACAATTTCTTGTTCTTCCTCTTAGGCTATGGAGTCTTGAATGTCTGCTCCAATATAATGAAGTCATCTTCACTTACTTTTTTATATCTCCTTTGTCTCTTTTCAATAGTATGGGTCAACCATATTGGAGTAGTACCAGAGACTACTTCAGAGGAAACTTATATTCTTTTTGTATACACATAAAAATTGGCTATGAGCAATTAAATAAACATTTTATATTTATTTAATAATTATTTTTCTATTAAATAGTTAATTTGAAAAGATTAATTTATTTAATTCATTTTCGTATCTTTCTATTAATTAATATTTTATTAATTGATTCATTTATCCTATTCCTCCAAATAATTAAATATCTAATATTTAATTATCTCCTCCAAAAAATTAAATATCTAATATTTAATGGTTATTCTCTTATCCTATAGTCTCAAATATTAAATAATTCTCAAAATTATTTAATCCCTTTTCCAACTCACCCTCCATCTCCACTTCATCTTCCCTTTGCCAACTCATCCATCATGTGGCTAAGGAAATTAATATTTCTTAAATATTAATTCATTATTTATCTTCAACCACCAAAAGTAATGAAAATTGTGTACGTACACATATTTCATAACCATTTCCTATATTCTCTCCAACACCCCCTACATCTTAGGAAGGACTTGAGTCCACTTGTCCTCTCATGCCTAAATTTCCTCCAACCATCCCTAGATTCCCTCAGTCAGCAACCCAGTCAAGGTGAGATGAGTGACACTTGTCTTCTCCTTCCCCCTTTCTCTCAACCTTCACCTTTGCTCATAGCCATTCAAATCTATAGATCTAATTAGGACCATTGATCTGAGCCACATCATCTAATCCTCTCAAGGTCTATAAAATCAAGAGCTTCAGTTGAGAGAGAGTTAGTCTTCAAATTAATCATATGCATCCGTGAGTTTTTTGAAGCAAATAGAAAATAGCAAATAGCAAATATCATATAGCATTTTAGCATAATCATGTAGTATTGCATATCATAGTATCAGTTAACTACAAGTTATCAGTCCATTCTTCATATGCCATCTTGGAAGCCATCAGTGCATTGTCTGAGAGCACACCATCTGCAACCAGGAATAGTGGAGTTAGGACATAATGGGACATAAGTCATGAAGGTAATATTAGTATTTTATTTCATATGTATTTCATGTGGTTTCATTGGTTGAACTTGGATTTCCAGTAGCATTTCCATTGGTATTTTGTGAAACTAACTTGTTGCAGGTAACATTCTGAGGATGAAATTCAAGCTCACACATTTTGGCACCCACTGTGGGGCTCATGGACCTCGCATATACATTAAAAAATCTCGGAAAAAGTAAAATTAACGTATTTGTAATGCAGATTCTCACATGTGTGAATTCTGACAGTGCTTTTGTTCCATAGTTTAGCACATTTGCATCCTAGGTTAGTGCATTTGCATTCTAGGTTAGCGCATTTGCACCATAGGTTAGCGCTTTTGTCTTAAAGTTTGTGCATTTGCATTACAGGTTCACGCATTTGTGTCCTAGGTTAGCACATTTGTCAAAGAAATCACACTTTTGTATCCATAGAGCAGTGCTTTTATAGTCTAGGTTAGCGCTTTTGACCTGCAGGTTAGCGCTTTTGAGCAAAAAGATAGCGCATGTGTTAGATTAGCCCTTCTATTTACAAATTGACAAAAATTTCTTGCAAGTCCGAATGTCCAAGAAATCAGATTTTTCAGATTACTAACATGCATGTGGAGGATGGTATTTAAGGCAAATTTTATGCATTTCATCGTCTAGTTAGTTAAAAGCCTTGTTTTGGGAAGTAACATATCATATCTTGTTCATCTAGTTTAACTAAGAGGATGAATTGACAACATGCAACTTGCTTTTTTAGTATTTTCTCTAAAATAGTTGCACATAGACTTTTAAAAGGGCTTAAATAAACACCATGCTTTTTGGAGCAACATCTCCAATTAGGACTTAGCCAACAATTGCTTTGAAAAGGTTAAAAAGAACACTTATATTTTGTGTCTCGAAAGTGGTAGGTATATGCTCTCCCCTTAATTGGGTGACCAAAAAGCCAAACCCACTCTTTTACACTTTCTTTACTTTCAAGCAATTAAATCCTTTAGAGGGCCTACCTTCCCGAGCTACCTTGAGGGGGCCAATGAGAGGGGAACGACCTAAAGTGAAAATAGGCTAATACCGAGTCCTTGCAATCCACTATAAATAAATCGTGTTTATGATGAAAGTCCCAAACAACATGTGCTAATAAGTTCATACCGACACTATGTTTCCCCATAAACCCTATGGAGCGTAACCTCTATAGGCTGGGAACCTTCTGTATTTATAGAGTTGAAAGTGCTGCATGTATGGCCACATGACCAAAATGTTAGGCCCAATATGGAAAGCTAATGTACTAAGAGGGGAGGGGTGAATCAGTACTTCAAAACATTTCTTCAACAATATATTTACTATTATGCATAAATCGAATAGTGCAGTAACATAATATAAAACTAAAACTAATAGATAACAATCATACATGATTCACTCCATAACACATATATTTTGGTTATGAAGAAACTCTTGGTTAGAGAGAAAAATTATGGTGGGGATGGCACCCACAACTTCACTACTGCAATAATAAAGAGTGCTCAATTAGAGCTACATGTTTAGCTATTTCTGATAGCTTACCCTGTTAGGAGTAACAAGATCTGTTAGATCTACCTTGCTAAAGAATTTTACAACACTTCACCTAAATGTTGCACCTAGTTAGAGGCTTTACAATTTATAGACTTGATTAGAGTCTTTTACCTTGTTAAAGGTTTCTCTTTCAACTTCACAATATTACAATAAAATCATTACAAATATCTGCAACTTTACATCTGGAATGTTATAGTAGATTCTATGTGCTCAGAATAGATTACCTTGCTTATAGCATACCTCGGTAACCCATATAGTAACTCGGTAAACCCTTCTGTTTACTCTGTTCTTCGACTGTTCTCTAAAAACCTTCTCGATGACCTCTGTGTCTCTATAACAATCTTCTTACACTCATGCAAACACCTTTAACTCTTAACTCATGCTGTATAAATAGATCTCTTATGACGGTGATCCAATTCATTGCTTCGATCTTACAAACATGATTTATTAAATGAATAACCATGCAAAATATTTCACTGGTTAGATAACCTCAAAATCATATACAATCTTTAAGTGCAATTTCCAATGTGATAACGGTTAGATGTGCCTCGATATTGTAACACATTTTCATGTGCATGTCCAGGTTCAATGAATCCGGTAACACGTTTCACTCAGTGTAAATCAACTTGGTGTGTCATCTTTGCTACTCAGTAAACATGTAAAGATACTCGGTAGACAACTCGGTGTATACTGTGTTCTGTGACTGCTTTTTTCTGTAACCGACTAGACTGTACATACCGACTGAATATTTCGGTAATAGATAACTGACTAGAGTATATAGTATAACTTTGACATAAAACTAATGGCAATCTGATAAGTAGTAACAATCTCCCCTTTTGACATTAGTTGAGATGTTTGACAAAAACTACTTTCAAAGTTATAACTCAAAAATCTATGTACTTTGCAAAATGGCTATACTGACAGTATATACAATAGTCAATAAAATAATATATCAAATATACTCCCCTTGTCGATATACTATACATAACTTTGATTTTGCATGCTTGGTGATCTGTTCTTGTGTGCTTTGCTTACTGTTCTATATACTGCTCTTGGATACTTTGCTTATTCTGCTCGGTATACTCCCCCTGTATACTATACTCTGAGTACTATATCATTCTCTCAATACTATGTCAAAACTGTATCACTCCCCAAATATATTGTATCACTCCCCCAAGATTGTATCATATTACTTCCCAAATATATGGTATCACTCCCCCTTTTTGACAAACATCAAAAACTTAATTTCCATTAAGGGGCGGTAACTGGTCAAAAATGGATTTGTACTTGGTCTGGGCATCGGTGAGAGTGACAGAGAGTGCATCCTTTACACTGTCCATTAAAGAATTCTGTGCTTGAATATCAGCCAATAGTGATATTAAGCCATCTAGAGTGCTTCCCTCTTGAGTAGTAGATAAGTATGTGGCTCGGTTGATCTGTTCTTGGACTGATGAAAGATGTGGAAGGAATAATGTCTGAAGTGTCATTATGTTCATCCCGATCTTGTGTTCTTCATTTCTTAAGTCCAATTGTTGAGCCATGAGTTGTTGAAGCTTTGTATAAAAATTCTGAATTGAATTTGGCTCGGTGGTCAACTTATTTGAGAGATCGGTGATCTCTTTCTCAATTGCCTCTGTTTTATTCTTAATGTCTTTAATGAATAAAGAAAATGTGCAGAGTTTCTGAAATAAATAATGAATGTGCTTGAGTTGAGGAGTCAACTCAGCAATAAATTTGACAAGTTTAACTTTGCCAATAGCTATAGCTTTTTGTACCTCTTCTATCATTTTGGCAGTGAGCTCTTTGTCTTTTAGCTTGCTCAAATACTCTGATGCATCTACTCTAGATGTCTCTATCTTTGTTAGGAGTTCATCCAGTTGAATGTGGATAGCTACATTTGTTGATACTATAGCTTCAGGTAGCATATCTATTAGGAGTGCTTTTACCTTCTGAAGTACTTTATTTTTCTTTTGAATGACCATTTGCTTCTCTTGTTCGGCCTTTGCTTTGCACAGTTCACCAAAATCAATGAGTGCTTGCCCCTTTAATTTTGCTATGTCTACATTGGGAAACACTATTGGTTTTGACAAATCAACTTTAAAACTATGCTACTTCACTTTCTTTTCTTTACCTTTCACCGATGGAACTAAGACAATTGCTTGTGAGGCTTGATTACCCTCGGTAGGTTGCTCGGTAGAGGCAACACTTTGATCGGTTCCTTTAGCCTCTGTAGAGTCCTTCGGTGTCTCGGTACTTGGTGTCTCAATTGCAAAATTATCAGTGCCAGAAGGTGCTTGAGATGTCTGCTCTTGAGTAGTACCTTCTCCTGTTACAGATTTGTGACCTTCAGTGCCTTGATCTATATCCTGAGGAGTTTCGATTGAGATAGGTTGCTTGACCAGTGGATAAGGCTGAACTTGTTCCAAGACTGATTTACTAGATACAAGTTTTGCATATGTAGTGCCTTCTATCATTTCCTAGTCCGGGGCCTCTGAATCCATGACATCTTCATCTATTTGAATGGTGTCAGTAGGGTCTTGTTCAGTAGCATCAGGACCTTGCTCGATGACATCAGGATCATGCTCAGTGACATCAACGATTTCAACTGTAGCTTGCTCACCGACATCCTTGATTTTAAAGATTTCCCGCCACTTTTCTTTTGTCTCATTTTCTACGTCAATATATAGCCCATTCATCAATTTTAAGGCTATCTGTTTGACAAGAAACTTTGAATTGTAGGTTGTCAAATGTTCCTTTATTTCAGCTACTGACATATCAGGAAAGAGATGGACCAGACTTCTTTCTCCGAGTCCATTGCATACTTCCACCTATTATCAATATGCAAATATAGTTCATTTGGAAGTGACTTAGCTAGTTCCAATGGAGCTAACCAGAACTTTAGAAGTGTGCAGATGACAGCTTCTTCAATTTGTCTCTTTTCATCATCGTTCCTAGTTTCATACTTAACATATCTAAATCCTCCAAATCCTCCATATTCTTTTAGATTAGCACAAAAGTTTTGAACACTATGTACATTTACCTTCTTCCTCTTGACAATATGAAATTTGCTTGCATCCTCTGATTCGATATCACTAGACTCTTTTGCCAAAATGAGTCTTCAAGTAGATTTCTTGTATGTCTTTGTTACCTTGGGAACAATAACACTCTTTGTCTTCTTACTCGGTGAAGCTGTAGATGCTCTAGTGTTAGGTCGCTTTACTGGAGGTGGAGTTGGTGAGGCTTTTGATGTGTCCTGTTTCTTTCTCTTTAACACTTTACCCTTAGGCAATTCAGTGCTCAGTGTTATAGCTACCTCTTGGGCTTCAGATTCCTCTTCGGTAATGGCAATGGTGCCTTTGATAGGTGTAGAGGAAGAGTCTTCTCCGAATTTCTCAGACAATGCCTTAATCATCTTTGTTGCCTTTCTTGTAGCTTTGGGTACTACAATATTCATCTTTACCTTTTCCTTTACTTCCTCATAGGTACCATACCTCAGCTCGGTAGCATGTCTAGGAAATGTAAGAAATGCATCAATTTGCTATTTTGTGATGTCAAAATCAATCTCGTAACCCATTGGTGACAAAGATTGAGTCCTCGATTCCACAACATTCACATAACAGTAATCGGTGTCAACTTCAAAACATATATCATTTTTGTATTTCTCTACTAGCTGGGGTGGTATCCTATATTTGTTATGCATTTTCTCTTGAAATTTACTGAAGTAATCATCCATGATATCATTGAAATTATCTCCTAACTTCTTAATGAATTCATTAATCTGATGGGTGATTGGTTGGTGTAGCTCCCAAACAACTTTACCGACTGATGGAAAGAATTTTTCAAAGTAGAAAAACATGCATACCAGTAGTGATCCAAACTTTAGAGTATTAGCCGAGTTATTCTTCTTCGGCTTCCTGATGGTTTTCAGATTTTCAAATAGGTTCTTCAGCAATGCCTCACATAGGTCAATTTTCATTCCCTTTTCCACAATTTTGTAAGCCAAGTCTACTGCTGCATAGGGAACACTATTTTCCCTTGCCAATTGGAAGAAACAGTAACCCATTACTCTAATGGAAAATTTTAGTTCTTCATCAGTGACATTATTCAATTTCAATCCTCTGCAATCAGATTCCACTCTGGTTAAACTGATCAATTCCTTCTGTGATATCATCTTCTGGGCTTGGGCATGATCATAGATAGGGTAACCGGTAATTAGATGAATGATTTCCTTGGTAATCTTAAATGGTTATTCTTCTAGCCACATGAAATCATTGTGAACTCTGCTCAGAACAAACTTGACCCACTAGGGTTTGAACACACGAGGATAGGTTAGGGCTTCAGTTAATCCCTTGACTTTGATGTGCTCATACTTGTTGTTCAATATACCATCGATACATAGCTCATCATAGGTGTCTCTGATTTCAACATGACCGAGTTCTTCAACATGACATTTGGTGAAGAATCTCACATCTTCGACTAGTAACACTCTGTCCGAGATGAGTGAAAAGGCGGTTTTGTCATCTGGTTCAGAAGCGACTTTGGAAGTCAAAGAGTATTTTAGTGAGGGCTTCTCTAAATTCTTGACAACTATGGGATCTTGGATCTTGGGCACCATTTGAAGATTTCAGATAAAAAACTAACAAAGAGTCCTTAGGGTTTCAAGATTTCAAACGACAGATGCTTTATACTTAGCAGATAATGGCAACTAGATACGCTCTGTATGTTAAATTCTGTGAGAAGCAAGAATTGAGCCAGGATCTGATGTCGGTCATAGATCACATGCAACTCCAAGCAATGGATGATCGAAGATCAAAATAGCTGAATGAAGATAAATCTGATATGAGAGAAAAATAGAGATAAAGAAGAGAATTTGGAGAAGAATCTCACCGAGCTATCACTTAACTAGTGAAGGTGAGAGTATATTGCTTATTATATAGAAAAATAATAACATATACAACCAAGAGGTGCATTAACTCCCACCTCCATAAAAAGTGGGAGGTTTTACCTACTACCCCATAAAAGGTGGGAGGTTTTTACCTACTTGGTAAATGTCAAAATATGTGGCATAACCTCCTTACATGAAAACAAAAAAGGAGTTATAAGAGGTGGCACATAAGGCCAAAAGAGGGTGAGAAACCCAACTACCCCATAACCCACTTAGGAAATGACAAAATAGTGGTTATGAGAGGTGGCACAACAAGCCAAAAGAGGGTGTGTAACTCAACTACCCATGTGAGGTGGAGAGTTACACATGTAGCTAATGTATTCTGCCATGTGTCCTCATATTAACCACACCTAATAACCTAAGCAAGCTTAATAATATATGTGTAGGAAAAATAAATACCCCCTAACATAAGGAAAATAAAAAAACCTACACTAACAACCCCCCTTAAGCGTAGCTTAGGTGGGTGAAAAGATGGGTCCTGGCAAATAAGGCCATGTTAGGTACCCATGTACATAAATATCCCCCCAAAAAGAAGAAGCCCCCCATAAGAGGAATAGACCCCACCTAAATAGAGAGAGAAAGAATGAAGGACTAAGAAGCCCCTCTTGAAGTAGACACCTTTTGCATCCCAAGCAAAGATCGCAAATGAAGGAACTTGCTTTCGGTGAAAGGTTTGGTGAAGATGTCCGCAGTTTGCTCCGATGTAGAACAATACTTAAGATCAATGATGCCTTCCTGAATGAGCTCTCGAATATAGTGCATATGTATCTCAATGTGTTTCATCCTCTAATGATGAACTGGATTTTTTGAGATCTGTATAGCACTCTGATTATCACAAAAGATGATGGTAGGCTTTCTAACTGGAATACCAAACTCAGTAAGAATATTCTGAAGCCAAATAGCCTCAGTGGTGGCATTGACTACCCCTCGATACTCGGCCTCTGTCGATGAAAGAGAAATTGCAGATTGCTTCTTGCTCGACCAACAAACTGGACCAAAACCAAGTGAGAAGCAATACCCAGAAGTAGACTTGCGATCCTAAGAATCACCTGCCCAATCTGAATCCGTATATCCTACCAAGTCAATATCCACACCTGCTACATACTGAATTCCATAATTGTGAGTACCCTGAATGTAGTGGAGGATCCGCTTAGCTGCTTTCCAATGCAACTCATGTGGCTCTTGCATGAATCTAGAGACCATGCCCACAGCATAAGAAATATCGGGTCTCGTATGAGTCAAATAAATGAGGCTTCCAACAAGCTGTCAATATAAAGTGCCATCAACCAAGGGTGAAGAGCACTTAGCCTCAAGTTTGACTCCTGACAAAAATGGAGTAGGTGCAGGCTTACAATCAGCCATGTGAAATCTAGAGAGCATATCAAGTCCATACTTGGGTTGTCCAAGGAAGATTCCTGAAGATGATTGAGTGATCTCAATTCCCAAGAAGTAATGCAGAAGACCCAAGTCTGACATCAAAAATCTATCATGTAGAGCAATTTTCACTGCTTTGATGGTGGATGAGTGACTCCCTGTGAGTAACAAGTCATCAACATAGAGAACCAAAAATGTGAGAGTTTCATCCTGTTGCAGAATGTATATGTTCGGATCAGAATGGCACCGAGTGAAACCAACTGTCAGAAGGAATGAGTCCATCTTGGCATACCAAGCTCGAGGAGCCTATTTAAGGCCATAGAGAGACTTTCGAAGTCGACACACAAGTGAAGGATCCTGAACAAACCCCTGTGGTTGCTCCATGTAGATTTCCTCCTGAAGGTCACCATGAAGAAATGCACTCTTCACATCCATCTGATGAACTTCCCAACGATGGGCAACAGCTATAGCAAGAACAAGCCAGATGGAATTCATCTTAGCAACTGGAGCAAAAGTCTCAGAGTAATCAACCCCTGGAACTTGGGAAAAACCTTTTGCTACCAAGCGAGCCTTATACTTATCAACCGACCCATCCGCTACAAATTTTGTTTGATAGATCCACTTGCATCGAACAAGTTTCCTTCCCTTAGGAAGAGGAACTAAATCCCATGTATGATTCCTTTCCAAGGAATTGAACTCTTCTTGCATTGCAACATCCCACTCAAGAACACCTGAAGCTTCTCGAAAGGACTGTGGATCAGAAGCTGAAGCAATGAAGAGATGTGGAGCTTGCTGAAATTGTGACCTTGTTCTTCTAGTATCTAATGGATCACCAAGCCAATCTCCTACTGACTCAAAAGTTTGTCGAGCCCAAAGAGGCACTGAGGCTGGAGAGTCTGGGGGAGAATCATCAGCCTCTGAATGATGACTATGAGAGGAATGTGAATCCTCATCATCACTATCACCATCTGAAGTAGAGGAAGAAGACTCCTCATCAAAATTAGGAGGATTAAGATCCTCTGAAGAACTATCATCATAATGCAATTTCTCCAGTGTGATAGTGGATGGAGAGGTGGTATGAGAAGAACTAGAAGAAATCTCCTCAAAACGAACACTCCTCTCAATGAACAACTCATGAGTAGTGGGATGGAGAAGCCTATACCCTTTGACATCATCTGGATATCCAACAAATATGCAAGGCTTACTCTGCGGATCCATAGCCTTGCATTTTTCAGCTTGAATGTGGGCCCATGCAAGAGAACCAAACACTCTAAAGTGTTTAACTGTGGGTTTTTGACCAGTCCAAGCTTGAAAGGGAGTTACCCCCTTCACAGCTTTATGAGGAACTCAGTTCTGGATGTAACACGCACAGTTGATGGCCTCTGCCCAATACTAAGGTACCAAAGACTTGGAGTGAATCATACAATTAGCCATCCCCTTCAAGGACCTATTCTTTCGTTTTGCTACACTATTTTGTTGAGGACTGTATGGAACTGTGTGCTGCATGTTGATACCTTCTGAAGCACAAAATTGTTCAAACTAATTATTAACATATTCACCCCCATTATCTGTACACAGAATCTTGATGAACTTCCCAGATTGTTTCTCTGCAAAAGCTTTGAAATCTAGAAAATTTTCAAAGACTTCAGACTTTTGTTTGAGAAAGTAAACCCATGTATATCTGGAAAAGTCATCAATAAATGTCAAGACATATCTAGCCTTGCTGAAAGATGGTTGTGGAAATGGTCCTGCCAAGTCACTATGTACCAACTCCAATAGCTGTGTAGCTCTCCAAGCTTTACCTTTATCATACTTCTCCTCTGGATGCTTACCAAGAATGCACCCCTGGCAAACTCCATCAGAAAATTGAATAGAAGGCAACCCTGAAACCATTTCTTGTTGACTGAGTTGTTGCAAGTAATGGTAGTTCAAGTGGCCAAACCGTTGATGCCACAAACAACTCACCTCATCTGCATGAGTGAGTAAAACTATCGAAGGAGAGTCAGGAACAAAGTGAGAAAACTGATATAATCTAGAATGATGATCTTCTTTTCCCATAGCAACAGTAGACCCATTATGCATTTCGCTGATTACCACTGCATCTGATGTGAACTCAACTCGCTTGCCAGAACCAGTGTGAGTGATCTGATAAACAGATAGGAGATTAGTTGATAAAGATGGAGCACAAAGGACATATTGAAATGTTCCTTCACCCACATCAATAGACCCTCTCCCATGCACTTCAACAGGAGTGTCATCACCCATTAGGATGGAAGGCATAGAACATGGCTCTAAAGATGTGAAATCATCTTCTGAAGAAGCCATGTGGTGTGAAGCACCTGAGTCAATTATCCAAGAATTTGGTTGTGAGGCAATAGCAACTAGGGCCTTACCCTTTCCTTTCCCCTTACTCTTATCTATGCCCTTAGAAGATCCTTTCGATGAACTCTGTTTGACTGAATCAGGAACCTTGATATTATTCTTTTCAAGAAGATTTGAAAGGTGATCAATTTGTTTCCTTAAACACTTATGTTCATCATGACCAGGCCTCTTACAATAAGAACACTTGACCTTCTCCTTCTTAGGTTCACCTTTTGATAAAGAGGTCTCATTGTCTGCTTTTGAAGTAGCAGATTTCTGATCTTTCTTCTTCTCTCCTTGGTTCTTTTGTTTCTTATCTTGCTTACTAGACCCTTTATGTTCTTTTGTGCCTTGATTTACAACTAAGGCATGTGACTTAGAGGGCTTTATTGTACCCATTTGAACCAATTTGTCCTGCTCCCTAGTGAGTTCTGCAGCAAAATCATCTAAAGAAGGCATTTTGAATGTGGTACCTAGGGCACATTTGGTAGCATAGAATGTAGAAACAAACACTGAATAGTTAGGACCAAGCTCAGAAAGAATACTCAAGATCAGTTGCTTATCATCTTTCTTAGTTCCACACTGTTCCAACTACAATCTTATAGACTTAAGTTTAGTGAAGAAGTCTTGTATAGTATCAAAATTGGTTAGATTCAACCCTATGAGTTCATTCTCCAATTGATGACCTCTTAGTTCATCCTGCTTACCAAAGAGGTTTCCCAAAGTAGTCCATACTGCATTTGGTGTAGTAGCAGATTCAATGTGAAAAAGAAGGTCAGGAGAGACTGACATGCACAATGTACCAAAAGCTTCATCACATTTATTAAACCATTTAATCTTTTCTGCAGCATCTTGAGGTTCAGTTTCAAGTCCCATAGTAACATGATGATATCCATGTCTTTTCAGATATATTATCATCTTAGATTTCCATTCAAAGTAATTATATGGTGTTAAAAGTGGAACTGTAGATGCATCCATGATAGCAGAAAAGAAGATTGCAAAGAGTCAAGAAGAGTGCAAGAAAGAAGACACAAGAGACACCCCCCCTTTTCACTAGTCTTTGAAATCACCCCCCCCAAATATTACAAGTTGACACTTTATAATTAGTGCATTTACAAGGCTTTTATCAGATTACAATGCTTTCTAAGGCTTTAATGGCCAAAATAGAAAGTTTAAATACATATAAATTTAACACAAAATCTAAAAAAATTATCCTTATTGCTGCTCAATGTATTCTTAATACCTTTCCAACAACTATTCATTTTTGTAAAATAGAGTTGTGAGAAGAAAGATATGATCTATAGAAGGGAAAAAAACATGCAGCTGATTCAACCTGCAATATCTAAAAAAGAAGGGTAGAATATTTCAATAAGACCTGCAATTATGAAGAGTGCTCATTTCCAGGTTTCCGTCAAGTACTCATTTGCAAAAAACTGACACCTGAGGCAAAAGTTATGCAACTTTTAAGAAAGGTTGTTGAATTTCCCCGATAGAAAAATGACTTAAGCCTTGTTGAAACTCGATTTCTGAAAAAATTATTAATTTTCTAAAAAAACCCTCCAAAACCCAGAAGTTTTTCGATGCTGAGAATAAAACCCAGAAATATTATTTTCTGAAAATGAATGGAGGTTAGAACACTAGGGCCAAAATGAAAACAGCTCTAGTAAAATATTTCACTCTAATTTTTTTTTACTGTGTTCTCCAAACTCTGAATTTATTGAAATAAAAGTCACTTATGATTTTCACAAGCCTTCTGGACACTCTGAAAATGCTAAAGAAGCCTCCAATATTACCAAAAATGCTACAATCACCCAGATCTCAAAGAACACATATATAAAACCAGATTTAACTAGAAGCTTATTTTCCTTTAAACTGTTCTGATTCTCCAGATCACACGAAAATGCAGGAGAAGAGCATACTTGGTTTTTAAGAAAAATATTAGCTATCTAACAATCTCAAATCTCTCAAATAAATCAGAAAAGCAATGAGCTATACCAGACAACAAGGCTCTGATACCATGTTAAATTCTGTGAGAAGCAAGAATTGAGCCAGGATCTGATGTCGGTCATAGATCACATGCAACTCTAAGCAACAGATGATCGAAGATCAAAATAGCTGAATGAAGATAAATCTGATATGAGAGAAAAATAGAGATAAAGAAGAGAATTTAGAGAAGACTCTCACCGAGCTATCACTTAAGTAGTGAAGGTGAGAGTATATTGCTTATTATATAGAAAAATAATAGCATATACAACCAAGAGGTGCATTAACTCCCACCTCCATAAAAAGTGGGAGGTTTTACCTACTACCCCATAAAAGGTGGGAGGTTTTTACCTACTTGGTAAATGTCAAAATATGTGGCATAACCTCCTTACATGAAAACAAAAAAGGAGTTATAAGAGGTGGCACATAAGGCCAAAAGAGGGTGAGAAACCCAACTACCCCATAACCCACTTAGGAAATGACAAAATAGTGGTTATGAGAGGTGGCACAACAAGCCAAAAGAGGGTGTGTAACTCAACTACCCATGTGAGGTGGAGAGTTACACATGTAGCTAATGTATTCTACCACGTGTCCTCATATTAACCACACCTAATAACCTAAGCAAGCTTAATAATATATGTGTAGGAAAAATAAATACCCCCTAACATAAGGAAAATAAAAAAACCTACACTAACACTGTAAACCAGCTTAACAATGTGTTGAGATTTGATGTAAATACCTTGAATTTGCTTTGTAGGAGGTTTGATCACCTTTGAATTGCTTGCTCTACTTTCTCAAAAACTTGGTAAGTGTAAATGACAACAAAAATGCTTTTAAGTACACAAAATACCTTATTGGGCTCCATGCGGGTTAGGTCAAAAACATTAAATGCACTCGATTCCTCCTTAACTGATTTACTCTCCTTTTTCCGTTTTAACCGAGTAACCAAACTTCCTTCATTTACTGACTTGACAAACTTCCTGTATTCACCGACTTGACAAGTTTCTTGTAAATTGCTTCAAAAGACTTTGATAGAATTTCAAACTTACTAATACATCTTAACTATGCAGATTTTGAATTTAATACATAATATAATAGGAACTGTTAAGATTTTAACCTTCAGAGAATGCAGTCCCTTCATACCTTTACCGATTAATTTGGAATAGGAGCACCTAACTCGGTAGGTAAGGTGCTTTCTTCATTTGATACAATTTCCTTCTTTTTCCAAATCATCTTTAATTTTTCTTTTATTTCCTCACTGTCTTTTCTAGGTTGATCTTTGCAATCTCCAGCTAAGTGTCCCACTTTGTGACAATGAAAACATGCCATACTAGGATTTCTCCATGATCTTCAGTTGTACATCCCAAACCTTATAAAATAGTTAGCACTAATATGTCCATATCTTCCACAACATTCACACCATATCCTTGTATTGTAATCCCATGGTACTGCAGAATATTGTTGGTAAGGATCTGTGTGAGTTCGGTAACCTCTAGCATTTGCTCGGTGTGCATACCACATATAGTTCTTTTGCTTAAACCAACACTTCTCGGTACTATGTCCATATCTATTGCATTTTTACAAAACCCTTTGAATTTTGCCTTCTGATAATTGTTAACAGACTTTGTCCTACATTGATTAGATGTGTGACCATATTTATTGCAATTGTAATAATAACCATTGGACTTAGTGACATTCGGTTGCTTACCTTTTCTAATTTGGCATATGTTGGCAGTGTGACCTTGATTTCCATAGTAGTTGCAAATAGGCTTCTTTCTTTTGATGTTATTCTTGTTTCCAGCTTGCTTTGATGATTTTCCTCTCTTGATAGTATGAATTCCCTTCTCAGTAGAGTCTTTTCCTTTGTAACTGAGTCCTGCATCTTTGTTGGGTCTTCTTGCATTTAGTTGCTCATCCAACATCTTTGATGCTTCATAACTCTTCTTTAGTGTTTCTTTGGATTTCTTCTCTGTTTCAAGTTCATCGGTTAACTTTGATACTTCAAGTTTCAATGCTTGATTCTCATCATTCTTCAGAATTGCTTCATGATGTGCATAGCCTAGTTGATCTGATAGGTTTTGTTGAATTTCAGTCAACCTTGTGATTTCATCATTCTTATCAGATACTAAGAATTCAAGTTGTTGTTTCTCTCTTTCTAAATCTCTTACTTTATCCTCAGTTGTTCTCAATGCATCAAGATTTTCAGTCATCTGTGTGCTGAAATGTTCATGTTCTCTTTTCATTGATTTTAGTTGATCAGCCAGTGCTTTGTTCTTTTCTTTCAATACTCCAATCATTTCTTCAGTCTCTTCAGATATACTATTCTTAGATGATGTCTCAATTTGTTCCACTAACTCTTGAGAGTCCTGCAAATCATCAGATAATCTTCTTCTCACTTTTAGAGATTTTTGCATTTGCCTTTGCATGTCTGCAATCACTTGATTAGCATGATCCAGCTCTTCTTGCAGATACACAATCCTCTGAGATTGTTTATAGCCTTCCATTGATAAGATCTTTCTCTTTAGGTAGTTAAACCCTTTTCCAAGATTCAAGCTCTGATACCAATTGTTAGGCCCAATATGGAAAGCTAATGTACTGAGAGGGGAGGGGTGAATCAGTACTTCAAAACATTTCTTCAACAATATATTTACTATTATTCATAAACCGAATAGTGCAGTAACATAATATAAAACTAAAACTAATAGATAACAATCATACATGATTCACTCCATAACACATATATTTTGGTTATGCAAAAACTCTTGGTTAGAGAGAAAAACTGTGGTGGGGATGGCACCCACAACTTCACTACTGCAATAATAAAGAGTGCTCGATTAGAGCTACATGTTTAGCTATTTCTGATAGCTTACCCTATTAGGAGTAACAAGATCTATTAGATCTACCTTGCTAAAGGATTTTACAACACTTCACCTAAATGTTGCACTTGGTTAGAGGTTTTACAATTTATAGACTTGATTAGAGTCTTTTACCCTGTTAAAGGTTTCTCTTTCAACTTCACAATATTACAATAAAATCATTACAAATATCTGCAACTTTACATCTGGAATGTTATAGCAGATTCTATGTGCTCAGAATAGATTACCTTGCTTATAGCATACCTCGGTAACCCATATAGTAACTCGGTAAACCCTTCTGTTTACTCTGTTCTTCGACTGTTCTCTAAAAACCTTCTCGGTGACCTCTGTGTCTCTGTAACAGTCTTCTTACACTCATGCACACACCTTTAACTCTTAACTCATGCTATATAAATAGATCACTTATGACGGTGATCCAATTCATTGCTTCGATCTTACAAACATGATTTATTAAATGAATAACCATGCAAAATATTTCATTGGTTAGATAACCTCAAAATCATACACAATCTTTAAGTGTAATTTCCAATTTCATAATGGTTAGATGTGCCTTGATCTTGTAACACATTTTCATGTGCATGTCCAGGTTCAATATATCTGGTAACATGTTTCACTTGGTGTAAATCAACTTGGTGTGTCATCTTTGCTGGTTGGTAAACATGTAAAGATACTCGGTAGACAGCTCGGTGTATACTGTGTTCTGTGACTGCTTTCTTCTGTAACCGACTAGACTGTACATACCGACTGAATATTTTGGTAATAGATAACCGGCTAGAGTATATAGTATAACTTTGACATAAAACTAATGGCAATCTGATAAGTAGTAACACAGAAGCCTTTATTAAAAACCACTTGTACTAGTTGCCAAAATTCTTCTAGTTGTTGGCACAGGAGGTCAGACCTTTGAAGCGGCTCACATACATACAGTTCCTAGTAGAGATATAAAGTTTGCCATGGGGAGTTTTCATGGAAACTAGTGCTTGGCTTCCCCGAAGAAGTGAGTGCCGAGGGTGGAGCCAGTGGGGTCAAGCATCTAAATATCCACTTTGAATAGCATAGCCTCAGGGGAAACCCCACGTGAGATTCAACAACTATTGTCTCAGTCTGCCATAGGGATTGTACTTGCTTGTGCATTTTGTTTATTAAACATTGTGTCTTCTATGTCTGTAAAATGTTCCAAATGGTCAAAAATTGAAGAAAATTATCATCTAGAAGAGAGCAAAAATCCAACAAATTACTGGAAAAGTGTGATCAAAAGGGTAAATACAAAAATCTTTCCAACACTTAAAACACTAGATCAAAATCAAAGTGTCAAAACATCAATATCAAAATAATTCTTGTAGTAGATTTGTCTCTAAACCATCACGTATTTTCAAACTAGCTCAAACAACTAGGTCACTAATCTAATAGGTTATTCCCAAAAGGTTCTATAAACATGAACATTGAACAAGCTATTGATTCAAACATCTTAAGTGCTAAGAAAATCGACATCCTTGTCAAGTTTCTCATTAGGATAAACAAATCCTCTATCACGAAGCTTGATCAATCTATACTAGGTTCCTAATCTTGGATATATCTTTCCTATTTTGAACCTAGGTTATATCAAAACCAGAATCGCACCAACATTGGAATCAAACAAACTTGTGAATTGCCAAATGCTTATATGACTTTTAAGTATCACCTTAAGAAAAGAAAACCTAGTTATAAAGATACTCAAAAAAGGATACGATTCTTGTATATCAATCGCAAGATCTTATTGAAACATAGGACATTCCTACACCATTTTTCATCACTACCTACGTGGCTACGGTACAGAATTTGATGGTGAAATTTTGCAAAGACGTGCTTTTCAACAAAGAGACGCTTTATCCCAACGAACAAACAATAGCGGTAAAATCAACAAGGCATATCTTCCTAAACCAATAATCACCTATTGACTTTGTCCTTTGAAACTTTCAACAACTTTGAAATAATCACATGCCAGTTTGGACTAGAGCCCAACACAAACAACTTAGAAAACAACAATAAATGGAGGAAGAAGATAATCATGTATTCCAAACTTTTGGATTTACCACTGTTGATGAAGAAGCAGTCAATAACACCATTAGATACCATGAGAAAGATTTCAATTTTGATAGGCTCATGGAAAAATTGTTGGCAAAACAAAAACAAAAATATCTCTTGATGTTGGCAAAATCTGGAGCTAAACTACCACAAGACTTTAACATAGAAAGCTTGAAACAAGATGCGGAGGCAAGTAACACCCAAAACATAGATGAGCCAAATAACAAAGATGTGAACAAAGAAAGCAATGAAGAAACAAGGAAAGAAAGGGATGACAAAAGAAAAGAGCATAGTGATAAGAGAAGTCACGAAGAAACAAGGAGAAACTATATGGATAATCCATTGTCAAACCTTACTCAACAAATACAAACTCTACAACAACAGATATGGGACATGCAAAATGGGACAAGCTCCAAGAAGTATTCATTAGAAGATATATGCCCATATCCATTCGATAAAAATTTGAATATGAAATCATTTCTGCAACATTGCGAGATTCCTAAATATGACAAATATGATGGAAAATCTGATCCTCAAGATCACATTAGGGAGTTTTGTACTATGAGCATGAAATTTGCTCATGATGAAACTTACCTTATGCGTCTTTTTCCTAGGAGTTTAAATGGACAATCAATGGAGTGGTTTTCAAGATTACCATCCGGAATCAAATCCTTTGAAGAACTTGTGAATAGGTTTATTTCACAATACTCCTACAATATAAGGAATGAAATAACAATGCTGGATCTTTGCAATGTTAAACAAAATAATGGTGAACCCTTTATGATTTTCTTACAATGATAGAAATGCATGTTTAATAAGTATCCTTGAGATGTACCTGATCAAGAAAAAATAGACATATTCATTGATAATCTTATAAGTGAAATGAGTTATCAACTAAGGATGCAATGTCCTCCCTCTTTTGCCAAAATGATCGAGAATGGTCTGAAAATAGAGAACGCAATGGTGAAGAAAGGAGAGCTAAAAATTTACAATAATTCATACAACAACAACAACAACAATGACAAACCCAAGTTCTGGTCAAAGAATAGGAATGTCAGCAATGAAGGGAATGACTATAATAGTACTACTAAACAACAACAACCAATTTTTAATCTGTCAAGTCAAAACCCAAGCAATAATAATCCAGAAAACCATAAGCCAAGTCCTTTTTCTCCAATCCTCAGAGGAAATTCACAAACATTGGAGAATCTTTGGAATCAGCTCTAAAAATTCTACTTGCCAACAAATTGATTGTTTTACCAGAAGCAAGAAGTTATGAACCACCAGTCAAGCCCAATTGGTGGAATGACAATCATTTTTGTAATTATCATTGGAATAAAGGACACCTAACAAATGATTGTCATAGATTAAAACACCTTATCCAAGATCTAATCGATAATGGAACCATCACAGTGGATAGCCATAAGACAAACGAATCACACTTGGATTTCAAAACTCCACTTCCAAATTATGACAAAGGTGAATCATCCCAATTAAAAGATGACAAAGGAAAATCCAAAGTGAATTACACTTATACATACAATGATGTGGTAAATGCGATCATTGTTAACGAAAATCCATCTTCAAAACCAATCAATGTTATCACGAGAAGAAAAGAAAAGGTTACCTTTCTAGGTATAGCAAAAGACTCAACATCCACATCACAACAATACAATTTAGTAGAGAAATTACAAAGAATAACCGCTCAAATATCAATTCTGGAACTTCTCAAGGTTTCACCTATGCATAAGGAAATTTTGGAGAAATATTTAGTGGAAACAACAGTTTCAAAAGATTTGGATGTAGATCAGTTCCAAAACATGGTAGGACACTTTATAGATCCTCATTGCTTATTATTTTTTGAAAATGATGATGCATCCTTACAACATCCGCATAATGCTCCCTTACATGTTGAAGTCTCCATTAATAAAAATCATGTCAAATGTGTGCTCATAGATGGAGGAGCTGGCTTAAACATTTGTGCATTAAGTTTGATAAAAGCTTTGGGATATTTAGAGAATACAGTAGACCCAAAAAACAAAATAACCATCAAGGCTTATGATGAAGCGAAACATTCTTCTAAAGGATTTGTTGTGCTACCAATAAGGATAGGACCTATGGAAAGGGATACGTTGTGTCAAGTTTTAGATTTGAACCTCTCTTACAACATTCTTTTAGGGAGACCATGGATTCACAAGATGCAAGCAGTCCCTTCTACATATCATCAATGTGTGAAATTTCCTCATGAAGGAAAATAAATCACTATAATTGCATATTCCAGTCAATATTGCAATAATTTGAAGCCAACACAAGATACAAGAGTTCCACATAACAGAGAACCAGTATATCCTACCAAATAAATTCAAGCAAAGTTATGGGAAACTTTTGAAGAAAAGCTCAAATTACATGAAGGAATGGGAAAGTATTCTTTGCAGAATTTTCCACTTTCCCCTAAGTCATATGGAAAGCCTACAGATATTCAATCAAAGACATCAGGAAGATCAAAACATATGTTTAAAGGAACTTTTGTTAGTGCTGGAACTCTTGAAGAGGAAAATGAAGACAGAGACATTCTTGGTTGGTTATACAAGGATGAAGATAAAACTATAGCAATAGCAGCAGAAGTCAATATTCCCATAAAACAATATGGCAAAGGATATGAAATCATGCAAAAGATGGGATATGAAGGAAAAGGACCAATTGGTAAGCAACATCAAGGTATTTCAGAACCTATTTGTTCGCACTCACAATCTATAGAAGATAAATCTGGGTTGGGATATCTAAAATTAAATCAAAAGCAACATAATCATCAACAACAAAAGTGGAGAAAGAAATCAGTTTCTAAAGAAGAAAATTGGTAAGAAAAGCTACATCAAGTGGCCAAAATAGTAACCAATAAACAAAAGAAGCAAGAATAACATGAAAAGAAAGAAGAGGAGATTACCATCAAAGGTGAAGAAAAATATTGTCAAACAAATGCAAAATCTGAACAAGATATTCCAGAAGCAGTAAAAATAGAGATGCCAGAAATCAGAGAACTTTTTGCAGCATACGACATTCCAGTAAGGTATAGTGGAGTAATCTTAGATCAGGATTCAAAAATAGATTCCAATGAGTATGAATGGGGTCCAGATGTCTTATCTACTACATCAAGTAAGGAACACAATTAAGATCAAGGAACTATCACGAAAGAAGACTTTTCTATTGCAGAACAAAAGGTGAAGTTAGAAAGAAGGCAAGAAAAACTCAGAATTCAGAGAAAAGAGGTGTATGCAAAAAGGAAAGGAAATGAAAAAGACAAAGAACTAATGCCACAACAAGTACAAACAAGGATAAATCAAGCATTTGAAAATACAAGATTTTCATCAAAAGAGGAACAAGATGTATCCAGATGTGGCAAAACCCTAGAAGAACTAAGAGACATTCATGTTGGATTGACTATTAGTCTATAAGAAGTTGAGTTTGAAAGGATACAAAATATATTAAAAGAATCCTCTTTATCATGTGCATAAATATGTCAACTTCTAAATGCAAATGAGGTCAATCAAGAAGGAACTTGTAGTATTAAAGATGTGCATGTGGATATAATCTATTCATTTAAGGGACAAACGTCAGTTGAAGAACCACTTAAGTGTGAACTACACAATGCTAATATTAATTTTGTTAAGACTAATTTGGAAATGCTTGAGAAAGACAATTCTCAAAAACATTTAATCTATGACAATACCTATTATATGCCAAGCTATGATCATTATGTCATGAATGTTGAAACACCTAATGATGACAGTGATTATGATTTACCCCTTCTTCATCCTGAACTAATTGATTGGGATGATTTAGATAACCTTGAACTGAATGTCTTTTCCAATGATCATGACTTAGTCATGTACCTTAACGCTGTTGAACCCATCCCACCTAAGATATCTTCCATTGTAGAATCAAGTGATGTTTCTCATAGTTAGGAAAATGCCAAACTTTCCAGTCGCAAAAATGAAATAAAACAAGGAAAGAGACCTATTGTTGAAAACCATTTCATGGCAACATTAGATCAATCAAAAGAGAAAATAAAGGACGTATCTGATGGTGAAAACCTCCTTGAGGCACCAGAAGATGGAAGGTTTGACATTCTTCCTACATATTTTCAAGAGAGATCTGCTATCCTGATAGAACCAACAAAAGTAGTAAACATTGGTACATCAAAGGATCCTAAAATACTTCATTTTTCTACCTCATTGTGAGAAAAAGAGAGGAAAGAATACATGGAATTCTTTACACAAAGAAAAATAAATTTTGCTTGGTCTTATGCAGATATGCCAGGAATTAATCCTAATCTTATCTTGCATCATCTTAATGTGGATTTAAAAGCAAAACCCATTAAGCAGAAGCTAAGAAAGATGAATCTGCACATTGCTCTTCTTGTAAAAATAGAACTGAAGAAACTATTAGAAGTAGGTTTCATAAGACCAGTTGCTTATCTAGAATGGGTTTCAAGTATTGTACCAGTATCAAAGCTAGAGAAGAGAATAAGAGTCTATATAGATTTCAGAGATCTGAATAAAGCATGTCCAAAAGATGATTTCCCGCTACCAAACATTGATATCATAGTGGACTTATCAGAAGGACATGAGATGTTTTCATTAATGGATGGCTTCTTAGGATATAATCAAATAAGAATCGCACCTGAAGATCAAGAGAAGACAGTTTTCACATGTGCATGGGGAAGATATTGCTGGAATGTTATGCCATTTGGGCTTAAGAATGCATGAGAGACTTATCAAAGGGCTATGATGACAATTTTCCATGATATGATGCACACATTTATGGAAGATTATGTCGATGACATACTTGCAAAATCTCATACAAGACAAGAACATTTGAACATTTTTAGCAAGATTTTTGACAGGTTGGAAAGATATCAATTGAGATTAAATCCAAATAAATGTGCATTTGGGGTAACCTCTGGAAAGCTCCTTGGGTACATTATATCAGCTCGTGGCATTGAAGTAGATCCTAAAAAAGTCAAAGCTATCATGGAGATGGAGTCACCTAAGAACATAAGTCAATTGAGATCTTTACAAGGAAGATTGAAATCAATCGGGAGATTTCTTTCTCAGTTAGCAGATAGATGTTTTCCATTCACCCATCTTCTACATAAAAATGTTCCATTCAAATGGGATCTAAAATGTGAAGAAGCTTTGTTGCAAATAAAACAATATCTTATGAGTCCTCCAGTACTGATATCACCAACCAAAGGGAAACCATTGTTACTCTATGTCTTTGCAACAAGTGTATCATTAGGCGCTCTCCTAGCTCAACATGATGATGAAGGAAAAGAAAGAGCAGTTTATTATATCAGCAGAACACTTGTTGGCTATGAATTAAATTATTCCTCAAGTGAAAAGATATGTCTAGCAGTTGTATTTCCAACTCAGAAGTTGTGACATTATATGTTGATTCATTATGTGAAACTAATAGTAAAGATAGATTCTCTCAAATATTTGTTGAGCAAGTCAACATTGACAGGGAGATTAGCCAAATGGGTCATGATACCGAGTGAATTTGACATAGACTGCAGAGTATGAAGCATTGGCTATAGGGCTTAAAATGGCCATTGAGTGGAACGTCAAAGAGATACATGTCTATGGTGATTCACAACTTATTATAAACCAAATAAATGATTAATATCAAACAAAGGATGATAAGCTTATGTCATACAAATAGTTGGTGGAGGAATTTAAAGAACACTTTAAAGAAATATCATTCACCCAAATTCCAAGAAATGAGAATAAAGTAGCAGATGCAATGTCGACAATATCATCTCTCTTGCAAAATAAGGAGAATCAATAGCATTACGAATTTCTCATGGAAGATATCTTAGCCCCTACCATCCAATCCCAGCATACCTATCAAATTTTCCACATATCAAGAACCAGTCAATCCTTATACGGTCAAATTTATCAGTATTTAAAAGATCATATCCTTCCTCTTGAATTATCTCGTAATCAGATAAGAAAATTTATCCGTCAGTCCTATCACTATACTATTATTGTTGATATCCTATATAGGTGTGGTCTAGATGGTACATTCTTGAGATGTCTTGAAAAGGATGAATCTGAGAGAGTTCTTAATGACATTCATGCGGGTATTTGTGGAACACACTCAAGTGGTTTAACATTGGCTAAGAAACTTCTTCGTATGGGTTACTTTTGGCCTACTATGGAAATAAATTCATTCACATATGCTAGAAAATGTAAATAATGTCAAATCCATGGAAATGTCATTCATGCACCAACCCAAGAGTTATATCCTATGACAAGATCATGGCCATTTTCACAATGGGGCCTTGAATTGGTAGGAAAGATCAATCCCTCATCTTCTAATGGACATAAGTTTATTCTGATTGCTACTAAATATTTTACTAAGTGGATTGAAGTAGTTCCTTTAACAACAGTGACAGGAAAACAAATATCGTAATTTATTTTGAATTATATAATCTATCGCTATGGAGTTCCTATGACCATTATTACTGATAATGGAAGACCATTCAAAAATCAAGATGTGAAGGAGCTATGTGAACAATTTCATATCCAACATAGGTTTTCTACTCCATATTATCCATAAGGAAATGGTCAAGTTGAGACATCAAACAAAACTATCTTGAAAATCTTGAAGAAAACATTCAATGAAGCTGGAAAAGACTATCACATTTAGCTAAATCCTTCTCTTTGGGCATATCGAACTAGTGTCCACACTCCAATAGGGGCAACTCCATATTGTTTTGTCTATGGATCAGAAGCCATATTACCTATAGAAGTAGAGATACCTTCTCTATGAGTATCCTTGCAAGGTCTTATACCAGAAGAAGAACAACGAGTCTCTCGACTCCAAGAACTAGAATTGATTCAAGAATGTCGCCAAAATGCAATAGAACATTTGAAAGTATACCAACAAAGAATGGCAAGAAGCTATAAACCACAGAGTCAAGCCACATATTTTATAGATTAGAGATATATTTCTCAGGGAGAATCCAAGAATCAACAAGACTGGGAAAAGAAGGGAAAATTTGAACCAAATTGGCTAGGACCCTTTGTCATAGTAGCAACATATGGATCAGAAGCATAAAAATTATCTACCCCTGATGGTGATTGGTTTGATGAACCTATCAATTCTATCCATCTCAAGAAATTCTATGCTTGAGATATAAAGTCCTAAAAAAAATCAACAAAAAGCATATAAAGTCTTAAAAGATAAAAATCAAAATATGGAAAAAATGCAATAAATTTAGACAGTGAAAACCTTGTAAAAAGGTGCTATCTAAAAAGTGAGTTCCTCCATCTATGAGATCTCTTCATGCACCTATCCACTCCATCCTATCGCATCTATCACTTCCATCTATCCTAGTTTATTCATTCCACCTTTCATCTTTCGCATCCATTGCTCTGAACCATCAGCAGAAATATGCAACTTACCAATAGTTATTAATATTTGACATACTTGTCATAGTCACTGTCTTAGATTTTATCAAAATCAATCATATCTGCATTTTTATCCCGTCATGGTTTGGATCTTGATCAATTCATACATCCATAATAAATTTTTGTTTCCACTGGGGGAAAAATCATAATTCCTTTTGCTAAGGTGATCTTTTGAATCTTTGAAAATCCAAAAAATTTAAAAAACTTAGAAAAACCAAAAACACCTAGGATTTTGAAACAAATAATGAGTAATAAAGCAACAAAAATCAAGGCATTTCATAACAACTGAATCATGAAACTTAGAAACCAAAGAATCAATCAGCAAGTAATATGGGATTATTAAAGATCATTCATCAAGATGATTATATCAATTAATGACCATAAGAACATGTGAATGACATACAAGATTCAATGTTTATATCTTGATTTTATTGCTAATCATGTACTCTATGCGACTCAAGGATGTCCATGACTAGAGAAGCTATGATGAGGCATGATTATTTTTCTTTGATTGTTGTCTGTGGTTTATCTCTTACTATGGTATGAACTTGTCTCAGGATATGATCGACAAAAGATCAAGGAGGACGTTCCAAGTCATGCATGAAAGGAGATAATCCTTGTTTGTTCTGCAAGCAATACTCTGGTCAACTTGATCCATTATATCAAGTTGCTTGTATTAGCTTGCTATATCAAAATCCATGTACAGAATACTCAGGTCATCTTGAATCATTATGTCAAGTTGCTTGTATTTTCTTACAACATTTTAAATCTCAATGATGAAATCAAGCACTGTTACAAGATAACATATGAAGAATGGCAGTACAATTTTAGTTAGATCATTTCATTAGCTCATTATTTGTTTGCATTATAAGCATTCATTACCAGTTACATTATAAGTATATCATTTCATTAATAGATCAACGGTCATAAATAAAGATTGAGTATACTTGGACAAACAAAAACAATTTGCATTTAAATCATTATAGGTGCATACATTTTTAGAATCATTTTAATCATTATCCATTTCATTTAGTTGCATTTTATAATTGCATTAGTTTGCATTCAATTGAGTGCATTTTTATTCATCATATAGTGTATCATCATTATAGTTTTCATTATCATTTCATTAACAATCATTTAGTTGCATTTTTGCACTTAGATTCATAAACATTATAAACATTACATATAAAAATACAAAAACATTTCATATGGATCATTTGCATCATCATCAAATGCAAATCAATCATTCATTTGTATTCCATATAGATCATTACATTTGCATCATTTAAGATAGTAATCATTTTCATTTGCATCCAAGATCATCAAAATAAAAAATCAAAACAAAAACATAACATTGCATCCATATCATCATCACATAGAATAACATGCATAAAGAAACATCATCCATATAATCACTGCATCCATATAATCAAGGCATATAGATCATCAAATAGAATAACATGCATGATAAAGATCATCATCATATAGAGTCCATGTCTGCATATAAAATAATAAAAAGTCCAAGTATATAATGATATCAGATAAACAATACAAGTGCCTCCACATCAAGTCACGACTGTCCTGTACCACTACCACCTGACTCTGTCCATCTTTGTGGCTGTGGGCAAGAAGATCCTCCAGATGTCTATCTCCCATGCTCACCACTCCTCTGAGGAGGTCCCATGACCCCATCACTGCTAGTGTCCATCAACATGGTAGTATGATAACTACTTGCTCTTTGGCTCTCTGCAACTACATCCTCATATCATCGTCGCTAGTGGGAAGTCTCTTTCTAAGCCTGAACTAGTGCGCTAATAGTGTCAGCCAAGAGAGTACTTGATCCAACCTACTGAATATGATCAAGAAGGCCCTGAGTATCCTATTGTCTCGTAACAGCTCTATCCCTCTCAGTCATAAGAGTCTGCACCTTTGTTCGAAGGTGATCAATCTGTGCTCTTAGACTGTCAATGGTCTCCTGCTCTGGCACATCATGCTCTGGTGCATCCTACTCTGGCATATCATGCATTGGTGCATCTTGCTCTGGCAAATCTTGTTGTGGTGCATGAACCCCAATCCCCTCCTCACCACCAACCTATCCAATTGCTGGAATCTTGGTCCAAGTAACTCTCTGAACCCGTCATCTAATAAGAGGAACATGATCCTCAGGATCCTCATCATCTCCACCATGAGCTACAATAACCCTAGGATTTAGCTGAATCTGTCCAAAATCAATGCCTCTCCTACAACCCCCATCCAATCCAGTCACCCTGCCTCCTCCTGTCAATGGCAACCCTCTCAGTGATCTCATACATGCTCTGCCATGATCCCTCCCAATCCTTCCAACATCCCTCCCACCCATAGGATGTGGTCTCCAAATCCTGCCAACTAGTCTAAACGGTCCTCCACAAACTCTTAGTCGACCTCCCCTCCATCCAAGTCTCCTACCACCACCACCTCCATCCCCACCCTCATCTCCACCTCCCCCAACCTTCTGAGTAGCTCTAAGCTCTCATCTCTAACTACGTCTCCTCTCACTTGGATCATCTGAATCATCATCCTCTCCTAAGCTGGGAGGAGGATTTGCTAGATCAGTAATGCGATGAAATGGATGAGCTAGTATATACTGAGCATACTCTGCAGTAACTCCAAGATCAAGAATGTGCAATCTCATATCATAAGCCACTCTCAGAGTAGAAACAAACTCTACATGAGCAATCTCAAATGATAACGAAGGTCCCTAATCTCGCCTATCTCTTTACCACCGAGCATATATCATCACACCAGTAGGCATAGGCTGGATGATACCAAACTGTCTAAGAATGCAACTAAGCAATTGTCACTCAACAATGTAAGGAGTCTGACCAATGATATATCTACTTTGCATGATAAATGGTAAGGTCCGTGCATCATCCATCCATAGCTCACAATCAACATATGGTCTCCAAGTAATGTTATCCAAAGAATCAAGCATCCACCGCCAATACTCCATCTTACCCAACTTATGTTGAGTAAGGATACCTACATAAAAATATACATATGGCTTCCTCTCTCCATGAACTCTTTGATGGATAGGCCGAGTAATAGCAATGTGCTCCCAACACTAGATCTACAATAAAGTGCATCCTGTAGACAAATTCACACTCTCATCATACACTACCTAATGAAGATCATGGTATAAATGAGCCAGCATACAAATGCCCCAAGCATATTGAGTACGATGTTGCATCATACTTCAGAGAATCTCACCCCATCCAATAGAAAAACCTCATGATTGCCTATCTGGATAAATAAATCCTCCAATCAGACTAGCAAGGATAATAGGAAGAGCCTCATAATACATCACCATATCCACCCATCATATCTCTTCTCTTTCAATGCTATCATCAGCAAACACGGCTCTGCAAGCTTCTATACCAACATGATCCTAAAAATCATACTACACTAGCTCGCTAGTCACTGGGATGTGCAGATGCCTATAGACATCCTCAAGAGTCACACTAATCTTACCCGTAGGTAGGTAGAAAGTGTTATGCTCACTGTGCCATCTCTCGGCTAACACCGTCAACAATCCTCTATTATGTGTAATCTCAGGCATATACAACAAATGGTGTAAACCACATGCATCTATATGTCTAACCTTGGCCTGTGTCAACTCTGGCACTAAATGACGCACTGCAGGTAATTTCTCACGACACTGGAGAACATCAAGTTTCTCCTATTTATCAAGAGAAATCAATCAATCATCAAATCACCATCTATCTATCAAATCAAATTGAAGCAATCTATGCTATCTATCTATCAAATCAAATTGAAGCAACTTATGCTATCAAATCATTTTAAAACCTATCAATCATGGTTTTCTATCAATCACCGAGTTCACTCAAAACTCTGCTAAGCTCTTACATCAGAAACTAAATCGGTTTCTTAGAACTACTCACAATCAAGCAATCAATCAAGCACTCAAGCTAATCAAGCAATCAATCAAGCAATCAAGATAATCAAGCAATCTATCAAGCAATCAAGCTAATCTTGCAATCAATCAAGAAATCAAGCTAATCAAGCAATCTATCAAGCAATCTATCGAGCAATCAAGCCAATCACGCAATCAATCTATCAAATCAATCAATCTATCTATCTATCCAACAAATCACTCAATCAAGTCCCTATTTTATCATCAATGCATATTAAACACGTTAAATCTAATCATCAAAGTGATTTTTAGCCTTTGCACTTATCAAAAACATCAAATTTGAAGCAAAAGCGCTATACTATTGAGCATTTGTGCTAAACTACAACAAATGCGCTAAATCTAAAGGCATTTATGCTAAACTAGTGCATATGCACTATCCTTTTGAACAAATGCGCTAAATCTACAAGCATATGCGCAAACCCATGCAAAAGTTCTACCTTATTAAGCACAAGCGCTAACAAACGAAACATTTGTGTTATCCTATGCATAAGCGCTAACATCCTTAACATATGCGCTAACAAAAAGAACATTTGCGCTAAAAAATGCAAATGCACTAATCCTAATTGCATATGCGCTAAAACAAATTGCAAAATAACAAACCTAACGCTGAAAAAATCATAAAAAAAAATTTGAAAATTAAAAAATGCGCTAAAAACTTGAAAATTTGCACAAAAAGTTGACAATAAAGCTTGGGATAAGATACCTACCGGATACCCATACTCAATAGGTCGTTGATAATGCCGAACACGCTCAAAATGATGGTTCTCCATGGGAATCACCATTTCACCACCTCAGCAAGAATATTTTCTCCACAAGTTGACAAGGATAACAATGAAATTAAAATTAGCCTTGGTTAATTTTATATTTACTATTTGAAGAGTAATTAATTTCAATGGGGCAATTTAATTTGTTTTTTTTCACAAATGAATTTAATTGACCATAAGTTTATCAAATTATCATGAGATTAATCATTCAAATCAGAATTTTTGACAATTTCATGATCAATTTCCTGAGGGGGCACACAATCAAGATTTTCTATCTCTATCAGGCGCATTTTCAAGACTTGATTTAATCTTTGAAACAATGTTGTCTTCACATCATTTCAAAGAGGGGCAAAATGTATACACATAAAAATTGGCTATGAGCAATTAAATAAATGTTTTATATTTATTTAATAATTATTCTTCTATTAAATAGTTAACTTGAAAAGATTAATTTATTTAATTCATTTTCGTGTCTTTCTATTAATTAATATTTTATTAATTCATCTATCCCATTCTTCTAATTAATTAAATATATAATATTTAATTATCCTTTTAATCAAGTTAATTAAATATCTAATATTTAATTATCTCCTCCAAACAATTAAATATCTAATATTTAATGGTTATTCTCCTATCATATAGGCTCAAATATTAAGTAATTCTCAAAATTATTTAATCCCTTTTCCAACTCACCCTCTATCTCCACTTCATCTTCCCTTTGCCAACTCATCAAACATGTGGCTAAGGAAATTAATATTTCTTAAATATTAATTCATCATTTATCTTCAACCTCCAAACTTAATGAATATTGTGTACGTACACATATTTCATAACCATTTCCTATATTCTCTCCAACACCCCCTACATTTTAGGAAGGACTTGAGTCCAGTTGTCCTCTCATGCCTAAATTTCCTCCAAACATCCCGAGACTCCCCCAGTCAGCAACCTAGTCAAGGTGGGATGAGTGACACCTGTCTTCTCCTTCCCCCTTTCTCTCAACCTTCACCTTTTCTCACAACCATCCAAATCTGCAGATCTGATCATGACCATTGATCTAAGCCACATCATCTCATCCTTTGAAAGTCTATCAAATCAAGAGCTTTAGTTGAGAGGGAGTTAAACTTCAAAAAGACTTCAAGTGCATTTTCAAGCAAATCATTTGTGAAACTTATGCATCCGGGAGTTTTTGAAGCAAAATAGCAATTATCATATAGCATAATCATGTAGTATTTGCATATCATAGTATCAGTTAACTACAAGTTATCAGTCCATTCTTCATATGCCATCTTGGAAGCCATACGTGCATTGTCTGAGAGCACACCATCTACAACCAAGAACAGTGGAGTTAGGACACAATGAGACATAAGCCATGAAGGTAATATTAGTATTTTATTTCATATGTACTTCTTCTATTTAATAATTATTCTTCTATTAAATAGTTAATTTGAAAAGATTAATTTATTTAATGCATTTTTCGTATCTTTCTATTAATTAATATTTTATTAATTAGTTCATTTATCTTATTCCTCCAAACAATTAAATATCTAATATATAATTATCTCCTCCAAACAATTAAATATCTAATATTTAATGGTTATTCTCCTATCGTATAGTCTCAAATATTAAATAATTCTCAAAATTATTTAATCCCTTTTCCAACTCACCCTCCATCTCCACTTCATCTTCCCTTTGCCAACTCATCCATCATGTGGCTAAGGAAATTAATATTTCTTAAATATTAATTCACTATTTTGATAACTCAATGATGAATGAATAGTACCAAACTAGTACTAAGAGGGGGGGTGAATCAGCACAGACAAAATATTGTCCAAAACTGGTTTGATAGCAAATACTCCAAATGACTGGCAAGCAGTGACACTGGTTGAAACAGAGTGCAACCGATAAGACCCATAACAACTAAAACAATCATAAACTGGTTACTCACTTAGCTTTCCTCTTAGCTCAATACTATAGTACCATTACACCCTCATGCATGAACAGGTAAACTATCATCAGATCTTCACAATAGTTAGTTCAATAAGTTTTATAGACAGGCATAAAACACAGAACCATCATATGCTTAACAGGTAATAACAAAGCATCACAAGGTAAAAGCATCACACATGACACACATATTTTTCACATAGAAACCCAACTGGGAAAAACCACGGTGGGGATGAATACCCACAAGCTGCTTTTTGAACTCTTTAGAAGTCCGCTCTGTTAGGAGCCTTGTCCAGTTAAAGACATTACAATAGATTTTGCTAGGAACCGTTCCTGTTAGGGATCACTCAGTTAAGGGATGGCTATAATACCCGGTTAAGGGTTAAACCCGATTAGGGTTACCTTGTTAGAGGATTTCAAGAACTCAATAGCTAAAGGATCTCCAGAGCTCTATAGCTTCCCAAAACTCAATAACTTCGAGTTACCCTGTTAAAGGATTTGTATCAAGCCGGTTAAGGCTACCCTATTAAGGGATTTCACAACTCTTGAAGTGGTTAAAGATCAATAGGAATTACAATGATCTGGTAACAACACTTAATGCTAATGCAGATCCATTTGGCTCCTCTTCACCTTCTGCACATTCACTTTGCAGGTATCTCTTCTCTTCTTTGGTCTGGCAAGAATCACGTATCACTTCCCTTGGATAGACACATACAACTTTTGCCAACAACTTTAGAAAGAAACACAACATTGACCTTATAGGAAACAGACAGGTCGGTAGCAAAAAACCTAAACCCTAAACTTGTTAGGTTAAGCAATTCAAATGGTTCAATCCTGACCGTTGAATCATACTGCATTAAATGCAACAATCTTGAATCGATCTCAAGACATTCTCCATCATCCATAATCCATCGATTTCATGGCGGTTGATAACCCATCATGCGTTATCACCGTTTGACAAACTTCGCACATTCCCAAGGTGGATAGGGATAGTCTTCTTCATGTAAGATCCTTCACGCGTACAGGGCTTACGTGGCAACATGATCTGTTCTTTGTTATACTACTAACTCATCACACAAAGATCACCGATTGAGTCACATAGGCTTGAGGTACTTCAACCGGAAATTTTGAAGTGGAAACTACCTACCAACTGGTAGTCATACAATGCTTCCATGTGTTAGTTCCCATAACTACATGTCGATTCACCTTGACATGCCTATTCACCTTGAACAAATATACTGGTTCACTTTGGCATATATACCGGTTCACACATATGCCGGTTCTCTCTTCTCACATATCACATATGCCAGTTCACGTCATATCACATATTGACATCAATGACAACATACAATATCATTGTGTCCTCATACTGGTTCACATAATGCCAACAATCTCCCCCTTTGGCATTGATGGCAATATACAAAGATATCTCTCTGCTTCACATTTTCTCCCCCATTTTCTGCAGATATCTTTTCCGCTTCACTCCTTCTCCCCCTTTGACAACAATGCCAAAGTGGAGGCACACACATCCCTATTCCATTATGCTGCTCCCCCTAAGGAGTAGCATCCTTCAACACATCAATCAACAAAAAAATGACTATGCAATACCTGATTGATGTGGAACAAATACTTTTAGTTCACCTCCTGAAAGGGCAGTACCCCCAATTCACCTCTTAAATGCACAAATGTAGTCTTTGGGAGAGGCTTGGTGAATATGCCTACTAACTGCTCCTTACTAGAAACATGTTCCAGTGCAATCTTTTTATTCTAAACCTTTTCCCTCAAGAAATGATACTTAAGGTCAAAATGCTTGGTTCTAGAATGTAAAACCAGATTCTTTGAAATATTGATAGCACTTGTGTTATCACAGAATATACTTACTAGTTTAGATACAGGGATTTTGAAGCCATTTAAAACATGCTTCATCCAGATTGTCTGAATGCAGTTCATGAAAGCTGCAACATTCTATGCTTCCGCTGTAGACTGAGAGATACAACTCTACTTTTTACTCATCCATGAGACCAGTCTACCATAGAGAAAGAATGCACCACCGGTTGTGCTTTTCTGGTCATCCACATTACCTGCCCAATCAGCATCTATGAATACTTTCAGAATGAAATCATTGCTGTATGGGTACCACAATCCATAGTCAACTGTTCCCTTCAGATACCTAAGAATCTGCTTGACTGCAACCAAGTGGGATTCTCTTGGACTTTTCTGGAACCTTGCAGTAAGGCCAACTACATGTGCAATATCTGGTCTGCTATGCACTACATAATGCAACTTACCAATCATTGATCAGTATTCCTTCGCATCAACCAGTGCGGAATCATCCTCTTTTGACAATTTGCAACTAGTCACCATTGGTGTACCAACCGGTTTGCTATCTTCCATGCCAAAGGTCTTCAACACCTCTTTGACATATTTGGACTGAGTGATAAAGATTCCATCTTTCATCTGATGGATCTGTAATCTAATGAAGAACTTAATCTCCCCTATGAGTGACATCTCAAACTCTTTCTTCATCTCATGAGAAAACTCATGACTCATCTTGTCATCTCCACCAAAGATAATGCCATAAAAAAAACCTCACAAATCAGGATCTGATCTCCTTCAGACTTCAAGTAGATATTGCTATCTTCACTTGTTCTCTCAAATCCAATCTTCACAAGATGGGAATGTAGGCACTCATACCATGCCCTAGGTGCTTTCTATAGACCATATGAGGCTTTATGTAGCCTACATACCATTTTACTGTCTTTAGATAGGGCAAACCCATCTGGTTGCTCAATATACACCTCCTCTTCAAGTACACCATTTAGGAATGCAGATTTTACATCAATTTGATATACTTTGAAGCCTTTAAAAGCTGCATATGCAAGAAGCATACGAACTCCTTCCAATCTGGCTACAGGAGCAAAGGTTTCTCCATAGTCTTCTCCTTCTTCTTGAGCATATCCTTTGCACACCAATCTAGCTTTATTCCTAATCACTGTGCCATCCTCATTCAACTTGTTTCTGAACACCCATTTGGTGCCAATGACATTTTTATGCTCTGGTCTGGGTACCAAGGACCATGTACCATTTTTTGTCTATCTGGTCAAGTTCCTCTTCCATTGCCTTGATCCAGTCTTCATCTTTATGAGCCTCTTTGAATGATTTAGGCTCAAATTCAGAGATCATACATAAGTTTTCTCTAATCTTTCTTCTTGTAAGGATTCCTACATCCTTGTCTCCAATGATCTGGTTAGGATCATGATTCAGCTTGACATACCGAGGAATGGTCTTGACTGGTTCTTCTTGCTTTTCCTCTTCATCCTCATCTTCATTAGTATCAGCATTCACTAGTTCAGGAACACTATTATTGGTACTTGGTTGACTGACAACCGATTCCCAGAAGGTTGCAACCGGTTCATTTACAACTTGCTCACTGTCAGTTTCCTCAGTTTTCTTAGAGGATTCGTCAACTCTTACATTGATACTTTCCATAATTCTCTGAGTCCTATTGTTGTAACACTTGAGAGCTTTACTCTTGGTGGAATATCCTAGGAATATTCCCTCATTGCATTTAGCTTCAAATTTGCCCTGATGTTCACTCCTCTTGATGTAATATTTGCTACCAAATACCCTAAAGTAGCTAACCACGGTTGTCTTACTGGTCCAATACTCATAAAGAGTTTTGTCCTTACCTTTCTTGATGAGTACTCGGTTCATTGTGTAGACTGCAGTGCTCACCACTTCTCTCCAAAAGGTGTGAGATACCTTTCCTTGAATCAACATGGTTCTAGCTGCTTCAACCACAATCTGATTATTCCTCTCTGCTAGGCCATTCTGTTGTGGAGTCCGGGGGGTAGACAGTTGCCTCTTGATGCCAAATTCTTCACAATACTTGTTGAATTCACCAGAAGTTAATTCCCCTCCTTGATCAGTTCTGAGACACTTGATCCTTTTATCGCTTTCCTTCTCCACTAATGCTCTAAAAACTTTGAACTTCACAAAGGCTTCAGACTTGTCTTTCAAGAATGTGACCCACATCATTCTTGAGTAGTCATCAGTGAGAATCATGAAGGACCTATCACCCTGCACACTTCTAGTTTTCATAAGACCACACAAATCAGTATGCACAAGATCAAGCAAGTTGTCAGCAATGAAAGATTTACCTTTAAAGGCTGAGGAAGACATTTTCCCCAATTGACACTTTCTGCACAAGGTATTATCCGATTTGCTTAGCACCGACAACCCTCTAACTGCCTTGATCTTACTAGCCTTCACAATGTTATCAAAGTTTACATGGCAGAGTCTCTTATGCCATATCCAACTATCATCAAACTTAGTCATAAGACATGTACTTATATTTGCATTCAAATGAAATAGGTTACCTTTGGTCTGCATGCCGGTGGCCACCAATTCACCATCTTTTCCTTTGATTCTGTAAAATCCATTCTTGAATTCCAGAGTGAGGCCACTATCATTCAGCTGGGCAACACTTAGAAGGTTGTGTCTGAGACCATCAACCCAGTACACATTGTCAGCACTGCTCTTTCCATTCAGAGAGACAGACCCTCTGCCTTTGACCATGCATGATGCATCATTGCCAAAGTGAACCACACCTCCATCATACTCCTCCAAGGATAGAAACTTGCTCCGGTCACTAGTCATATGGTGAGAACAGCCACTGTCAATGATCCACTCATTGGAATTATCAAACTAGGAGACAAGAGCCTTCTTGTCTGACACATCTTCTTTGATAGCAACAAACACAATATCTTCATTTTCTTCATCCTCTGATTCTTCATCTGTGACACCTTCATCAACTGCCACAAAATAGTTTCTCCAGTTTCCTCCTTTGAATTTCTTGAACCTTTCTGGTTTGTCCTTGTTATCGCCATTAGAACAGTTTATAGCAATATGTCCTATCCTATTACAAGTAAAGCATTTCAAAGGTAGCTTACCTTTGTATTTACCAGTTCCTTTAGGAAGCTTCCTGGCAAGGAGAGCTTCAAATGCCATCAGAATCTCCTCATCATCTATTTCTTTGCTTTATCTAGGTTCACCACTGGTGCTAGCTTCTTTTCCTTTTCTGGGTGGTATAGCAGAGGCTTTAAAAGCTGATTCAGTCTTTTGAACACTGCCATCAAAACTATTTAGCTCATAGGCTGTCAACTTGGCTATGATGGAGTCCAAGGATACCTTAGTATTTTCTATTGATCTCAGCTCCTGAATAGCAGCAACCCTTATTGCATAGACCTGCAATAGGGATCTCAGGACTTTTCTTACCACAGTGGAATCTTCTATTTTACCACCTGCACTCTTGATTTCTCCAACAATTGTTTTGATTCTTATTCCATACTACTGGATGGTCTCACCTTCAACCATCCGCATATCTTCAAACTTCCCTCTCAGGCTTTCTTCCTTAGCCTGTTTTACATGTTCATCACCACCATAAATATTTTCAAGAGCATCCCATACCTCTTTAGGATTTACCTTGTCCTAAACATCAATAAACTCAATGCCAGATAGACTACTAATAAGGGCTTCCATGACTTGCCCATTTTCTTGTATCTCTCTCTTTTGGTCATCGGTGAGAGCACCGGTAGGGACAACATAGACATTCTCAACATAACTCCAGTGTTGAGTACCCATGCTTCTGATGAATATCTTCATCCTATCTTTCCATATACCAAAATTTTCCCTGTTAAACTTTGGACCTTCCCTCTTCGTCATTTGACTGGGATCTTTACGTCAAGCGGTTAAGCTTACAACACAAAGGACCTAGAGCACTCTAATACCAATTGATAACTCAATGATGAACGAATAGTACCAAACCGATACTGAGAGGGGGGGTGAATCAGTACAGACAAAATACTGTCCAAAACTAGTTTGACAATAAATATTCCAAATGACTGGCAACTAGTGACATTGGTTGAAACAGAGTGCAACCGGTAAGACCCAGAACAACTAAAACAATCATAAACTGGTTACTCACTTAGCTTTCCTCTTAGCTCAATACTATAGTACCATTACACCCTCATGCATGAACATGTAAACTATCATCAGATCTTCACAATAGTTAGTTCAATATGTTTTATAGATAGGCATAAAACACAAAACCATCATATGCTTAACAGGTAATAACAAAGCATCACACATGACACACATATTTTTCACGTTGAAACCCAACTAGGAAAAACCATGGTGGGGATGAATACCCACAAGCTTCTTTTTGAACTCTTTAGAAGTCCCCTCTGTTAGGAGCCTGGTCTGGTTAAAGACATTACAATAGGTTCTGCTAGGAACCGATCCTATTAGGGATCACCTGGTTAATGGATGGCTATAATACCCAGTTAAGGGTTAAACCCGGTTAGGGTTACCTTGTTAGAGGATTTGAAGAACTCAATAGCTAAAGGATCTCCAGAGCTCTATAGCTTCCTAGAACTCAATAACTTTGAGTTACCCTGTTAAAGGATTTGTATCAAGCCGGTTAAGGCTACCCTGTTAAGGGATTTCACAACTCTTGAAGTGGTTAAAGATCAATAGGAATTACAATGATCTGGTAACAACACTCAATGCTAATGCAAATCCATTTTGGCTCATCTTCACCTTCTGCACATTCACTTTGCAGGTATCTCTTCTCTTCTTTGGTCTAGCAAGAATCACGTATCACTTCCCTTGGATACACACATACAACTTTTGCCAACAACTACATCGACCTTATTGGAAATAGACAGGTCGGTAGCAAAAACCCTAAACCCTAAACTTGTTGAGTTAAGCAATTCAAACGATTCAATCCTGACCGTTGAATCATACTGCATTAAATGCAACAATCTTGAATCGATCTCAAGACATTCTCCATCATCCATTATCCACCGATTTCATGGCGGCTGATAACCCATCACACGTTATCACCATTTGACAAACTTCACACATTCCCAAGGTGGATAGGGATAGTCTTCTTCATGCAAGATCCTTCACGCGCACAGGGCTTATGTGGCAGCATGATCTGTTCTCCATTATACTGCTAACTCATCACACAAAGATCACCAATTGAGTCACACAGGCTTGAGGTACTTCAACCGGAAATCCTGAAGTGGAACTACCTACCAACCGGTAGTCATACAATACTTCCATGTGCTGGTTCCCATAACTACATGCCAGTTCAGCTTGACATGCCGGTTCACCTTGAACAAATATACCACTTCACTTTGGCATATATACCGGTTCACACATATGTTAGTTCTCTTTTCTCACATATCACATATGTCAGTTCACATCATATCACATATTTACATCAATGACAACATACAATATCATTATGTCCTCATACCGGTTCACATAATGCCAACATATTTATCTTCAACCACCAAAATTAATGAAAATTGTGTATGTACACATATTTCATAACCATTTCCTATATTCTTTCCAACACCCCCTACATCTTAGGAAGGACTTGAGTCCGCTTGTCCTCTAATGCCTAAATTTCCTCCAACCATCCCTAGATTCCCTCAATCAGCAACCCACTCAAGGTGAGATGAGTGACACTTATCTTCTCCTTCCCCCTTTCTCTCAACCTTCACCTTTGCTCATAGCCATTCAAATCTACAGATCTGATCAAGACCGTTGATTGGAGCCACATCATCTAATCCTCTCAAGGTCTATAAAATCAAGAGCTTCAGTTGAGAGAGAGTTAGTCTTCAAATTAATCATATGCATCCGTGAGTTTTTTGAAGCAAATGGCAAATAGCCAATATCATATAGCATTTTAGCATAATCATGTAGTATTGCATATCATAGTATCAGTTAACTACAAGTTATCAGTCCATTCTTCATATGCCATCTTGGAAGCCATCAGTGCATTGTCTGAGAGCACACCATCTGCAACCAGGAACAGTGGAGTTAGGACACAATGGGACATAAGTCATGAAGGTAATATTAGTATTTTATTTCATATGTATTTCATGTGGTTTCATTGGTTGAATTTGGATTTCTTGTAGCATTTCCATTGGTATTTTGTGAAACTAACTTGTTGCAGGTAACATTCTGAGGATGAAATTCAAGCTCACATAGTTTTTATATTTATATCCTCTAGTTGTTGTTTTGTAGTGGTCTGAGGTTGATACTTAGTTTCTTTGTCATCTTTTGCATTGTTATTATCATCTATTATTTCCTCATGATGTTCTTTTTTTCATATTCTGGTCTTTAGTATATAATGGGGGCCTATCTTCCCCAAGTTCTTGATCTTTTCCATATTCATGCTCTTGTTCTTGCTCCTTTTCTTGGTATTTGGGAAGCTCCTCAATTTTCTCTTCTTGATGTTCTTCATAAGTTTCTTCTCCATGACCTTCCTTCAAGATTTCTAATTCTTGACGTTCCTTTGGGGCATGAAGAGGTTAATTCATTTTTACATTACCTTCATCATATGAATCTCCTCCACCAATCATGGAGTGCAATTCTTCTTCACTCTCCTTATTAATTGCATCTAATTCTACTGATGCCTCACCAGTTTTGTCTACCTCACCATATTTTTCTTTTTCTTCAACCTCCACATTCACCTATGGAAAATCCTCTTCTTGTGTTTCATTTTGAGGAAGACTCTCTTCTATTAAAGGTTTTTCTTTAGTGGTATTTAGAGAATTGTCTCCTTTGGTTTCCTTCTCCTCATCATCTTCAATGTGAATTGTATCTTGAGGTTGTTGCTCCAAAGTCTCATTTTCTGGTTCATTGACTAAGGAAGTTTATACAAGATCTTCCCCTTGGTCTATTGATTTTGGTTGGAGAGGAGTTGATACCCTTGTTTGGGTAGAATGAGCACCTTGTTCTTGTACGATATGGGTTTCTACCCTTGTCCTTTTCTACTTATGCAATTGTTGTTGTTTTTTTTTGGGTTCCTCTTCTGACCAGTGTATGATTATCCTTTATGGCTTGGGTTCTTTCTTTATCCTTTTATAAACTCGAAGAACATTCTCAAGGACTTCTTTAGTTTTTTCTTTGGCCTTAGTTGACCTAGTCTTTTGATGGACTAAAGATAGTGTAGTGGTAGCAGCAATGAGAGGAGGAGCTAGTTTCCCTTTCTTAGCCCTCTTTGTGCTAGTGGAAGGTGTAGAATAAGCTTCTTTTCTTTTCTTTTAAATCTTGAGAGGGACTTGCTATGTAACCACCCTTGCATGACCTATTGGATGAGTGAGTAGAGATGGATTCTTAGAAGAAGAAGGATATTTCTTACTCTTGGAGGTACTTGGCTGCTCCTATTGGGGTTCTACTTCTACTTGTGAGACAAGAAACATCTGATAATGATTATTAATTCATTCATGTGTCTAGTATAGAACATTCCATGCTCGATGCTTCATGTCTTCTTGTTCTACCAGGTTCATGTTCACATTATGTATAGGGATGTTGAAGATCCTTTTCCTATTGTATAATGGATGTAACCTATTTTCATTGTTTTGAGCTTGAGTGTTAGATGGGATCCATACTCCTTTTTCTTTATTTTATAGATCTGAATCCAATCTATATTGGTCTATTATCCTAACCTTATAATCATCTACACAATTTTCCCAATGATCCTGAATTCTAGGTGCATGGTTACAATGTGAACCCATCACCCCACTATATGTGCCAATTGGGTTGAGCTTGCTCTTTTGTATTTTCAAGGGCTACAAAGAAGATTACAATAACTCAACTTATAAATTCTTTTCAACTTTCATCTCTAAACAAGCATGAGCACCTACTGTGATTGGTAGCTGAAAGAAAGGCTCGTGTTTGTTTAACACCAATCAATCTGTCACATGGTACCTAGGCAATACATTTGGAACTACATTGCAACATGCTACTTTGATATATGTCAAAGTTTTAAATTGAATAAAGTAGCTACCAAAACTTTGAATTTATGTAGCAACATCTAGTAATAACATCTTGGAAAATGCTCCTTTGAAAGTCCTTATGATTGCGAACACAAAATCATCATTAGCAATCATGTGGTTTTTTTACTTCTCTCCAGAGTTAGCTAAGGATAATGATTGTATACCCTCATATTTGGATTTGTGAGTGATCCTTCCTTCCCTGGTTTCGAGTAAGTAGTCTAAGTATCTAGGAGGTAGACCAAATAGGATGTCATGTAAAACTCAGGGTCATTCTTCACCCTAACTAGTTGCTTGTCCAAAGTATCACCTATCATCTTGCCCCAATCAATGTATAGTTTTCTAGTTGCAATGGTTTTAATGAACAAGAGAATACAATGTTGGAATTCATTGGATTCTAGTAGGATATCCCCTAAATCCATGTGTAAATAGGCCATGCATGTCATCTTTACTTTTTCTATTTGTTAGGATTTCCTTGGCTTTTTAAACAATTGCTCATTGATTTAGTCTGTAGGATTCTTTTCATTCTCATAAAATTATTCCCCATGAGCCATTAAAAAACTTACATATTGATCCCATCATGGGATGTAAAACACTTATTCCATTGAGTCTAGTGAAATATCTAGGATGACTTCTTTTAGTGGATCATAAACTCTCATTTCTTCTGACTTGTAATTCATCATGTAGGCCAATACCAACTCCAAAAATTGTAATAAAATAGAGAAGCCAATAGCTTGTATCAATCTAGATTGAACCAATTATGTAGCCCAATAACTCTTTCCATTTGGATTTGACATCCTTCTGAGGAACTCACCCACATCTATATGTCGCAGGTCAGTGTTAGTGACATTTCTTTCTACTAACACAAACATGGTTTGAGAAAGGTATCTATTCAATTTGTATTTCATCAATCCTACCTTCTCTTGAAATATTACTAATTATGCACAAAATGAATGAATTTAACACCATATTTACTCAATAGATAAGATAATTTATTCATTAGTTACCAATTGCACTATTAAAATAAAAATAAAAATTAAATCTTGCACTAAGACTACTGCAAATTAAAACAAAAAATGTTAATCAAAGCAAGAAAAGATCCTTTTTGGGTGTTGGGGATGTGTGAGAGCATCAACTAGAAACTTGGTAGTCGGGGTTATCGCAGCCCTGATAACTTATTTAGAAGCAAGTATGCATATATTTTGGGGGTCAAGGATTTCACACCCTTAACACCTTTAGGGTAGCGAGGGTATCGCATCCCCAAAACCTAATGTCAATACCAGTGGGTTGAGGTATCAGGGATTCGTGATGTGACATCCCAAATCCACTTTGGGCATCATGCTATCCCCTCTCCCTAACACCCAAAAAGATAAAATTTGTCAAAGCCAAGGGTTGGGAAATTGAATTAGGGCCACTGTTTGGATATATTTGAATATTCTGAGCACTTGACACTTTATCTTATTCACCATATATTCTAAAATCCACCTGACTACTAGATCCATGAATATCTGCATTAAATGCTAGTTTAATCAATCTATGTGAAAGGGTAAAATTTAAAGTATCACTTCAAACCCTAGGCTTAATGGGTTGTAGATCCTTGCTACTCATTATGGGAATTCATCAATCTCAAGCAAGGAAAAAGTCTCTCAAACCCTAGGGTGGTTGAATAAATAGTTCTCTAACTATTGCAATCATTGAGGCATGCAAAACTATGCCAATGATGTTGGGCCAAAAGAAAGAGAAGACCATGACAAAACCCCTAGGCAGTGTGGAAGGATGAAAAAATGACCAGAAACACTAGATACAAGAACAAAATAGAAGAAATAGATGGTGCAAAAGCTCATAGCTTACCTCCAAGCAAAAAGAAAAACCAAAGAAAATGGAAAAACCACACGAAAATGCAAAAGGAGGGAACAAAAAGCCAAATCCCTACCTCAAAACTAGGAAGAAGAAGCCCCAATTCCCAATTCAACTGATATGGAACTCACGAGGCTGCCTAATTACACTCAATAACAATACTGGCCTCTTTTTTACCTTAGAAAACTAAAATGGATCTTAAGTATCTTGAAAACAAAGTGAAAAAATAAACTCTCTACCTCCATATTTATTAAGACAAAGTGCATTAAATGCACGATGGGGGGAAGTTAGGGTGCCGACCCCCTTTCAGGGGTGTCGGGAATGGAAGGTTGGGGATGAATAATCCCTGATGACCAACCAAAACATGACATGAGACAAATGCGGGGGTCGATAGTCGAGGTTATTAAGCCCCAACATAAACATAATATTTCCAATCCTATTCCCTGAAAGCTCGAAAAGGGTTGACACAAAATGAGGAAAAGAGAAAAAGGAAGAAAGAAAGAAAAGAGAAAAGAAGGTAAGGGGAAAAACAAAAACAAAAAAATATGGGTCTCCACTTACTCAAGTGAGAAAGTGGGGTGTGAGTTATGAAGACACAACAAATATCCCCAAACAAAGAGAAATTCCCTTGGCATTATTTATCAACAAAAATCACTTGTTTAAATAATTAACTAGAAAACAAACTTTCTACTACCTACATTTTATTCTCAATATATCACATGGGTTCCGAGGTTTAGTTTCAAACACCGACACCATATAGTGTGTGTATCGTGAATATATTTTGCCCAAAATCTTGGTAAGGAGGACTAAGAAAGGAATTAGGTCAAAGTTCATGCTATTTGATCATGTCCCCAAAACTTCTTGGGAATAACTCTATTGCCAGATGGGCATCCATATCCCCAACAAAATTACCTTTGGTTCTCTCACAACAAATCTCCACTACTAGCCAGGCCTCCATAGCAGCACTAGAGGTTACTAGGATCTCCCTCTTACAGTTGAATTTACTATAATCTTCTTTTAAATATTTTACTTCCCTTTTGGCACTTTTTTATGATATATATAATAGTATTGTTCAACAACAAAGCTCTATTTGAAGCTTGTAGTGAGGGTCAAGAACCACCATGGTCATTTTGGGATATCACAATAGTAAAACTACCATCTTTAGATTACTTTCAGGAAATCTTTCCCAAAACCTGGTACTTAAGTATTTATTAATATAGACCCAATATGTGAAAGTGACTATGCTCCACTTCTGCGAGAGATGTCCTTTTCAAGATTAATATATTGTGGGTGTCACTCATAGGCATAGTTGATTTCCTCATAATATTTTTATGAAGAAATACAAATAACCTCCCACAAGAAAAGAACTTGAAAGCCTCACTCAACTAGGAAGAGAACCCTAGGATTCACTAACCTAGACAAGTCCAGGGGACAACGCCCACAAAGGATAGAAAATAAAACAAAAATAAATAAATCAAAACAAAAAGGGGGAGAAAACAATCAAACCAAAACCCAAAACAAATAAAACCTACATCTACTATATTACATGGGAAACACTCCCCACTCTTCTAGGATCTGAAATAATGTTTGAGATTGACCATTGATGAGAAATGGAACAAGTTATTAATCTAAGGTATTGATTTAGAATGAATTATCTCCAAGGATTTCTGCTATCTAATATGGGCCACTCCATAAACGCTCAAAGTTTGTGTAGCTACTAGCTATTCTTTTGACTTATCCCATGTGAGGGGTCGATCTGAAATCATACAACCTTTATTTTAACCCTCTTGTCAAATCAACATTTGACTATGGCTTGATTCTTCACTACATGTTCTAAAGTATATACTTTTTTCTACTCTAATTCCAATAGGTTCATAAGTCAGATATAGATTTTGTCTTCTTCTAAATACCCTTCCATAAATTTAAGGAATGGGATTTTAAGGTTCATAGGGAAAACATAATCCAATCCATATATGAGTTGGTAAGGGGATGTTCCTAGCAAGTTCTTTACTTTGATCATGTAAGGGGGGAGATTTCCCCCTCCAAGATGATGAATCTTAGAAGGTAAATTAGCCTGCTGCTACCTCTTCGAACTGGCACTAAGATGAGCCAGGGGATAACAAATAACTACACTAACTATGCTATAAGAGATAAATAACAAAATTATAACTCAAAACCAATAAATACACATAAACTAGATTTACAGGATGACACAATGTTGAAAGTAGATTATACCTTCTAGTTAGGGAGCTCCCGGGTTTCAGATGCCAATGCAGGGCGTGGACACCAGTATGACACGTTGTAGTCTGTATGACTCACAGATAAGGGAAAGTCTAGAAAGAAGACTACAAGTGCTTTCCTGCGTGCAAAACCTGTTCGTCACCTACACACACTGAGACAGGGAAAATTATTGGGGTTGTATAGGGGCCTGCCTCAGTCAAACCCCCGTTTAGGTGTTTCCACCACCACAGACAGCTAGATAGATAGATTGGAAAGATAAATTGGAAACTTGGTAAATTGGAAACTTGGAAATATGCAAATAGAAACTAAGCTACACTTAATGGAAGCAAACCCTTATTGCATGCATTAAATATTGGAAATATTAGAAAATGTAAAAAATAATGAATGCACCTAGATGATAGATACAATCAATAATGTAAAGGACACATTACATGTAAGTAAAATAGATAAAAGAGAAGATGAGGCATGAAGCCAAACCCCTCCTTGTTCATGGTAGGAGCGTGAAGAATCTCATAATAATGCTTGTTTGTAAGAACCACCACAAGATCGTTGCACCTTGATGTTGGTAGAGTGTGTATCCCAAAGCATGAAGAGAGAAAGAGAGAAATAAGAGTGTGAGAGTGCAATCAAAGTCCAAAGCCAAGAACCCAAATTGAGAACCCTTCAAAATGAGCTAGGAAGGGTTCTTAAACCCAAAAAGGCGTGTAGAGCCGTTACGGTGAAACGTAAGCCACGAGACACATGTCACCTACCGTCCAGTTCACTGCTAGATTTGAGATGTTGCCAACTTTTCAGGACGTTAGCGTGGTGCACAAATGTCCCCACATCATGCTTCCGTCCATTTAAAAGTAGGCCCAAAGAGGCATTCGGGGCATTTCGAGGCACTTTGTCTTTTGAATCCAAGATGCCAAAATAACATAATTTTGATCATGGACTTGTCATAAATGCTGTCATATGTAAAATTCATCTTAATAAAATCAATTAGAAATCAAAGGGAAATCACGAATCCCTATCTAATCAAATAATTCTAACAAACAGACAATGAAATAACACAATCAAGCAAATAGAAATTCAAATAATTTAAATCAAACTCCCTATTCCAAGATTGCATATAGCTTCCATTGCTCTTCTCTTCTCTGTGGTATGATGGCTCTCAGATATTGTGTTGGTAACCTGCAAGTGACACAAAGATTAGAAGTTTGTGATTGTTGAAAATGGAGATTGAATGCTCAATTTATATATTTTTGGATGAGATTGATTGAAAGGTGGAACAAATTGATCAAGAGGTGGAACTCAGGTGAGCTCACATGAAAATTGATAGTTGAACTACTGATTGTAGGAGTAAAACTCAATAGATTGAATAGATTAATTGAGTCAACTGATTGAGAAAAAGCTGACTGAAGGAAGAAAAAGAATGATTGGAGGAAATAAAGAAGATGACAAAGAGACTTAATCTAGAAAAAGCTAACTAGAAGATGGAAATAGAGATTGGAAAGAAATTATTTAATTAATTAATTGATTGAATTAATTAATTTAGCAAGTGCTTGCACTTTAACTTAGATTTTCAATTTAATCTTTGCATGAAATTTATTCAAATATTGAATTTATTTTAATTCAATTTAGTATTTGAATATATTTAGAACTTGACTTTGATTTTCAATTTGGTTTTTGAAATCATGCACATGTATTTGAATTTGGAAGAAATTAGAAGAAATAATTAAATGAAATTAGAACTTACAGATTTGGAAATGAAAGAATTAATTAGTTAATTAAATAATTTAAAGAAACTATTTAATTTAAAGGATAAAAATCACAATTAATATTTAGAAAAAGGGTTGAATGATTAAATGATTAGAGATAGAAATTGAGAATTAATTAGTAAGATGATGAGAAAATATGAAATTAGAAGAAATTAAATAAAATGAATTTAGAAGAATAATTAATTAACTTTAATTAAATAATTAAATAATTATTTAATCAATTAGAGGAATAATTAGTACATGATCAATGAGACATTTTTAGGTGTCTACATTTGCCCCTCTTTGAGACAATGTTGGAACAATGTTGTTTAAAAGAAAACGAAAAATTCTGCCCTAGTATGCCTTGGTACTACTGTATAGTGTAAATATGCCCCCTTGGAAAAGGTGGTCGAAAAATTCAAAAATTGAGACCATGTTTTCGATATCAGTGTAATGAGCAAGCGTGTGAAGTTTCATGCAATTTCGAGATCATTTGAGTAGGCTACAAGTTGTTTGAAGCTAGTGGGGACCATGGGCGTCGAGGTGTCAAAAAACCCTAATTTTGAGCTATAAATAGAGATTTGTAGGTTTTCATTTGCTCATTTGTAATTTGGTAATTTCTTGGTTTTCTCTGCAATTTGTGTGCTTTCTTCCGAGTATCTGATCGTCATGGCTGGTTATAGAGCTCGATTGCATCTATCTAACCGAGTATGTTCATATCAGAGACCTCCTGGGACTGGCAACATGGTATTTTTCCATTTTTTTCTTTATTTTTTGCCTGTTTTTTGCTATTTTCCAAAAAAAATTCCATGATCAATTTTTGCATTGTATCAAGCAATCACTTGTCAATTTTTATGCATTCTCATTAATTGCTACGCAATAGCTATAAACGCTACGCATTCGCCTTAAGTGTTACACATTAGCTTTAAATGTCACACAAGAGTCATAATTGTACCACATTTTTCATAACTATCATGCATTCGTTGTATGTGTAATTTTTGTCATGCGTTTTGAAAATATTTTTTGTTTTTTGGGATCTGATATCTGATATTTTCAACATTTTCTCATTGCAGGAGAACATTGGAGTGTTATACTGCTGGTAGAGCAGACCTAGTGGACTTGATCTTCGTGCAAACTTACTTGATGAGGAGATTGAGCATATCCAACAGCTTGGTCTATATCATGTTTTACACTTGCCTGAGGTTATGACCAACAGGGCCATGATTATAACTTTGATAGAGCGGTGGCACTTGAGACTTGTTCATTTCATCTTCCAACTGGTGAAGCATCCATTACATTAAAGGATGTATAGTGTATATTGCATATTCCTATTCATGGTGAGAGAGTTGTATATGACCATGATGATGGCATTGCTGGGTTATGCACACTTTTCAAGTGTGAGATTCAAGACTTACAGATCAGTGGTCGTTATGACATCCCTTGGGCCGATTAGACTGTGATGACATGACTATTATATTATGCGGTGTTGTCAATGGTTTACTGATACCTGATAGATGAATTCATGGATTTCCAGTTGGATGGGGAAGACTGCTCCATGATATGATTGTTCATCATCGACTATATGCTTGGGGTCCTTGTCTACTAGCCATGTTATACTATTAGATGCATGGTATTGTGTATCTTGGATATCAATCTATCAGTTGTGGTGTGACTCTGCTCCAAACATGGGCTTGGGAGCATATTTCTATTTTGAGGCCTGTTATTCATGTTGATTTGTAGCCTGGTGAGCCATATGCTTATAGGTACACAACAGGTCTTAGACACCGGGGTTCAGGTAACACCTTGTACTGGAGACATCAGTTTGACATTTTGCAACATTTTATTTGGAGACCATACTTAGATTGCCCTGGTTGGGTGGATGATGTAGTTTACCTTCCTTTCTACTGACAACAAAGATATCTGATCGGTAGGACCTTTGAGACCTAGCAAATTATTGAGATGTATCTTCCAGGGTGGATTCTTAGATAGTTTGGTGAGGTACAGGTGACACCTGTGGTTATTGCTTACTTTGCTCGCGTATCTCATGAGGTTTTCGATTGGGGTGTGTGTATACAGCCTCATGTTGCTTCTACTGAGTTTGATGCTCTGTAGCCATTACTCTAGGGTTGGGGTAGAGGTGCAACTAATTTAGGGACGACGACGGAGTATGATGCATGGCGTGCTAGGCACAGGCCAGTGCCACTTACTGATCCTACTGTTCCTATTACAACCCAATAGATTCGACATCCAAGACAATGGTTGAAGATAGTCACAGGGGAGGGAGATGGAGGAGGAGGAGAGGGTGGAGATGAGAGAGGAGGAAGGGGAGATGAGGGAGATGAGGATGTAGACATTGGTGGAGACACTGAGTCTATTAGCAGTGAGGATAGCGATGATTCTTTTGAGTCATCAAGCAGTGAGGGTGGAGATGATGATGAGGACATGTCAGAGTTGGAGGATGTGTCTATTGCAGAGGGTGGGAGAGGACAGGGTGGTGAGGAGGATGAGCTGTAGACTCTTAGAGCGTGGGTCTAGAGTTTGGAGGATGAGGTCGCTAGATGAGATGTCGAGTGGGAGACCTACCATGTAGATTATGGTGCCCTTGATGCTGAGAGAGATCATCTCTAGAGGGAGAGAGATGAGGCAGTGCAGAGATGTCATATTACCATGGATGCCTTTGATCAACTTTTTAAAGTAGGTACAAATGCGGGCGACTAGGTAGATATGTATTTCACTGCTACGCAGAAGGCTATTTATTATAGACGGGCATATAAGAGAGCCATCCCTGAGGGTCAGAGAGAGCCTAGCTTCAATGCGTTTATGGAGAGGAGATCGAGTATATCTAATTCACAATGAACTAGTAGTGGTGGCGTTATGGGACCACCTCGACATCTTGGGGTAGGATCTAGTGGATAGGATCCACCTGCTGACAGAGGCAGTCTTGGTTGAGACATTTTGTTGATCATGTTATCTAAGCCTTTGGGCCTATTTATTGTATTCACACACATTATCATTTTTGAGTTATATATATATATATATATGATATGTGGGTTTTGGCAGTGATCTATTTGTGTTTTGCTTTTCATGTATACTTTATATTATGCTATGAGTTTTATGATGCATATCTATTTGATTCTATATTATTCTGAATTAATGGTAGTACATGTATGTATTAATGATGCTAATGAATGCAATGGAACTCTATTATGAATGCAAAGGAATCTATAATGAATGCAAAGGAATCTATAATGAGTGCAATGGAATCTATTATGAATGCAATGGAATCTGTTATGAATGCAATGGAATCTATAATGAATGTTTTTGTATGATAATGGCTGAACCAATTTTAACTCAGATACACTGTGAAGAAATGTTAGTTAGATGATAGAAAGAAAAATTGATGATAGAAAGAATGTTAGAAAGAATGTGATTTAGAAAGAAGATGGGAAATCAACAAACTATCAATAAGCAAATGAGATGAGAATGAAATTTAAAGAATCATGAACCTGTGTCACATATTTTATTGCATCAATATATATTCATCACTTGTTAGGATTTCCAAAGATATTGAGAGGGGGGGGGGGGGGGTGAATCAGTATCTAACCGGTTTACAGATTTTTTGAACTTATTAAATAGATTGCATTCCAAAATAGTGTAAAGGTAAATAAGAATTAATGCAGTAAATATGAATAACAAACACAACATAGAAAGAACACCATAACACAATATTTTTAACAAGGAAACCCAGTGTGGGAAAAACCTCAGTGGGATTTGTGACCCACAATATTCACTCACTGGCCAATGAATGGATATTACTTACAATAGGGGCCTGTACATGCAGGAAGGCCAACTGCCTAAAGCTCACTGCTTCATTACAAAAGGGAAGTCTCACTAACTTGCAAAATGGATTATGGAAATCCAATGTGATGTACTACTACAAAAAATCATTTTCTATGCCAGGTTCAATACCGGTTTAAGCTCATACAACAACCATAAACCTTATTCCAAAATCTGCCTTAATATTCACTCATCATCTCCATCAATCTTCTATATATCTCTCACTCTCAAAATGATCTACAAGATCTCATACTTATATATGAGTCTTATTACAATATGCCATGTTGGCTTACAAAAAGATATTACAATTAAATACAATATACAATAATCAAAATCATGTCGGCTAGGGTGCCAATATTCATCTTTATCGCTGCCAGTGAACTATCTATCCGTGTAGAGTCTATTGGTGCTGATGCCTATCGGTGCTATAAGATTGCAAGGTTTCCATCAATGACAATACCTTCAATCATCTACAATTCTCATTGGAGTGTGCAATTCCAACAATCTCCCCCTTTGGCATTGATGGCAACACCCATGAGAAAAATTCAAAATTGTATCCAAAAATTGAAATCCAAAAATCTTTACCAAAACTGTGTGCTCCCCCTGAGCAGATGATCTCTAAGTCATTGGATTTTTCTCTTCTCTACCACTCCCCCTTTGAAATAAATGACAAAGGTTGTCAAAATGTCAATTGAGTGTAGTTATCAGCTAGAACCCTGTAACCGGTTGGTTACAATCCGAAAAAGGTTTGCTAATACAAAATTCAGGCTCTCATTGAACTTGTCACTGTCCTTCAATGCTGCCTCTATTATTTGAATTGTACTAGTGAGGGTGTGCATTTTCTCTTCCAGTGTCTTCATTCCTTGAACAAGTACCTCTGATATCTCTTTCCTTAAAGAGACGAGATTATCAAGTTTAGGACCGAGTCTACATTTTAGATCTTTTGCCTTTCCTTTTATTCTTTCCTTTTCCTTCTCCAATTTCTCAAGTTTTTCCTCAAAACCTGCTATTTCTTTCTCTATAACTGTTATTGGTTGGGAGGAACCAATGATGTTGTCAGTTATATCATTTATTTCTTTCTATACTTTGCTGATCTCCTTATCAATATCTGTTGTCAAAAGATTTGTCTTACATGTGTCTCTATACAATTCCTTAAGCTCCATTATTGTTTTGCTTAGTGCCGGTAGGAGGGTGTCAATATGTCCCATGCACTTTTTTATTGTCTCATCAAAGAATTTGTCTTTTTCCTTATTCATTTTCTCTCTAAATGTCTCCTCATTTATTTGTTCCACTGTCAATATATTGTTAGTGATATACTTAGACAATGTGTCTAATTGAATTAAAGAATATTTATTTTCCACATTGCACTTGGGTGCAATCAATTTTAGAATAGGAATGGTATCATCTATAGCTTTGTATGCTAGAGCATTATAATCTGTGATTTTCTTAATTGAATCCAGTAATACTTTTGTCACATTAGTTGGTTTGAATTCTATCATGGAAGAACCAGATGATTGTCCAACTACCTTAACAACCTGCATTCCACCGGTGTGAGTAACTTCTTTGCTTGTATTGACCTCTGGTAGGTCATTTTGTGTCTGCATTTCTATCAGCAAAGGCTTAGGCTTCTCATCTATTGCCGGTGGCACTATCTCTGCATGAACCTGTGACTCAACCTTTTTTTCTTCCAGTTTCTTAGTATGCACCTCTATACTATCCATTGCTAGTATCTCAATAGGTTTCTTTGTGTTATCAGCCGGTTGCTCTAACTCTGTAGGTATTTCAATGTTTGTATTATTGGTATTGTCAGTATCCATTCCAGTAACCAGGGGATCAACTGATTGTTTAGTTTTCTCAAGTTGTGTCTCAACCCCAATCTCAATGTTATCAACTGTTGTTTCAACTACAACATTGTCTACCAGTGGCTCAGTATCCACATCTTTCTTCTCACTAGTGGTTTCCTTATCAACCACTATATTGACCTCTTGTGTATCAATATTCATTGTATAAAACTTCAGAATTAGGATTTGTATCCTCATGTGGAGTCTCTATCTCAACATTTTCAGTAGCCGGTGGTGTATCGATAGTTTGTACCGGTGGAGTATCAGAAGGAGGTGGGGGCAAATTGTCTGTCACTTTTATGCTTGGTGGTCCACCTACCTTGCCTTTACCTTTATCTTTGTCCTTATCCTTTTGATAGAGTTTGAAAGTTTTGGGTCTTTTGAGTTCTTCTTGCTTCTCTTTCTCCACAAAGAAGATATCTCATTTGTCTGTTGTCTCTTTAGTGATTTCATTGACTCTACTTGCCATTAGACCTACATGCCAGTGACCATTGGAAAATACTATCCTATTTGCTTCACTTATCAATTCATCAATTTCCTCTACTGATTTCACAAGATGTACAACAAGCAATTTTTCAATCTTTATTTTCTTATCTAATTCTATAATAGCTATCCTCTTGGCATCAAGTCGCCTATACAAGTCACTGGGTAGATCATCTACAACTTCTATCAAAAATTTCTTATAGATATCTAGGTGTAGAATGATACTATTTTGTATGCTTTCCTTTTCTTCATTTGTAAAAGTATCATACAATTTGCTGACATTAGACAAGTTTCCTTCATTTGTTATTTCATTCAGAAGATTGTCTAGAGGAGGGATAACTTGTTTTTCCTTCTTCCTTGGTGTCATTTTCTTTGCTGGCAGCCTTACTACCTGTTGTTTCTTTCTTTCTTTCTTTGGTGCGGGAGAGGGTGCCGGTGAAGGTTTTCTTTTCCTTTCTACTTTCTTAAACTCAGCGGGTTTTTCACTGTCAGATGAAGTTCCAACCGGTGAGAGGTGAGCTTCCGGTTGTAACCCTTCCAAGTCACTTTCCTTAATACTGGTGTTAGAATATTCCTCAAGTTATTAGGCTTTTGAAAATAGAGGACCAGGCTCTGATACCAATTGTTAGGATTCCCAAAGGTACTGAGAGGGGGGGGGGGGTGAATCAATATCTAACCAGTTTACAGATTTTCTGAACTTATTAAATAGATTGCATTCCAAAACAGTGTACCAATAAACAAGAATTAATGCAATAAATATGAATAACAAACACAACATAGAAAGCACACCATAACACAAGATTTTTAACGAGGAAAACCGGTGTGGGAAAAACCTCAATGGGATTTGTGACCCACAATATTCACTCATTGGCCAATGAATGGATATTACTTACAATAGGGGCTTGCACATGCAGGAAGGCCAACTGCCTAAAGCTCACTGCTTAATTACAAAAAGGAAGTTTCACTGACTTAAAAAGTGGATTATGGAAATCCAATGTGATGTACTGCTACAAAAAAGCATCTGCTATGCTAGGTTCAGTACCGGTTTAAGCTCATACAACAACCATAAACCTTATTCCAAAATCTGCCTTAATATTCGCTCATCATCTCCATCTATCTTCTATATATCTCTCACTCTCAAAATGATATACAAGATCTCATACTTATATATGAATCTTATTACAATATGCCATGTTGGCCTACAAAAATATATTACAATTAAATACAATATACAATAATCAAAATCATGTCAGCTAGGGTGCAGGTAATCATCTTTGTTGCTGTTGGTGAACTATCTGCCGGTGCCAGTTCCTCCCAGTGCTATAAGATTGCAAGGTTTCCATCAATGACAATACCTTCAATCATCTACAATTCTCATTGGAGTGTGCAATGCCAACATCACTGAGCCTTATTATTGAATAATGAAGCTTAGCACGTCAGGGTATAAGGAACCAAGATGCAAAGATAGCTCATTGTAGAAACAAACACGAAGCAGACAAGGAGAGAACCCTCCATTCTGGGAATTATGCTAGGGGTCGAGGTATGTGTGGCATCCAATAGCTAGAAGCTCCTATCATAGACACCCACTAGAGCAATTTCCCTAGAATTTCATCAGTTCACACCACAAACAACAAACAAAGAAAAAGATAATGCCCATCATAGCTCCTCTAGTCACATGTGGACATCCTTGAGTAGCATAGGAACAATATCTATCACCAAATGATAAAAGATAAAGACTAACCCAGACAAAATTCAGCAGCTATACTGACCTTGTGCCTTCGTTCTCAGTTGCTTGACGTGATGGTTGATAATGTCTGATCTCATAAAGTTGCGGACCCCGTTTAAGACCGACCTGTCTGATTTCGAGTGTATCCTCTTCTATTTAAGACAAGATAATGATCACTTTGATATGGATATGATACGATTGATAAGATAGTTTGATCAGTTGATTGCAGATGTTTGACTAGATAGTCATATCCTTTGTTAACTTTGTGCGAAGTTTTTGTTGGATATCTTCTAGGGTATTTGTTTCTCACAAGACATTTTATTACAAGTTTTTTGATTGATTGATTGATTTTCAATTTTTAGTTCTTTCCCAAGAGCTTTTTCTATGTTTTTGGATTATGTAGATCGATATTTGGATGTTTTTGATTGATTTTTTTAGGACTTTTTGCAGATGTTTTTGGTATTTTGAAGGATTGTTTTGCAAATGGTTTTTATTTTTGAAGGATTATTTTGTAGATGTTTTTGGTATTTTGAGTTTTTCAATGTTTTTGGATTTTTTTAGGACTATATATGATTTTTTGGATTTTTTCAGTTATGCCCCCAGTGTGAAGACTTGTATGACATGATGATCTGCAGAATGTATGTGGAGACAAATGAATTTTTGACATGACCTATGTTAATGCAATATGCTTGATGAAGATGCATTTTGTATTCAAACAAGGTTGACTATATTTGTTTTAGAATTTGTAATACACCAATTGAAATATAGCTGTAAAACATTTCATAGATAAGCAGTCAATTGATCTTTAAGGTCCCTCGAAAAATTCAAATCAACACACTTAGTGACTAGGATTTACAAATGGAGACGCGGAAAACTTCCCCACTGGTTCTTGAAACTTTGATCTTCTTTCGCCCATGTGTGTGCAGATGAGTTAATTCCTGTTCTTGTGTTCACTAAAGATCCTTAGCATCCTATATGACTAGTTACATGGATTATTCTAACTTCAAAAGCATCCTGACTAGAGCCTCGCTGCCAGCAAGCCTTGAGAGCTCCGACTAGGTTATAGACTGTAATTTCTCAAATATTGCTCCATTGCCAGTAGGTGTTCATAGCCCTGATGGAGTTACTTGCATGTTCCCATAGTTAAGCTTTTTATCGCATTTGCATGCATGATATTTCAGTTATATATCATTGCTCTTTTGCCTTAAGATGAATATTTGGCATAGCTCTTTTTATTTTTATTTTCTTGCCTTGACTTGTAAGTAATGAAACCTACTCAGGTGTGACAATTACAGTGGCGCTGAAGTAGAATTTTAGATTTTTCACTAGTCATATGATCAACTAGGTGTCTCGAGTAAATTAGAGATTTATTGTGTTTGAGATATAGAAATTGATATATTTTGGGTTAACAAGTCCCAAATAGTGAAATCATTACCCAACCATAAGTAAAGCATCGTCATAGGGTAATGTTGCAAATGAATGACCTTAGGATCTCAAAGACTTCATGTCTGAATATCTGAGAAAGGAGAAGACCCTTGTTTGTCTTGAATGCAAACAAATGATAAACATGGACAGTTGCCTTGTTTTATTAATGCTACTATATGAAAATGTAGAATCTTTGAGAATGTGATGCATTTGAAAACTATATGTAATGCAATGTTTTGAATAATATGATATGTAATGCGGAAAATAAAACCTAAACTACATAGCCCTTAGGTATAATATTGTTTAAGGTGCATGTTGTTCATAGGGTCAGAGAGTGGATCTCCCTCCATGGTAGCCAAATTATATGCTCCATTGCCTATAACCCTTGTTATGATGAAAGGAACTAGCCAGTTAGGTTCAAATTTTCCTGGCTTTTATCGTTCCACTAGGTTCCTTTGATTTTATTTAAGGACTAGATCTCCCACTTGAAAAGTTCATGAGTGGACTCTTTTATTATAAATCTGTCTCAAGCTATTTTGATATCCTTGTAAATGGTTGAACGTTGTTTGTCTTTTTTCATCAAGGGTTTCGAGTTCTTGTAACCTTTCTACCCTGTAGTCTTCCTCTAATATGATGTTCTGTAAGGAAACTCTTAGAGACGGTATTTCTATTTCAATGGGGAGTATTGCTTCTATAGCATAGACCAAGGAATATGGTGTTGCTCCTATAGTTGTGCGTACTCCTGTTTTGTAAGCCCAAAGAGCAGGATTTAACTAGAGATGCCAGTCCCATCCTATATCAGTGACAACTTTCTTAAGAATTTTCAATATTGTTTTATTTGTAGCCTCTGCTTGTCCGTTGCTTTGTGGATAATATGGCGTGGCAAATCTCTATTGTATGTGAAACTTGTCACACAATTCTTTCACTTCCTGGTTTTTAAATGGACGTCTGTGATCTGTCACGAAGCACATTGGAACTTCGTATCTGCATATAATGTAGTTGAGCATGAATTTTGATATCTGCTTTCCAGTGGTGTATGTAAGAGGAATTTCCTCAACCCATCTGGTAAAGTACTCAGTGGCTATCAAGATGAACTTGTGCCCATTGGAAGAAGTAGGGTTGATTTTACCCACTAGATCTAATCCCCATTGTGAAAATGGCCATGGTGATGTAATGGGTTGAAGTTCTTGTGCTGGTGCATGAATGAGGTCTCCTTGCATTTGGCATTGTTTACACTTCTGTACATACAAGCGTCCTTTTCCATAGTTGGCCAGTAATAACCTATTCTCAACAATTTATTTGACAATGGCAGACCGATTTGGTGAGCCCCACAGATTCCTTCATGGACTTCCATTAAAGCAAGGTGTGCTTCATTCTCATCTAGACATCAAAGAAGAGTTCCATAGAAACCCTTCTGTACAAAGTATCAACTATAATGGTGTATCTAGATGCTTGATGAATAAAGGTCTTCTTTTAATTTCTGGACAGATCCAGTGACATGTATTGAGTGTGTAAATATGTATATATTTCATTGTACCAAGGTTATTCTGGACCTACAATTGTACATACATGTTCTACTGAAGGAGTCTCATAAGCCGATAGCATCAACTGTTCTATGATAAACTCAAACTAAGTTTTATTAGCAGGCATATTCAGAAGGGATCCTATGGTGGCCATTGCATCTACTGCCTTGTTTTGTATTCTTGGGATCTGTTCAAAGGTGATTTTGCTGAAGTGCCCTTTGTAATATTCCACTAGCTTCTTATAAGGCATGAGTTTGTCATCCTTCATGTTGTAATCATCATTGACCTAGTTTACAATCAACTGTGAATCACCATAGACATGTAATTCTTGTATTCTCCACTGTATAGCTGTACGAAGTCCTATGAGAAGAGCTTCATATTCGGCTATATTTTTTGTGCATGGAAAATTTATCCTAAATGATTTAGTTATAGAATCCCCTTGAGGACCAATGAAGAGAATCCCTTCTCTAGATCCATGACTTGTATATGACCCATCAAAGTATAATTTCCACATTAGGGATGTTGTCAATGTAAACATTGATTCGTTTGGAAAGTCTATGAGTAATGGATGACTATCTTGTAAAGGAGCCTTTGCTAAATGATCTATTATAATTTATCCTTTAATGGCCTTTCTGTCTATGTACTCTATGTCAAACTCACTCAAGATCATGACCCACTTAGCCAATCACTCAGTCAATGTTGCTCTGCTCAATAGGTACTTGAGTGGATGAAAGCGTGCAATGAGTTGTACCTTATGAGATAGCATGTAATGTCTGAGCTTTTGGGATGCAAAGATTACTGCTAAGCATGCTTGCTCTATGGAGGTATAATTAAGCTCATAGCCAATCAAACTCCTACTTATATAATAAATGGCTCTTTCTTTTCCTTTGGTGTCATGTTGTGCCAAGAGAGCTCCTAGAGTTGAGTTTGTTGCTGATATGTATAATAATAGAGGTTTTCCTGGAGTGGGTGATACTAACACTAGTGTGTTTACAATATAATCTTTCAGAGTTTGGAAAGATTCCTGGCATTGGTTTGTCCATTTAAAAGTAACTCCTTTCTTGAGTAAATGCTGGAATGGGTGACACTTATCTGCCAACTGTGCTATGAATCTCCTTATGGATTGCAGTCTTCCTTGTAACCCTCTGAGTTGTTTAAGTGTTGACAGAGGTGGCATATCAATGATTGCCTTGACCTTGGCAGGGTCTACTTCAATTCCTCTGTTTGATACTATGAACCCTAGCAGTTTACCTGCTGTTACACCAAACACACACTTCTTTGGGTTTAATCTGACATTATACTGCTCCAACCAATAAAATATCTATGCAAGGACCGTAAGGTGACCTTCTCTTGTTTGTGATTTAGCTAATATGTCATCCACATAATATTCCATTATGTTATGGATCATGTCATGAAACAACGTTGTCATAGCTCTTTAGTATGTTGCTCCGACATTTTTGAGATGAAATGGCATCGCATTCCAATAGTATGTCCCCCATGGGCATGTAAAGGTCATTTTATGTTGATCTTCTAGTGCAATTTTAATCTGGTTATAGCTTGAGAAACCATCCATTAAGGATAGCATTTCTTTTCTAGCTGTTAGGTTAACTATCATATCAATATTGGGTAGCGGGAAGTCATCCTTAGGACAAGCTTTATTTAGATCCCAGAAATCCGTACAGATTCTTATTCCTCCTGTGGACTTAGTCACAGGTACCAGGTTGGATATCCATTCTGTGTAATCAATAGGTCTTATGAAATCTACATCTAGCAAATTTTGGAGTTCTATTTTAACCAGTAATGCAATACTTGGATGCATTTTTCTCAATTTTTTCTTGTAAGGTTTAACTCCTGGTATTAGAGATAAATGATGTAACATTAACTCAGAGTCTAAGCTTGGCATATTTGCCTAGGACTAAGAAAAGTTGATAGGTAATTGCTTGAAAAAATGAATGAATCTATCTTTTTCTTCTTTTCTTAGTGATTTTGCTAGATGGATGTTATGCACAACCTCCCCTTCTGCTATGTTCACTTCTTTTGTTTCTTCTATAAGCAATGCTGAACTTTGTCTTTCCATAGGAAGATTACTCGGCTCACTCTTGCCATTATGGGTAGTTTGATCTTTATCTTCTATTGCAGAAGCACTCTCTTTTCCAAAATATGTTGTTCTATCCAGGTCTACAACAAACCCTGCTTTGTGATCACCTTGTGGAAATCCCTCTTTTCCTCCGAGAAGTTTTGTAATTACTTCATCATTTTCAAACCAATCCAGCTTTAGTTTTCCTTCTTGCCCCCAATCAATCAAGTGTGAATGTACTAGGGCTAAGTCATTACTCCCTTCTTTAGTAGACTCTGTTAACATGAAGACTTGATTACTTGAATGACTTTGTGTATTTTCATCCTCTATAAGATTTATTTGATACCTTGATATTACACTTTCTGGTGGGCTAGAATCATGGAGTGATAAGAACTCATAGTCATGAGAGTCTGTCTCACTTTCAATATATGTCTCATCATGTGAGCTATCATCACTAATTTCTTCTTGTTCCTGCCTCAAATTCTGGTGTAGATTGACTGGTCTTCGGTGGACATTAGTTACCCTTCTCAAGCCTGGTATAAGCCTTTGCAATCTTTCTTCATCTGATTCATTTACTTGAGCCCATTTCTCATGGTAGAAGTAGTGACAATAACCATGGATGAGATTCAGGTGGTGATGGTAAACTTGCATCTATTGCTACATTAGCCTGTACTATTGTGTCAATAACTACATCATTTTATAACTTAGTGCTAGGTTCTTGCAAGAGTTGTCTCATGTCTTCTCCATCTGATTCTGCACTAGGTGATGTGGGTACCTGCATACTTGTTTGAGATGAAAATGGAAGCACTTGCATGGACAAATCCCTTTGTGGTATATAGTCTGATGGTTTTCTTGGTTGATTTAGTATATCAAGGTTACGTTGTCTTGCTTTGGTGATATGTTGTACATGCTTATATCGCAATCCTTGATTCCCAGGATTATCATTAGGAACAATAGGTTCTAGCCTTCCTTGTTTCTATAACCCTAGGCCTGTGGTACCATCATATCCATGTCTCTGGAGCATTTTAAATCCATTGCCATACTGATCTATGGGTATTCTGGGTATTGTCATATGATCTTCTTCTCTATACATCCAATGGTTAACATCTTCATTCAGGGATTCTTCTTGTAAGTCACCCCATTTAATGAAAGAGCATGAGTCTGTGTATCTGACAATTTTTTTTCCTTTGTCTTGTTTTTGTATTGTATTGTGAGGTTTCCCAAAGGATTTAGGAGAAAGAGACAATTGTTTCCCACTTAAAGTATTTTGAATATAATACTCTCCACAACCCATATCTTTTATTTGTAAGGAGGATGTTGTAGGCATATCCTTTTTTGTTTCTAGGATTTTTAATGTCTCCAGTTGTGTAGTGATAGGTGTTTCCTGATTGATAGGTACCTAATTATCCACACTTTCTTTCAAGTAATTGCAATGTTGGAAGGGATTTGGATCACCCTTATGGTGATTTCAACCCCATTATATGGGAATTTGACACACTGATGAAATATGGATGGTACTGCTTGCATGGTGTGAATCCATGGGAGACCCAATAACATGTTTATCCCAGTTCTCTCTCCAAGACTTGAAAAGTGACCTCTATTTTTATAGGTCCTACTTGTACTGGTAATGTTACAATGCCTTTTGATGGATGTTCTTCATCATCGTATGCCTTGATATTTATCCTCTTGGAAGAATCGACGTGAAGTTCAAAATATCCTAGTGCCTTGACCAGCTTTAAAGTACAAATGTTGAGACCAGCTCCTCCATCTATGAGTACTCTTCTGATTCTTCTCTTATGAATGTAAGCTTCTAGATGTAGTGGCTCATTATGGAGTAGTCTATCACTAGGAATATCTTGTTCTGTGAATGCAATACGTGTGCCTTGTGTCAATTCCCTACCATAGACTGGAAGGCACTTTCATCTATATCTTTGTCCACTACTAGATCTTGGAGTACTTTATCTAGTATAGCTCTATGAGTGGGTGAAATACGCAAAAGTTTGAATAATGATATCTATGCTGGAGTTTTCTTAAGTTTCTCAACAACATTATAAGTCCCTACTACTGGTGGATGATTTGGCGGTATCTCTTGTAAAGTTACCTTTGATCGGCGAGTAACCACTGCACAACCTCTGTCTCTGGGAGTTATGGTGATTGTAGTGACTGTATCATTTGACTTACAAGTTCTATCGGTATCATAAGCTATTTTATCAGGATTTATGTAAAATCCCTCTTCATAGTCTTTATGTGTATGTTTGACATCCATGATGTGTTCTATGAGTTCATCTTCAAACCAACCTAAATGAGATGGTTGATCATGCCCCCAGTCTTTGAGACAAAGATTTCTATCATCATCATACTTTGGTGCCTCTGATATCATGCAAATTTGGTTATCATCTATGTGAGTGTCTTGGCATTGCTCATCTTGATCAAGTGTTTCTTGTGAATCATTGTTTGCTATATCTCCTGAGCTAATGGCATGAATAGTGTAGTTGTATGAGACTTTGGTGTAGTTAGCTGTATTGTCTTAGGTACCTAATGTGGTAGCTTTCCCTTTGTCATGTTTAACAAAAGGATCCTTAAAAATTGTATGATTTTTGTTTGCCGAGGTTTTATCGGTATCGATTGTGATGTCCCCTTGGTTTATCATATCTTGGACGAAGTTTTTCAATTTCTCACAACTGCCTATTTTGTGACCTTTAGTCCAATGATAATCATAGAAATTATTATCATTCCACCATGTGGGTTTGAAAGGACCTGGTTCATACACTCTTACTTTAGGTAAAGTGATCATGTTTGTCTGTATTAACTTTTTAAGCGCTGACTCAATAGGTTCTCCTAGAGGTGTGTAATTTCTTCTTGGAGCATTTACCCTGGGGTATCTTGTATTCATGTTTTGTGTAGAATTTACATTTGTGGAGGTTGTTTTGTTCCCTATATGTGGATTAGATGACTGACCTGTTCCCAAAGATAAAATGGGTTGAGTTTTGTTTATCATTCTGGCATCTACAATACCATCATTGGTCACATTTTTGTTTTTCGACCAAAAGTTAGATTTTTCATTGTTGTTGGTGTTACCATACTTAATAAGGCCTTTTTCTACGAGTCCCTTCTTGCATTTGAGAGATTTTTTGATGATTTGTTTGAATGTTGTTAAACATTGCATTTGTATCAGATATTTAATCTTGGGAATCAAGTTTTCTGTGAACATGTCTACTTGCTCTATTTCTGGGATAACTGTCTTGCACCTCCTATAGAGAGCCCTCCATCATTTTATGAAGGATGCAAATGTTTCATTCTCATATTTCTTAGAGACACACAAGTCCATCAAAGTAACCGGGGTGTCAATGTTGTGCGAGAAGTTTGCAATAAATTGTTCAGCTAATTCTCCCCATGATGTGATGGTTGGTGGCAAATGTGAAAACCACTCTAAAGCTGGACCTCCCAGACTTTTAGGAAATAGTCTCATTAGATAAGTATCTTCTGAGGCAACCTCTATACATGATATAAAAAATTATCTGATATGATCTCTAGGATCACCCTTCCCTCGATATCTATCAAATTTGGGTGTTTCAAAATGTTGTGGAAAAGGTGACATGTATAGTGTGTGATCAAATGGATAAGGACGTAAATCCTGCATTGTGTAGCTCTTTTTATCATTACCAGTCTGCAGGGTTGTCATTTGTTGTTGCAAATTCTATATTTGTTGTGTCAGAATATCTGTTTGAGTCATAGGTAAACCTTGTGTTTGTGTATGTCCCACAAAAGGATTTGTGGTTGCATAACTAGGAGGTTGTTGGAAGGTACCAAGATTATAACTTTGTGTGTTGTGCATTCCACTAGGTACTATGAAATAGGTAGTATGTGAACCCATGTTTGGTTGAGTTGTACTTGTTGTATTGGCAAGACCTAGATTTGCATTTTTATGACTATATGTTGATCCCATAGAATAGGAAACTGGAGGTTGGGTTGCACTTGTTATTTGTGTTTGAATAGGTGCTGAGACAGTTGATATTATTGGTATGCTTTGTGTTGGCATAGTAGCATTGATCGCTGAGGATGACACACTTGTTTGAAAGTTTACATTTATGTTGACATTTGTTTGGATAGGTACATTTTGAGGAAAAATGGAGGTCGTTGCTTGTATTTGTGTCATGGGTGGTGTTTGATTGTGATCTTGATCTAAAGTTTTTCCCAATGGTAAAATCTTTGTGACATCAAAATCTTCAGGTAGTTTTTCCCCATTTTGTATTAACAATGAGAGATACTTGTCCCTATCACTATGTATAAGTGCATCTAGGATCATGAGGACATGTGGATCTTGTTGAGCTGACTCAATTTCTTCCTTTGTCAAATGTTGTTGTAATTCATTTAGGGTAGACATTGTCTGAGTATGTTGACCAGTTGACATGTCCATATTCCAAGTGGGGTTTACAAACTGTGTGTTGTTCAAGTCCATTATACCTTTCGCTTTTTGTGACCTTGTGATGGGCATCTAAGGCTACTATATGAGGGTGGTTCTATGCAAGAAGACAACTAACACTAGACTGTAGATGTAAAATTGAGGTATGCAAGACTAGACTAGACTAGACTCTCTATTGAGGATTTTGACGTGAGACCTATTGAGTTTTTCTAGATTTCTCTAATGCAAGTTTTTCCATATGTTGCCTAAGTTGTTCTGTCTCAATCTCTCTATGAATTCTACGAGAAATCTTAGACTCAATATTAATCTCATGTATGACTCCTATATATTGAGGTGCACTTCTTCTTAAGTCCCAAGCTAAGTTAGCTAGACCATCAATGATTTCTCATTCACCGTCGTTTGGTTCCAAATTAGGTTGCTTGAAGGGGAGAAAACCATCACCTGGGAGACCCATGATGACACATGATATGACTCTATAACTGACAATGGAATTAGACATATATGAGGTCTATGAAGACGTATATGATAATGTGGAGTCAAAATTTAGGACTTAGGATGATAATGAGGATGTAAGTAGGACTATCTAGGATGATCATGAGGACATAAGTGGGACTATGTAGGACGATAATGAGGATGCAATAATGAGGATGTAAGTGGGACCATGCAAAGACTTAGGATGATAATGAGGACGTAAGTGGGACTATGCAAAAGACTTGGGATGATAATGAGGATGTAAGTGGGACTATGCAAAGACTCCCTAGGGTAACAAGTATGTAAGGACTTTTTTTTTGGTTTCAAAATGGAATTTGTTTTCTGTAACTTCATGTGTATGACAATTTTTTTGTAGTTTTCCAAATCTGAGGACAATTGCTTGAAGGTATGTATAGCTGATTGACTCAATTTTCATACAATCTCAGAAAATTCAGAGATACGTAGGATAGGGCCTGAAATAGCCCAAGGGACTAACTCAATACTGGTCTAGCACAATGATACATAAAAAAGCATGGAATACAATCTTAGGCTGGAAAGTGGACACCATTCAATGAGGCCCTTATGAAATACTAAGACAAAACAAATAGATAGAGAGTCTAGCAACACTAGCTCCACTCCATGACACATACTTCTCGGGCATTCCATTCTCTCTTACCCCGAAGATCCAAAGATCTTATAGCCGATGGATTTTTGTATCATAGTGTAAGGTACATGAAGGGTATCTATGGGGTATGATCTACACTCCTAGAATGACTGAATGTAGGATTTTTGGCAACTAAATTGGTTCATAGTATTAGGTTTCAAGGGATCCTGTTCCAACAATGGATTCTTAGAGCAAGCCACTTAAGACTTTAGTTTAGCTTATCGGTGCAGGGAATGCCCCCACATATGTCAAATTCACTCAACACTCTAGCCGCCTGACTAGTATACTTATATAGCGGCTTGAAAAACCCACTCGAGAGTACGTTGGGAGAGATGATATCCCCAACCTATCCCAATTCCAAGTACCTCTGTGGGGTGATGAAATCCCCAATAAAAGATACCCCTCACTATGTAGAATAAAATAAAAATTGGATGTCGTTGTCACCTCCTTCCTTTCTCCCAAGACCCCGAAGGTGGGTGGAAAGTCAGTTAATGCAATAGTAGGTCCACCCCAAACACGATAAAAATTCTTTACCTTAAGAAAAAGAAATATGATTTAATCTAATGCAACCTGATTCACATTCATTTTATAGCCCAAATTTGGGTGTTAAATATGCATGTGCATGTCCATTTTAAACACCAAATCAAAATATGTAGGCATACATGTCAATTTTAACCTTTTTTTAATTTTAAGCACCAAAAGAAAATGTGTGAGATACATGCATGTCAATTTTAGCCCATGTTTATTTTAAGCACCAAACAACAAAGTGTGAGATTATCCATGCATGTCCATTTGAACTGTTGTTGATTTTAAGCACCAAAAAAATGAAGTGTTAGATGACACATGCAAAAATACTAATCTAATCCTTTATGTAAATCCACCATAGGCTATAAATAGGAGAATAGTAATAAAATCAAACCAACAAAAATTAGAAACTCAAAATTTGACAGAAGCGAATGTGTGACAATACCTATTCGATTGTGTGATACTTACAGATCGAATGTGTAAACCTGACAAAGCATATGCATAATTTTGATAGACCAAATGCGTGATGATAACTGATCAATTGCATAGCACTAATAGGTCAATTTCCTGACAAACAGGCAGACAACAAAAATTAATAACTAAAAAATGAAAGAAAACTAAACCCGATCAGAAACTTGCAAAACCAATTGGGAGGCCCTAGCCAAATCTCTAATCATTCATTCAATATTGATTAGATCATATTTAACTTGATAAGAACGAACTAAGCTATTATATCTATCAAAGGCTAGTTGCTCTTCCAAATCTTGTATCTCCTTTTCTTCTTGGAGAACCTTTTGATAGCGTTTGGGTTCTCTTCTTTGTTGTTTCGTCCTTCTTGCACCTGAAATCTTGAACTATACTTTTCTTGCCATAAACTGTTATAATCAAATCATGATATAGAAGAAATTTGATCCCAGATTAACTTAGTTTTAGATAGATGAAATGACAGATAGAAGAAAAAGTTAGACAACAATTCTCCTTGCAAATGCATGATCTGGATAGGGCGATTTCATGATCTGGACAGGGCGATTGCATAACCCTGTCTGAGCAAATGCGTGATCCCAAGGGGTTGAATGTGTAGCGCTGTCCATGCAATTGTGTGATGAAAAATCTTATCTCGAAATTCATGCAACCTACAAAAAAAAGAAAAATCTGTACGATCTACAAAAATCACACAGAAATTAAAGAAAGCTAATTAGCTGTTGATTCACATTGGGTTCACCAAGATGTCCTATGTAAAATTCATCTTAATAAAAATCAATTAGAAATCAAAGGGAAATCACGAATCCCTATCTAATCAAAGAATTATAACAAACAGACAATGAAATAACACAATCAAGCAAATAGGAATTAAAACAATTCAAATCAAACTCCCTATTTCAAGATCGCATATAGCTTCCATTTCTCTTCTCTTCTCTGTGGTATGATGGCTCTCAGATATTGTATTGGTAACCTGCAAGTGACACAAAGATTCGAAGTTCGTGATTGTTGAAAATAGAGATTGAATGCTAAATTTATAGATTTTTGGATGAGATTGATTGAAAGGTGGAACAAATTGATCAAGAGGTGGAACTCAGGTGAGCTCACATGAAAATTGATAGTTGAACTACTGATTGTAGGAGTGAAACTTAATAGATTGAATAGATTAATTGAGTCAATTGATTGAGAAAAAGCTGACTGAAGGAAGAAAAAGAATGATTGGAGGAAATAAAGAAGATGACAAAGAGAGCTTAATTTTAGAAAAAGCTAACTAGAAGATGGAAATAGAGATTGGAGAGATAAATGATTTAATTAATTAATTGATTGAATTAATTAATTTAGCAAGTGCTTGCACTTTAACTTAGATTTTCAATTTAATCTTTGCATGAAATTTATTCAAATTTGAATTTATTTTAATTCAATTTAGTATTTGAATATATTTAGAACTTGTCTTTGATTTTCAATTTGGTTTTTGAAAGCATGCACATGTATTTGAATTTGGAAGAAATTAGAAGAAACAATTAAATGAAATTAGAACTTACAGATTTGGAAATGGAAGAATTAATTTGTTAATTAAATAATAAAGATTATTTAATTTAAAGGATAAAAATCATAATTAATTAAATAATTAATATTTAGAAAAAGGGTTGAATGATTAAATGATTAGAGATAAAAATTGAGAATTAAATAGTAAGATGATGAGAAAATATGAAATTGGAAGAAATTAAATAAAATGAATTTAGAAGAATAATTAATTAACTTTAATTAAATAATTAAAGAATCAATTAGAGGAATAATTAGTACATGATCAATGAGACATTTTTAGGTGTCTAAAAATGCACTAGGCATCATGCGTAAGTGTCATAAATGCACCGGGCGTAATTTAGGATACTAAATTTTTCCCCCACTTTAGTGGACTGATCGGTTGTAGGGATAAGTCACACTAAAGTAGTTTGGAAAGATATGTTCATTAAGCTCATCTAGTGCAATAAATGCAATAGATGCAATAAATACTTAGCCAAAAAGGATACTATAAAAACCATAGAGGTTGAGGCAACGATCATGAGCAATGCCCTCAAGTATCCACGAGGAAACCCAATATTTGGTATGATGAATCCCATACTACAAGATTAGAAAAGTTGTTAGCATGGAAAATAGAGGAAGCTACTTCAGTGAGAGGAATGCTGAAGGAGCATTAGTACAGATAGAAGAGAAAAATTAGATGAAGGTGAGTATATGCCCCCTCATGTTTTGCCCCCAATAAGGTGGGAAAATAGGAAGGAAAACGAGCCAAAATCATCCAAAAATGGGCAAAAGCCATGTCGGACAAAAAATAGGCTATATACTTGAAAGTGGGCCCCAAGAGGGGTCATTGTTACTATTCACTATGGGCGTTCTAGCTGAGATTTGCATAGAGTCTAAACAAAAAATGCCACGCAGATGAGAGCTTAGGGCTATCAGGATTGAAGAATTGCGAACCATAGTCAAGCAGGGCAGTGAGCCTGACCAAGTACGACTCTAAACATGCCTTGTTTTGTATTTTTAGTGCTTTTTTGGAGCATTTTAGATCATGATTTAATTTACTTATGTTCATATACATGTTTAAATCTTATGATGATCTATTTATATATATATATAACATGTACATGCACGCACACACACAGATGTAACAATGCATAGTCACTCCATAACACAAAGATGAATGTCGTGTCAATGAAGGATATATGTCAGGACGTGACCTCCCCCCTAGGCATCTACGTATCACACACAAGACACATACTGCACATCTTCTATGCATAGTATCTATGTAGGTGTGTGGAATTGATTGACTCTTTAAGAGGAGTACCATTCGTGGAGGATAAACCATAGGCAATAGAACCATAAATAGAGGTGATGATGAATGACCTAACCAATTCGTGCTAAATTTCCCTCTTTGGTTAGGCAGTGCATTAACATTTCTGTGGTTGTCGTAAAGAACTAGGTCACCTATCTTAAAGGTATGAGGTAGCAAACTTTGGTTATATTGTTTGAATAAAGGCTTTTTATAAGATTGAAGATGTTGAAAGGTCCTTTAAGCGATGCTCATCCAATAATTCAAGCTGATTTAAATGAAGAGTGTGGTAGGAATCATCATTAATAACCCCTTTTAAGGAGACCCACAAAGAGGGAATCTCCAATTCAAGAGTCATAATAGCATTGGCACCATACACAAGGTTATAGGGCATCGTTCCTGTAGCCATATGAATACTCATGTGATAGGCCCATAATGCGTATACTAATTGCAAATTCCAATCTTTACCATGTTTAGTGACGGTCTTTTGTAAGATTTGTTCAATGGTTTTGTTAGATGCTTCCGCTTGACCGTTAGATTGCAGGTAGTAAGGTGTAGAAAAGAGGTGTTGAATGTGAAATTTATCAAGAAACTTCCTAAACTCCTTATTCTTAAAAGGCATACCATTATCAGAAATAAGGGTACTCGGCAAGCCAAATCAAGAAATGATGTTATCCATGATGAAGCCAAAAAATCATATTAGCGGTATTCGATCGGAGAGGCACTACCTCAACCCACTTAGTGAAGTAATCCATAATGGTGATGATGAAGACATGACCCATAGACTAAGGGGGAGATATTTTTCCAATGATGTCCAATCCCCAAGTCTGGAAAGGCCATAGAGAAACCTGACTACGGAGCTCCTGCATAGGGGCTCGAATCAGGTTGTTATGTTGTTGACATTGGGGGCACTTTTTGACAAAGGCAAAGGAATCTTGTTCCATCAATTTCCAATAGTACCCCATGTGGATCAGTTTGTGTATCAAATATTTTCCTCCAAAATTCCCACCTCCAGAGCCTGAATGGGCTTCCTGAAGGGCAAGGGTGATCTCAGCTTTTGTTAGACATCGCAAAAGAAGACCGTTGTATGATCTCCTATAAATCACGTTAGATAGGAGAATGTAACGATTGGCCAACTTTCGAATCCACACACACAAACTTTTGCTAGCGTCATCAGGAAAACTTCTAGTTTTTAAATAATTGAAAATGTATGTGAACCATTCTCGCGAATCGACATGGGTACACATAAGGTCATCAAATTGAGCTTGATCAGATATAGCTATAGACTGGAGACTTGTACCACAAAGTGGTATTTGTCCTGACCAAAGTATGGGCCTACAAGGGAAGCAATGCTTGCCATTGCATCCGGATGACAATTTTCCCTCTGTGAGATGTTATCAATCATGTAAGTAGCAAACTGCTTTAGTATGGTCAATACCAAATCCTTACACTGAGACAACTTCAACCGCTTAACATGATAGGCACCCATCACTTGGTTTACAATGAGCTTAGAATCTCCATGGATGTGGATATTCTTTACTCCCATGACAATCGCAACACAAAGTCCTGCAATCAGGGCCTTGTACTCAACGATGTTATTGGTACAAGGAAATTCTAAACTAAAAGAGAGAGGAAATGGCATTCCTTCAGGTGAGATGAAAACCACACCTACACCTGAGCCAGTTTGACACCTCAAATTGTCAAAATACATGTCCCACATGGAGTCCTGGTTAATGATCAGAACATCCTTGTCAAGGAAGAGGTCTAAGGTGGGAAAAGACTTGTCTGAGAGAGCGTTAGCTAATTGATTGACAATGACCTGCCCTTTGATCAAATTTTAAGTTATGAAGTGTAGGTCAAATTTAGAGAGCAACATCACCCACTTGGCCAACCTTCTCAAGAGATCAAACTTTGCAAAGGGGTGCTTGAGGATATTATTCTTAGCAATGAACCATGTGTATGCATGGAGGATGTAGTGTCTCAGCTTCTAATTCATGAAGACAAGAGCTAAGCACTATTTTTCCATAGAAGAATATCGGGTTTTGTATCTTATTAAAGTGTGGCTGATGTAATAGACTGCTCTTTCCCTCCCATCATCATCGCATTGGGCCAATAATGCCGCCAAAGCATGAGAAGAGGCTGAAATATACAAGAAGAAAGGTCTATCCAACATAGATGACATTAGGATAGGAGGATTAGCTAGGTAATCCTTGATGGAATCAAATGCTTTTTGGAATTCCTCATTCCATTTGAAATGGGTATCTTTCTTCAGTAATTATGTAAAAGGGAGGGTACGATCAACCTATGAGATTTTGCCAAGATTAAGGGCACAATGAAAAGCATAAAGAGAGACAATAGAATGACAAGAACATACTATATTCTCATCAATATACAAATGATCAATTGGATTAACCAATACAATGAATATGAGCCTGCTTATATAGGCAAGGCCATATGGATATGTGAGCACACAATCATGACATGTGGTTCAATGAGAAATAAGGGTAGGTAAGAAATACTAGGGGTAGGTAGGAGAAATAATAAAATATTCCACAAGAGGTGGATGACCCACTAAATGTGGAGTGTAACAGCAAGATAAGACCACAAAATGTGGAATTTATCCTACTAGCTATATCCCTATGTGCACACTTCCCTAAGTGTCTCATATCCAAACTACAAAGAGATGCTTTATCCTAAGTTAACTTAAGTAAAGTGTAATAATATCCATGATGAATATTTATTTACACCAACAACCCCCCTTAAGTGCAACTTAGGGGAATGAAGAGTCAACATTGCAAGATGGATCCCAACTATGAGGCGATGATAGGTAAAGAAAAAATATGCAATGCAATCTCTCACAAACAGAGAAAGGGAGAAAACCCAGTGGGAAGAAACTCTCCCCCAAAAGAGAGATGAATGTACAAAAGACTCTCAAAGAAGAAGGAAAAAACCTCAAAGAGGAAAAAGTCCCCCCCATAAGAGAGGAAGGAGAAGTCAACTGGCCCCCCCTAATGAGACATCACGCACCCCCAAGAGAGCTCGTAACTACTAGAACTTACTCTCAGTGAAAGGTTTGGTAAAGATGTTGACAACCTGTTCCGCTATAGGACAATACTGCATATCAATGACCTGCTCCTGAATCAGCTCTCAAATATAGTGCATATGGATCTCGATATGTTTGGTCTGCTAATGCTAGACTGGGTTCTTCGAGATTACAATGACACTCTGATTTTCACAATGTAGAACTATCGGTCATGGATTGGTGAACCAAATCTCTATGAGAATATGCTGAAGCCAAATGGTCTTAGTCATTGTGTAAACAACTCCTTGATACTCAGCCTCACTCGAAGAGAGAGCAATAGCATGCTTCTTCTTTCTCTGCCAACAAATGGGGCCTAAACCAAGGTGAAAACTGTAACCTAAAGTAGACTTACAATCATCAAGATCGCTAGCCCAATCGAAGTCTATGTAACCAACCAAGCAAACTCATGTGCCTGTTGCATAGTCATGTGTACCCTAGATGTAATGAAGGATGTGTTTAGCAACTTTCCAATAAAGCTCATGTGGTTCTTGCATGAAGTGGGAAACCATGCCAACCGCAAATGAAATATCAGGGAGTGTGTGAGTCAAGTAAATGAGACTACCCACATGCTGGCGATACAATGTGGCATCAACTAGTGGAGAAGAACATCAAGGCTCAAGCTTGACTCCTAAAAGAAAGGGAGTCGGTGCAGGATTACAATCAACCATATGAAAGTGTGCAAGAAGATCAAGAGCATATTTGGGTTTGAAAGAGTGATCCCAGAAGATGACTGTGAAATCTCTATCCCAAGAAAATAGTGCAAAAGACCCAAGTTAGTCATAGAAAATCTATCATGCAAAGTAGATTTGACTCTGCTAATGATGGATGTGGTGCTCCCTATAATGATCAAATCATCAATATAGAGCACAAGTATCAAGTGTGAGTCATCGTGTCGCAAAATGTAGACATTTGGATCAGAATGACACCTGGTGAACCTTGTTGAGAGAAGAAAGGAATCTATCTTGGCGTACCAAGCTCTAGGGGCCTTCTTAAGGCCATAGAGAGATTTCCTTAGTCTGCAAACCAAGGAAGAATCCTGGATGAAACCCTGTGGCTGCTCCATATAAATATCCTCATCAATATCCCCATGAAGTAAAGCACTCTTCACATCCATCTGATGGATAGCCCAACCATGAGCTGCGGCAATAGAAAGTGTCAAGTGAATGGAGTTCATCTTAGCTACGGGCACAAACGTCTCAGTATAGTCAACACTTGGAACCTGAGAGAAACCTTTCACAACAAGCCGAGCCTTATACTTATCCACACTACCATCCACTACAAACTTGGTCCGATAGATCCACTTACATCAAACCATCTTTCTCCCCTTAGGGAGAGGGATTAACTCCCATGTGTTGTTCCTCATCAAGGAACTATACTCTTCCTCCATAGCATGGTACCACTCAGGAACCCCTGATGCTTCCTGAAATGTTTGTGGATCGGAAGAGGTAGCAATGAATGCACTTGGAAGGTCCTGATGTTGTGATCGAGTCCTCTGTGTATCTGAAGGATCCCTAACAAGAGAACCCATTGACTCAAGTGTCTATCAAGTCCAACAAGGTCTAGGTGGAGGTGGAGAATGAGGCTCCTTAACTACAAGTGGACCTAGCAGAGGTGTAACCCTGCAAGTCAGAGTTGAAGGAGTCTCATCATCTGAATCATTGGCATCACTATCCACAATGGAGGAAGGTGGAGGTGGAGAGGCTAAGCTAGGAGAGCTTTCCTTAAAGTGAAAACTCCTCTCAATAAACACCTCATGTGTCTTAGGATCCATCAATCTATATGCCTTAACACCCTCAGGATATCCAACAAATATGCAAGGCCTACTCTGAGGTTCCAATAGCTTGCATTTCTACGGAGGTATGCGAGCCCATGCTGGACACCCAAAGACTGAAATGTCTCACAATCAGTTTCCTACCAGCCCAAGCCTCAAAAGGAGTAATACTTTGTAAAGCTTTGTGAGGAACCCGATTTTGGATGTGTGTGGCACAACTGATAGCCTCTTCCCAAAAGGCAGGATCAAGAGAACTTGCATGTATCATACAACTAGCCATTTTTTTGAGAGTTCTATTCTTGCACTCTGCAACTTCGTTTTGTTGTGGAGTGTATGCAATAGAATGCTAAAGATCAATCCCCTCAAATGTACAAAAATCCTCAAGTCTTTTGTTCACATATTACCTTCCATTATTTGTATGAAGAATCTTGACCACTTTCCCAGATTGCTTCTCCACGTGAGTCTTGAAGTCCTCAAAACTATCAAATACTTCACTCTTATGAATAAGAAAGTAGACCCAAGTGAAGCGGGAGTAGTCATCAATGAAGGTGAGGACATAGTGGGCCTTACTAAATGAAGGTGATGGAAATGGACCTGCTACATCATTGTGAACAAGTTGAAGAACCTCCAAAGCTCTCCAAGCTTGCCCCTTATCAAACTTTTCCTTGGGATGCTTTCCTATGGAACAACCTGAACATACACCCTCTGAAAAACCAATTCAAGGTAGACCTGTGACCATGTCTTTAGTGTTGAGCTATTGAAGATAGTGGTAGTTGAGGTGGCCAAACCGCTCATGCCATAACTTACTTTCTGAATTTGAATGAGTAAGTAAGGCCCTAGAAGGAGAATTTGGCACAAGGTGGGAGAATGAATAAAGCCTTGAGTTGTCATTGACTTGTCCCACTACTACCAAGGCATAATTATAAATTTCCTTTACCACAACTGAATCAAGTGTAAACTCAACCTTTTTCCCATTCCCATAGTGAGTGATTTGGTAGATAGAGAGAAGATTGGTAGACAAGTTAGGAACATAGAGAACATTCTCAAATGTTCCATCATCCATGTCAACTGAACCTTTCCCTTCAACCTCAGCTTGTGTATCATCACCTATGTAAATGTGAGGTACCTTTGATGGATCCAATGAAGAAAACTACTCCTTTGTAGAACCCATGTGATAAGAAGCACCCGAGTCTATTATCCACTACTGTGAAGAACTTGTTGTGGCCACAAATTCTTTCCCTTTTCCTTTATACTGTGAGGAAGAGGAAGGAGATGAATCCATCTTTATGTAGGTGGATGGGAAGTTGATGTTATTTTTCTTAAGAAGACTTGTCAACTCATCAACTTGCTTGGCGTGGCATCGATGCTCATCATGACCATACTTCTTGCAATATGCACAAGTTGGTTTATCCTTCTTAGGTGGTGTCCCCTTCTTGGAAGAGGATGAAAAATCACCTTGTGATGGAGAGGATGATTGTCCTTTCCCCTGTTGTGTATTTGAAATAGATTGCTTCTTCTTCTTGTTGGAATCTTTTCCTTGACCTCCTTGATTCCCTTGATTAGCCACCAAAGCCTGGGACTTTGAAGACTTGAGAATCCCCATGTTCAACAACTTAGATTGTTCCAACATCAACATTTTTGTGAAAGCATCACATGAAGGCATAGTGTAGGAGCTCCCCACTATCAAATGATGAGTTTGGAAGCTAGAAACAAATGCTGCATATTCTAGTGCAAGCTTGTCCAACAAGTTGAATATCAGCTGAACATCCTTTTTGTCAATTCCACAATCCTTAAGCTTTTCTCTTAGCTCATTTCCTTTGGTGACATAATATTGGATTGTATCAAAATTCTTGGGATTCAAGTTGGTGAGCTCATTGTCAATCTTGTAACCTTTGATTTCATCAACTTAACCATACAATTTCAAAAATGTATCCCAAGCCTCTTTGACTATAGAACACTTCTCAATGTGAAAAATGAGGTCATCTGATACATACTTGCGCAAAGTTCCAAGAGCCATGCAATTTTTAGTGATCCATTCTAACTAAGCATTAGGATCAGTCTTAGGATTTGGTGGTGCTGATATTGTTCCATCTATGTAATGCGTGAGACCTTTTTCCATTAATTTGCTCCATGCTTTAATTTTCCAAGATGCATAATTATGTGGAGTTAAAGGTGGAAATTTATGAGGACTCGTTGCAAAAAATGAAAGAGCACAAGGAAAGAGAGGCACAATCACACAAGAAACCCCCCAAATTCACTCAATCAAAGAACCCCCCCCCACAATGATGGTTTGGCACTTTATACTAAGTGTGTGTACAATGGGCCACTTGCAAAAAATGGAAAAGTGGACTTTTGATTTCAACATTACAACTACCTCAATGAGGCCAAAGGAAACTCAAACTAATAATGCAAGAGATCTAAACTAAGATCCAAGAAAATTACAAGTACCAAGTAGGCCAAAAAATACCAATATCTAAAAGTACAATATCCACTCAAAATCTCTAAAGAATTAATCATAGATTATGAAAGTAGACAAAAAAATATGCACTTTCAATAAAAATGACACCAGAAAAGGAGGTCGTATGAGCCCAAATGAAGCCTTTGAAGTTGCAAAATTGAGGATTAGACAAGTACAACTAAGAGAATCCAAAAATTCTGAAAACCTTATGCACCAAAATTTGAAAGTAACCATACCACTGCAAAGAGCATGAACAATTAGCCCAAATAAAAAAAAATTACACCCAAAAAGGAGCAAAATTGAGCAAGTTATGAGCCTCCAAAGTTGACCCAAAAATCCAAAGTGCTCAATGGAGGGGGGTCTAAAATTTTCAAAAAATGATGATGTCATCAAAACACTGTGCTAGATTTGACGGTCATATGACCATCAAAATGGCCATTGCACCCTTGGATGAGGTTGACTCGGCAGCTAATTGTGCATTGTTGATTGGACAAAAAAGTTCAAGTGGCGCTGATGTGGCATCTAATGCAAGTGTATGACGTGGTAGGCGGAGGTGGCCTGCGGGTGATGTGGGTAACACATGGGCCGGGTTGTCGGTGGAGGTGGCTAGCGGCTTGGGTGGTCTATCGGTGGTGGAAGTGGCTAGCTGTCACGGTGGCCGGCGAGGGATGGTGGGGCTGGGGCCCGAAGTCGGAGGGGTCGGCGACTGCTTGAGCGGTGGTGGGGTTGAGGCCTAGAGCCGGAGGGGTCGGTAGCTACTGGAGCGGCGGTGTTCCTAGCAACGGACGGTGGCTGCTAGAGTGGCCGACAAAACTGGCCATAGAGTACAATGCACGGTTGTCGAACCTCCACATGACACACTACACGGTACGGTGGGGGAGGGGGTCTTCGGACCCCCAAAAAACTTTATTTTATTTTATTTTATTTTTATCCTTTTTTTAAAAAAAACTTTTTTGTTTTAAAAAAAAAAAATATGCCCCCCTTTTTTTCCAAGAATTTTTTTCGGAAAATAAAAAATAATTTTTGTACAAATTCGAAAATTTTTGTACCATACCGCCTGAATTGGGCAAAAAATTCCTCCACACCCAAAATTTGACTTTCGTCAAAATAGGTTGAGTTTATACTCAATTTTTATGAAAACGACCTCTTGGATGCATTGGTGAGGTCGAAAATGCTCTAGGATGCCTCCAAAACATGTAGAACCTTAGATCCAAAAATAGAAGCCTTCCAAGATGTCTCCCAAAGCCAATCAATGAAGCCCCAATAGCTCTGATACCATGTGAGATTTTTCCAAGATCAAGGGCACAATGAAAAGCATAAAGAGAGACAATAGAAGGACAAGAACAAACTGTATTCTCATCAATATACAAATGATCAACTAGATTAGCCAATATAATGAATATGAGCCTGCTTATATAGGCAAGGCCATATGGATATGTGAGCACATCATAACATGTGGCTCAATGAGAAATAAGGGTAGGTAAGAAATACTAGGGGTAGGTAGGAGAAATAATATAATATTCCAGAAGAGGTGGATGACCCACTGAATGTGGAGTGTAACAGCAAGATAAGACCACAAAAGGTACTAGAATTTCTCCTACAAGCTATATCCCTATGTGCACACTTCCCTAAGTGTCTCATATCCAGACTATGAAGAGATGCATTATCCTAATTTAACTTAAGTAAAGTGTAATAATATCCATGATGAATATTTATTTACACCAACACAACCAATTGTGCCATGAACCGACGAATGGCCTGGATCTTTCCCTACAAGCTACAAAGATGAGAGATATTCTTAGGCAGAGGCATGTTCACAATGGCATTGATCTTATCTATGTCTATTTCGATTCCTTAGTGGGAGACAATAAATCCTAGGAGCTTCCCGATGTCAACACCAAAGACACACTTATGAGGATTCAGTCTCATTTTATACAACTGAAGCCTTTCAAAGACCAAACAAAGATTTCAATATACATTTCACGTGCTAGGGATTTTACCAAGATATGATCAACATAGTCTTCTAAGACCCCATGGATGAAATCATGGAATATCAAGGTCATGGCTTGTTGACAGGTCACTCCTACATTCTTCAACCCAAACAACATGACGACATAGCAAAAGGTCCCCCAAGGGGTTGTGAAAGAAGTTTTATATTGATCTTTTGGGTTAATACAAATCTGGTTATAACCTAAGAAGCCATCCATGAATGAGAGTAAAGCATATCCCATGGTTGAATCAATGATCATATCGATATTCAGGAGAGGAAAGTCATCATTGAGGGAGTCTTTGTTCACATCCTAAAAATCAATGAAAATACAAATACAAATTCAACCATTGGGTTTTCTTATTGGGATAATGTTCAAGATCCAAGGTGAATAGTTAATGGGGTGGATAAAGCCACCTTAGGGTTCATCTTTCAAATCTTTTGCTTGACCAGCTTAGTGTTAGGACTAAGCACAATGTTGTGTACCACAATGGACTCATAAGTGTTAGGCATCTCCTCATAAGACCAAGCGAAGATGTCATGGAATTGATGTAGCAAGTTGGAATATTCTTTGAATTCTTCAGAGGATAAGCATTTTCCCACTCTTATGACCTTGTTGAGAGTCTTATCGCTCATGATGATGTCAGTAGTTTGTCCACTAAGGAGTGCACTATGGTCTTCTAGATGAGGAATAGACATTTGTTCTCCATTGTGAGATAGAGGTGCCCCTGCGGAATGGATTCTCCAAAATACGCTTGAGCATTCAAGCAATATGGGAATCAATGTTTATGATGGTAAGAAGGCAGCCCATCGTATGCACCCAAAAATTTATTCAAGGATTCTTTTGAAGGGAAAAGATCCAAACAAATTTCATTAGGTGATACACCAACGTTGATGAGTTCCAGATGAACAAGATTTAAAGGAAGGGGATCGGTCGAAATCATGTTAACAGTTAAGCATCATTTCACCTTTCGACCCATATGATGGTATCCTAGTCTAGTGTTGTGGTGATGAGGTTCGGGATCTAAAGGAATCTGAATACCTTGTTCATTATCTCCACAACCCTTTCCATCATACCTAAGAGGAGACACAAGATTGTATCTAGGACCATAGATGTTTTGTAATTCTTTGAATGATGGTGGTTTTGTATAGAAAAGGTGATCGACATGATAAGCATCACCCAAATTTATAGATGCATAATCATCTTTCATAGTCGAGGTGAATTAAATCTTAGGAAATCTTAGATGGACATGGTCTATTTTTTAGTCACCAACATGAGAGTCACTAAAATCAAAAGAACCCCAATCATCACCCAAACATGCATTGACTTTTGATAGAGAAAGTGATTTAGCCAGGGAAGGTTTTTCAGGTGTAGCCTCCAACATCTTCACCTTAGGAGTATCTACCTTTGGGAATTTTTCTTTTGAAGAATCCTGCTTCTTAGGTGATTTCTCCTTTTTAACAACTTCCTTAGTGACTTCTTCTTCTTACGCTCTTCCTTTTTAGGGGATGAGATAGAAGAAAAATTTACGATCGAAGAAGACAAAGTGGTTACATAATTTTGAAATGAAGGTGTAACAGAAGCCTAACCAACTGCGGCTATTTGACATAACTGCATAGCCTCAATCAAGATCAATCTTAGATCAGTCTTAACTATGATAACCTGATTATTAGCCATGAACTTCACATATCCATGAAGTGTAGATGAAGCAACTCCTAAAGCATGTAGCCATGATTTTCCTAAAAGAAGATTGTATGATAAAGGGCCTGGCATAACATGCACAAGGGTTGGAATAGTGATTGGTCCAACCTTCAAGGATAGTATGGTAGTCCCCGCAATGGTCTTTCAACTATTATGAAAACCTTGAATGAACAAGGAGGAGGCTGCCAAAGAATTTGGGTCCACCTTGATCTTTGGTAACAAGTTCAAACCACAAACGTTCAGTGCCGAACCTGTATCAACAAGCGTTCATCTAATACCAATGCCATTCACATGAATAATGATCATCAACAAATCCGCTAAATTCCTCACTTCGGGAGGTGGAAGTACATGTGGATAAAAGGTAATATGTGGCCAATCCACATGAATATGATCCATCAGCGCATTCACATCAGTCGGTCTTGCAGAGGAAGGTAGCAAAATATTTTGCAAAGTTTCCTATAGCATACCTTGATACATTGAGACAATTTGAAGAAAATCCCAAAGTGAGATCTTAGCCGGAGTAACCTTAAGTTTCTCGATAAGATTATAATCACTTGGTTGCATGTCCACTGGCAAAGGTACCTTATGAAGGACAGGTTGAGAAGGAGGTAAAGAAGTTCAGGGTGGTTCATGAACTTGTTTGTTATTTTGAGTGTTATATGTGTGAGAAATAGTATTATAAGATGATTGTTTGGATTGCATGAATCTCGTATATAAATCAAAAGCTTCTCCCTTGAAAGGTTTTCCATTAATGGTCTTAAATCTCTTAGGAGAAGGACTTGCTGCTATTACATGGATGTAAGGTCTCTTAGGCCTTTGAGGGGCCACAGAGACAACAATAACATTCACAGACCCTTCATTTTTGCATGAAGATGTCATGGAGGATGACCCACCCTTTACATCTCTTTTAAGAGAAGGTGCTTCAAGGAATTCATCCAAGACTTCATCCAACATATCAAAATCATCCTTCAAGAATGCCTTATCAAAGGCACCAAACTCCAATAGGAAGAGATCTGACATTAAGTGATTCACGTTGAGTTCACCAAAATGTAAGGGAGGAGATTTCCCCCCTCCAAGATGATGAATATTAGAAGGAAAATCAGTCTGATGCTACCTCATCCAACTGGTGCTAAGATGAGCCAAGGGATAACAAATAACTACACTAACTATGCTCTAAGAGTTAAATAACATAATTATAACATAGGAACAGTAAATACAAACTAGATTTATAGGATGACACAATATTGAAAATAGATTATACCTTCCAGTCGGGGAGCTCTCGGGTTTCAGATGCTAGCATGAGGAGACACCAGCACAACGCGTTGTAGTCCATACGGCCCGCGAATAGGGAAAAATCTAGAAAGAAGCCTGCAAGTGATTTCCTATGCACAGAACTTGTTCATCACCTGCACACACTAAGATAGGGAAAATTGTTGGGGTTGTATAGGGGCTTGCCTCAATCAGACCCCCGTTAAGGTGTTTCCACCACCACAGATAGCCAGATAGATAGATTGGAAAGATAAATTGGAAACTTGGAAATATGAAAATAGAAACTATACTATGCTTAATGGAAGAAAACTCCTATTGCATGCATTAAATATTGGAAATATTTGAAAATGTAAGAAATAATGAATGCACCTAGATGATAGATACAATAAAAAATGCAAAGGAATCATTGCAAGTAAGTAAAATAGATAAAAGAGAAGATGAGACGTGAAGCCAAATCTCTCCTTGTTGATGGTACGAGCGTGAAGAAGCTCACAGAAATGCTTGTTGGTAAGAGCCACCACAAGATAGTTGTAGCTTGATGTTTGTAGAGTGTGTATCCAAGAGCATGAAGAGAGAAATAGAGCAATAAGAGCATGAGAGTGCAACCAAAGTCCAAGAGCCAAGAACCCAAATCAAGAACCCTTGAAAATGAGCTAGGAAGGGTTCTTAAACCTAAAAAGGTGTGAAGAGCCGTTATGGAGAAACATGATCCAATGGACACATGCCAGCCAATGTCCAGCTCACTGCCAGATTAGAGATTCTGCAAATTTTTTGAGATGTTAGCGTGGCGTGCAGACATCACTTCATCACGCTTCTGTCCATCCAAAAGTAGGCCCAAAGGGGCTTTCAGGGAATTCTGAGGCACTTTGTCTTCTGAATCCAAGATGTCAAATTAACATAATTTTGATCATGGAATTTTCATAAATGCACTAGGCATCATGCGTAAGTGTCATAAATGCACCGGGCACAATTTAGGACACTACAAATCCAGTCTGCCCACAAAGCATACTTTAATTGGGAATACTAGTCTTTCATATTCTAGTTAAGTGATCATTTTATCGCCATGATCAGGTTATTATTAGTGGAGTTAGCCACTCCATTCCCCTATAGATAATAGTTAGAGAACTTAAAATTTACCTTGTTCTCAAATACCCATTGAAGTGAATGTGTGGAAGAGAATGAGGGACCATTATCACATACCAAATAAAAGGGCATCCCAAACCTTGTGATGACTTGGTCTTCCAAGAACTTGATTATGGCTTGAATAATACAATTATTATATTCCAACACTTCAATCCATCGATTATAGTAGTCTATTTCTATGAGGATATACCTATGATCTATAGAGGAAGGAGGATTAATCATTCCTATGAAAATCAAGATGCCATTGAGTGAATGGGTGTACCTTGTACATGAGCTACAATTATATTGCAAAATTCCTTTCCTTAGTAGTAGTGATATGGAAAGTATGTCATGCCTGCATGTGCTTATGCATATATTTGAACAAGGTCATCAAGTAATAGCCCGATCTACATCTTTGGTGAGTCATGACCTATGCTAACCCATGTTCAGTCCTATACTTGTCATGAAAGTATCACAACATTGTGAGTGCCCCATCCTTGTCCAAACATCTTAAGTATAGGTCATGGTAGATTCTTTTGTAAATCTTTACACCTTTGATCATGTAATAGCCACTTTTTATTTTTAGATCTCGTCTTTTTGAGTCATTCATTCCTTTAGGACAACAATTTTGTAGGAGATAGTACAACACATCTTTATACCAACCATCTATAGTTATATCTTGGAAGGAATATTGATGGGATGTAAAATGTTCATCTACCTTTGCAAGTGCCTTTGAAATCCCTTTTACTTATAGAACCTTCATCAAATGGATGTTTAAATCAAATTCTTGTAATATGGTCATCCACTTTCCATGCCTTCCCCTATTTCATTTTGCATCAACATGGCTTTTACTGCTAGGTCTAGTATTATAGTAGTGACTTACTTCTTAATATGTTGTGTCAAAACTTCTTCACTACTCTTACTAGTGCAAAATATTTTCTATCCAATTTTGGATACCTTAGTTTAGCATTATTGTGTAGCATCATAAATTGTATCCCTATACATTTGTCATCCTTAGGCGTCATTTTGGTGTTTTGGCCTTTCGTGCTTTGACCATGTTTGATTTTTCTCACACTAGCTTCAAATCTGAAACTTCAACTAGCATCTAGTATGTGGACCTTTTTTCAACTTTGATTGGCTAGACAAAGGTGCCCTAGGTGCCCTTGTCCTTAGACAATGGTGCCCCGGGCACCCTTGTTCTAACAAAAGGGGCCCAAATTTGGTCTCGACAATAATCATGAAATATGGGAAGGAATTCCTTTCCTGTGTCGGTCTGTTTTGAAATTTCAAACATGTTTGATATAGTGGGGTATAAAAGAAAGCCTTACTACCTCCTTTGAAAATTTGTCTATATTTTTACAATTCAATTTCTCAAGAGTAAGACTCAATTAAAGTGAGAAAGTAATCAAGAATTTTTAAGACATTGAAGGAGAGGTCAAGAATTCAATTTCAAGCATTCAAGATGGCATCCATGATAAAGATTTTGTGAAGAAATCCTACATCTACATGAGAAAATCAACCCTTACATGAATAATTCAAAGCAAGAATCATCAAGATATCACATTTCAATTTCAAGCATTTCGATTATATCTAGCCTCTACCCTCAAAAGACACACTTTACACTACCATTACATTTCAATTTCAATTTCAATTAAGGGGTTAATTCCAAACCCAAGGTTTGACTTAGGAAAACCCCTATACACAATAGTTTTTCTTTTCTTTTGTGTGTAGGTGACAAGTTTAGGAGATGTAAATATGGAATTAGGTGGAGTAGATAGAGAAAATTAGATCTAGCTTTTGTTGGAACAAAAAGTAGAGGACAGGGTCACCCTACACACCTATGTTTGAAATTTTTTTGATAAAACTTCTGGGGTATATTTTGAGCAACATTATTTTCTCCCATCTCATTTTTGTGTTTACAAATTCATATCAAATATGCAACTACCTATTTATGTCAATCTACATCAATTTTTCATCTTTAGCCCTAGATTTAGCATTGAATTTTCATCTTTACAATATCCAATTCAACTCAACAAAAAGAGGAGTGGAATCCAATTAGTAATCAACCCTTTTCACACAATTGAGGTTGAATCTATTAATTTCATCTCCTCTTCCTAATAAATGTTTAGTGAAATAGGTTTAGTTCCTAGTCCATGCCTAAGCTTGTGAATACCCATTTCCCTTGATTACATTTTGGTGAACCTGACATAGTGCTTGCATCAATTCTAATTTTCATTTTTAGATTTTATTTGTATACATTTAATTAATTCACTTTTGTAATCATTTTTTAAATACATCATTTATGTACTTAATTTACACAAATTTAGAGGTTTAATTCACCTAAACCCTAAATATTTTGATAAAATTGACTTGTGTGTTGCATAATTTCTACTTTACAAATCTGATTATTATTATTTGATATTTTCAAATTTAGAAGCATTTGCTTATTGATGGGTGAGGTTGTTGATGTCACAACTTTCACCATTTAATTTGTCATTATCGAACCAGGTGTGTCTTAGAGCTATATGAAATAAGGATGAGTTTAAGTTGGATGGTTCTGCATTGAGAAAAGTTACTTATGTTTCGGTCATTCTCCATCTGGATCTTTTACGCTCACTTTCTAAGAATTGAATCCTATGCTAATGAAATTTCTCTTTCTTAACATAGTTGGAACTTAAGATACTAAATCTACTCTAAGAAGGGCTCGGTTCTTTTAGTGCAATATAAATAGGACTTGATTAGAACTAATTCATGTAATCATCTAGCTAAGACTAAAACCATATCTAACCTACAACACAAATTCAAATTCTATTCTTCGTTTGTAGAAAATCGGAATTATATTCTACAAAAAATTTAAAGTAAACTAAATCCCATGAACAAGTTTAACAAAGCTTCTGTCTAATCACTACTTTAATCACCGTTCTCATCTATCTTATTAAAATCAGAAACTAAAATATACCAACTAATAAAAAATTAATCTGAACCTATGTGAACAAATTGATCTATCTTAGAAAGCTACTTAAACAACCTATAAATAAAGGCTACAAATTGAAATTGATTTTTATCTTTTGGAATGAACATGAACATACAAAAAAGAATGTAACTAAGATGAACATGCAATATGTAAATAAAAATGAAGAACCAACTTAGGATCACCTCCCATTGGTTGAGAAGGCCTTTCTCTTATTGATATGTGGTGACTGATTAGGAAAGTACTATACACTCATCATGTATCCTCATGGGGGTTCAAGGGTGTAGCCTCCGAGGAAAAAAAATTTGGCGTTTTTGTTGTTGAAAAAACCAACATTGTAAGAAAACCCTAAAAATAACCGACTTTGAGTGTTGCCCTAAAAATTGCTTATTGTAAATGGCTGGAATGAAAAGGCATTGTAATGATGTTGTACTGATTTACTAGATAATAAGAAAAGATTGGATGACTGTGGCTGGTGGATGTAGCCCATCTTGGGTGAACCACGTTAAAACTCTATGTTATCCGTGTTATGCATTTTTCTTCATCTTTTGTGTTTGTATCTGCCTATAATTAATTTGTATTTGCTCCACATCTTCCTAAACCCTAACAATTGGTATTAGAGTCATGTATTTCTATAAATTGGTAGGGACTTTCAGTTTTGAGTGGGAGCAATGGATGAAACCAAAATCAAGGTCGAGAAGTTCAACGACTAGAATTATCAGTTATGGAAAATGCAGATGGAGGATTCCCTGTATCAAAAGGATCTATGGTGACCACTGGAAGGAAAATCAAAGAAACCGAGCACGATGTTAGATGAAGATTGGGATATTTTGGACAAAAAGGCACTTGGAACCATTCGGTTGTGTCTTGCACCGTCTATAGCATTTAATATATCAAAAGCAACAACGACTTCAGATCTAATGGCAACATTGGATAAACTGTATGAGAAACCCTCATCTTCGAATAAGGTATTTCATATGAAGAATTTGTTTAATATGAAAATGAGTGAGGGAGGATCTATAGCAAATCATTTAAATAAATTTAATACAGTTACCAGCCAATTGACTTCTGTAAATGTTAACTTTGATGGAGAGGTTAGGGATTTCCTAATTTTATGTTCTTTACCAGAAAGCTGGAATAACTTGGTTATGGTTGTAAGTAACTCTGTCTCCGGTTCAAATACTTTGAAATTTGATGATGTTGTTGGTGTTATCCTAAGCGAGGAAATGAAATGGAAAAGCACATGTGAGAATTCAACATCATTAGGAACTATTTTGAATGTTGACAACATGGGAAGATCAAAGGAAAAAGGAAAAGGCCCTCGGTGTGAGAAGTCACGAGGGAGGTCAAAGAAAGGTCACTCTCAATCCAGAGGAAGAAAAGATTGTTGGTACTGCAGAAGGCTTGGACATTTAAAGAAAGATTGCTGGTCTCAAAAAAACAAACAAGGAGATGGAAATGAAGATGACGGTAAGGAAGGTAATGTTGCAAGTAATACTTTACAAGATGCCATGATTCTCTGTTTAGATAATGTTAATGATTCTTGGGTAATAGATTCAAGGGCTTCATTTCATGCTACACCCCATAGAAAATATTTTCTAGATTATGTTAGAGGTGATTTTGGATAGGTATATCTGGGTGATGATGAGCCTGGTGAGATTGTTGGAAAAGGCAAGATAAAAATCAAGTTGCAGAATGGAAATGACTAGTTGTTGCAGGAGGTAAGGCATGTTCCTAATTTAAAAAGAAATTTAATTTCTGTAGGACAACTGGGCAGTGAAGGCTGCATAGTTACCTTTACAGACAATTTCTGGAAGGTCACTAAAGGTGCAGTAGTAGTAGCTAAAGGTGGAAATGTAGATACATTGTATTTATGTACTGGTAATACTTATTCTACCTTAGCTACTATAGAAAAAGTTGTTGCAGGGACAACTAAAATAGATGTTGCAAGGACAAATTCAAAACTGTGGCACCATAGACTCAGGCACATGAGTGAGAAAGGGATGAAAATCCTTCACTCTAAAAATTTGTTGCCAGGATTGAAGCAGATTGATTTAGAATTCTGTGAAAATTGTGCTTATGGTAAAAAAAAAGAGTCAGATTTATCTAGGCTGGAAAAGAGAAGAAGAGTGAGAAATTAGAGATTGTGCATTCAGATGTATGGGGACTGGCTCAGGTATCATCTCTTGGTGGATCTTGTTATTATGTTATTTTTTATAGATGATGCAACCAAAAAAAATGGGTATATTTCCTAAAACAAAAATTATATTTTTTTGAAATGTTTAAGAAGTGGAAAGCTTTGGTTGAGAATGAGACAGGCAAAAGGTTGAAGTGTCTCAAATTTGATAATGGAGGCGAGTATTGTCGCAAATCATTTGATGATTACTATTCTTTCAATGGAATCCAAAGGCAAAAGATGGTTCCAGGAACCCCATAAGAAAATGGTGTGTCTGAGAGAATGAATAGGACAATCATGGAGTGTGCTAGGAGCATAAGATTGCATGTTGGATTGCCCCTACATTTTTGGCAGATGTTGTACATACTGTTGTTTATTTGATAAATAGAGGACCTTCAAACCCTTTGGATGGTGGCATTCCAGAGGAGGCATGGACTGGTAAAAAGGTAAATAATTATTTTTTGAAAACCTTTGGTTGTGAAGCTTTTGTTCATGGTGATAAAGAAAATAGAACCAAGCTTGACGCTAAATCTCAAAAATGTACCTTCATTGGATATGGTATGGATGACTTTGGTTATCAGTTATGGGATTTTGAAAATCAGAAAATAAATGTAAGTAGAGATGTTATATTCAATGAGAAGTTCATGTATAAAGAATAGATGTAGGGAAAGAAGCATGAACAGGTCAAAAAGGAATATGTGGTGTTGGACAAGGTTCCAGAAAATAAAATGCCATTGGTACCTAATGCTCAGCAACAACAAAATATCCCACAAACTCTTGCAAGCGTTAGATGCTATACGAGGTTAAGTAGACCTCATGTAAGATTTTTCTCCTTCCTTGTATTCTATTTTATTAACTAATTCTGGTGAACCAAAAGGATATGAAGAAGCAATGCAGGTGAATGCCAAACAAAAGTGGGAGCTAGTCATGAAAGAGGAAATGGATTCCTTGATGAAGAGTCAGACTTGGGACTTAGTTCCATTACCTATAGGAAAAAGAGCCTTTCCAAATAAATGGGTTTATAGGCTAAAGGAGGAGGATGGAGGACAAAAAAGATATAAGGCCAGACTTGTGGTTAAAGGTTTTGCACAGAAAAAGGGTATAGATTTTTATGAAATATTTTCTCCAGTTGTAAAAATAACTTCTATTAGAACTATTCTAAGTCTTGTGGCTGCAGAAAACTTGCGTCTTGAACAACTAGATGTTAAAACAAATTTTCTCCATGGGGATTTAGAGGAGGAAATCTACATGTAGCAACCATAGAGATATGAGGTCAAAGGTAAGGAGGACTTAGTGTGCAAGTTGAAGAAGATTTTGCATGGCCTGAAGCAAGCACCCCGACAATAATATTTGAGATTTGATAGTTTCATGGATGAACAAGGTTACCACAGATGTCACTCTAATCATGTTGTTTATTTTAAGAAATTGGATAATGGAAGTTATTGTTCGAAACCAATAAAACTGAGAGGGGGGGTGAATCAATGTTATACCAGAATAGTAGATTTAGTCTTATTAAAACATGCATACACCAACTAATATACCGGTATAAAAAGAATTGAAATAAGTAAATCAACTAATAAGCCAATCACATAAATGAGAATCATAACACATAGATTTATACATGGAAAACCTCAAAGAGGAAAAACCACGGTGGGATTTGTGACCCACAATATCAATTCACTATCCATATGAAGAGATATTACAAAATATGAGGGGCTTACACTTGTAGGAAGGCTTATAGCCTAGAGTACACTGCTCAATCACAATAGGAGCCTCATTGACTACATAAAATTCCAAACTACAATCCGGAGAAGTGTGAACTGCTAAGATAGAATCTTTTATACCAGAATATAGTTCCAGTTTAAGCTTTGTCTGTTATGGTTTGAAACCCTAAACCCCTTTACCAGAATAACCCTTACAATAAATTCCTCACATACATAATCTCTCATAATTTTTTTTCATCATATTACATTCACATATCCATAACCTCCTATCTCATGTTTATATCTCTATATCAAAATGATCTAATCTTAACTAACCTATATACCCTATACAACTTTATACCTTATGTCGGCTTACAAAGATATATACAATATTAGATTACATGTCGCCTAGATAACATAAATGTATCATGTTAGCCTCCAATACCGATAACCTTTACTATATCATGTCCACCAGCATTGTCGGTGTCCAAAGAAATCTTTCTGACCTGCCGGTGCTGGTGTCGGTGTCGAATTTGTGAAGTGTCTATCAGTACAGCATAGAATCAAAACATGAAGCCAAAACACAAAATCATGTTGCCATCAATGACAACATAGAGAAAACAACCAATAGAGTGTCAATTGCCAACAATATCCCCCTTTGGAATTGATGGAAACACTCATGTGAAAAATGGTCAAGGTTTCATATGCCGGTTTCATCCTGCCCTACTCCCCCTAAGCCGAATATGCAAATACTCCATGTCTCCAAAAACTTCAAAACTCCATAACTCTCCCTAATGTATGTAACTCTTTTATTCTTTTTAACATATATACTACTCCCCCTTTGATATCAATGCCATCAAGAATTCTAAAAAGAATGTCAAAGAATAATAATTGTACATTGAATATCCCCAAAAAAGTCTTACTAGAGCTTGACCAACTTCAAAATTTCCGGATAAGCTTTCTCCAGTAATGTCATGCCCAAACTTTTGGGCAAAACACAACCAACGAATTTTTTTTTTTTTAAACACTAAATTTTTAAAACACTAAAGTTACACGCAACCATTGCTTAACCAGTTGAGACATCTTAACAAGTTGTTCCAAGCGAAATCTTAAATGATATTAAATGCTATCATGATAATTCCTATTAACAAGCAGAACGAACAAATGTTATAAGAGTAATAATAATTTCACTCAAAAGTCCTTATCATTTCAGTTGGGTCTATTAGTACTTAATTAGATCCATTTCCACTAAATAGACATTAATAAAATTACTTGGGCCGATACCAATTATTTAATAAATATCAAGTTCCCATCATCCTGTTAATACATCCTTTCTTAATAATTTAATTTAATTGTGGAATACTAAATAAGTTAATTTATTAACTCATCAAATTTAGTCAATAGATGGATTAAATCAACATTGTCTAAAATAATTGACGAAGGTATAAATAATCTCCAATAATCATTAATTGCTTTTAGGAGCTAATTAATTTAGTCTAAGCACTTAGTATTATAAGTGTCTATATTTTACTTAACAATAGTTAAACAATAGATTAAACTAAACCAACAAATAGGGTCGATTTTATTCACAAATGAATATTCCTCTACCAGGTTGAACCACATGCATCTATGTTAAGGAGGGTAAAAAATTAAACCCTTTAGATCAATAAAAATAAAATTCCCTTAATGTTTTAATTTAAATCATCTAAATTTAATAAATTAAAATTAAATATTATTTCTCAAAACTTATATTTAAATCATCTCCATCTATTTAAATTTTAAAATTAAATAGTTTAATCCATAACACTTTTAAACTATTTAAAATTCAAAATTAAATATTATCTTTACTAATATTTAATTTGGGACAACTCCACACACACAGATATATATATATATATAATCATATATATATTTATATAATTATAGAACACAATATATTTATACAACTATATATATATGTATAGATATTACTATATTTTTAAGCTTTAGGGTTCTACCCATGCAAACCCTAATAGTCATTTTATATTATAAAATAAGTCTTCTATTTTTTTATTTTTTTCTTACCACTATTTACCCTAGCCCTAACCTGGCTAGGGTTTTCTCCCATTTTTTTTTTGTTGCTTTGTTTTTGCAAGGGGCTGAATGGCAACAATGGCAAAGGCGATCTTTTTTACACAGTGGGCGGAGGTGTAAAGTTTGTAGGTGGCGACCCTGGGGTGGCTCCGCTCACTGTGGGTTACCACAGTGGCGGCGACCACTACGGACACCCATAGTGGTGGCCCTCGGGCCGTTCACTGCGGACGGCCGCAGTGGCGACACCCACTGTGGTCGCCCACAGTGGCGCTGGCCAAGGCCGCCCACTATGTCATGCACAGTGTTTGGCCCCCGCCGTCCACTATGCATTGCACAGTGGTTCGGCTCGAGCCGACCCCCCCGTATTTTTTTTTTTTTTCTTTTTCTCTTTTTAAAAAAAATATGACTTATTTAATTCTATTTTTTTTGTTTATTTAAAAGAGCTAAATTATATATATATATATATATATATATATATATATATATATATATATATATATATATATATATATATATATATATATATATATATATATATATATATATATATATATATATATAAAGAGATAAGTATTTGTATATAAATATTTTAAACAACAAGTTTATTTGTTTAACTTTAAGAAATGAATTCCTTTGTGCATTTGTGCATGCATATAAATTAGTTGAATGTATATTTATTTATATTTATATATATAAATATTATAATATTGAGTCTAGGGCAATTTCTTTCATGCAATTATTTTTATTCCGAACAAATGAAACAAATTAGATATTTTTTGCAAATTAAATCATATAAATTATTCCTTTTTAATAATATCCTAGTTGCCAAGAAGAAATAGTTAGGCTATCTAGATATGGCTTTCCTATCTGCAAAAATAGAGTAATTAATCGATTTAAAACAAACTTAACACAACACCTATTTAATTCTAGAAATCTAAAATTTATCTTTAGAGATGACTATAATAAACATTATATTTCTATTTTCTGCAAGTTAATAAAATGACAGATTTAGATAAAATTCCAAGAGCGTTTTATTTATCGAGATTCCTTTAACTTTAACCATGCAATCAGGAATTACTGAAACATTTATATTCAAGCAACATACATGCAATCCTTACATCATTTCTTTATTTCCTTGATTTATTTCACATGCATTTAAGGAATAAAATATATTTATTGCTTTTTCCAAAATATTATCTATTCAACAAATATTAAAGTTCAAAAAAACTTTAGGACTAATTCCAGATTTATTCATTTCATTTTCTTGCAATATAGCAATAACATATTTCATTTCTTTAAATTACATTTCAAGACACTATCGTTATTTTACAATTGGGTCTCTCAATATTAAAAAAATGGGGACTTTTAAAACAAAATAATAAAATATTCCAAATCAGATTTTTGCAACAAATAACTCCATCGAATTTTCCACTTGTCCTAATCCTTTCCTTCCAACAACCTGCAAATAAAATCAAGAATATGACCATGGAGTGCTCACCTCCTAGCCTAGGCTAACTAGTAGCCACCCCCGAGGTCGGAGAACCAAACCCTAGATAGGTAACACACATGCAAACTCAAATAAACAAGGGAAAACAACCACAATCACATTCCCAACCAAGGCTACACTGCACCACATTGTGATGTCTTTTCAAGGGTGGTAGTGGACCAAGTACCCTGAGAAGACTGCAAGTGTGGTAAAACAAATAGCCACCTCATGGCAAACCAATTACACCAAGTGTAACAACCCCACATTCCTTATGCCCCCCAAGGCATTCATGCCTTATTTCCCTCCTTATGACCCCCAATGCATAAACAAGCCATGCAACAAGGGTCACATAGAATCCCTTGTGATCACTCTCATAATGAGAGCCTCTCACTCGAGAGCTGTCACTTCTACCACCCACAAGACCCTCCTCTCTCCCAAGAGTAGGAGGTCTTGATTACTCCCAAAACACATACATGGAATAAGCATAAAACACCAAATAAATTTACAAGAAATACATCAATGAAAAACAATCTTTTACACAACATTTCTTTCAAACCACATGCATTAAGAAAACATTATAAGCAAAATAGAACCAACCTTAAACTGCTCAAAGGTATGCTAGTTTTGTTGAGGATGAGCAACCCAATTCCACAGTTCTTCTCTTTCTACCCTTAGCCAAATTCTCAATCCAAAAATCTATCTTTTTCTTTGCAAAATTCTTCTGTCTCCAAAAATGGAGAGTGGGTGATTACCCCAAAATCTCACTTTCTTGTTTAAGAAGACACTAGTGTGAGTTCTCTCAAGTTTCTAAAACTGAAAAGGAAAGTAAGGTAAAATGGGAAAGGTAACTCTCATTCGAAAGGAAGGTCTTCAACTTAGTTCAAGTCTTCTAGTTCAATTTTCGCACAACTTAGAAAAGTCACATTTAAGGGTGTCTAAAAGGTCACATGGGAGTAGAAACTTGCCTAAAATTACCCCTAACCCTTAGGTATACCTTATGGGCTTTAGGAAACCCTATTAAACTACCCCTAGGTGTCCATTTAACCCTTTTTTAACCCCTCTGAAGTTTATTTTCGGGTCAAATCTATGTTGACCATCCCAAAGATTCTTTACCCAAGGCTTTTATGGAAATCACATCACATTAATTGAAAAAGCTATAGTTAAACAATTCCCACCAAGAGAAAAATTTAAAAAACTTCAAACATAAATCCACACATGTGTCAAGTGACACAAAGAAAATACTTTTACAAATTTATACATGAAATTGTGTCTCTTGTGGATTTTTCATAAATCAATTAAATAACACTTAACACACATGCATCATTTACTGTTACGAATAAAATACAACACAAACGAGGTGTTGTCTCTCCAAATAGACAAACCCTGGTTTTACGAACATACATAGGTCTAGGTTTGGTTCTCCGTAATATTTCCATGGTCACATAAATATCTTTTCCCGCACCACTCAAATACACATTAGTAATTTTCCAATAACCTCGTATAATATTAAACACATGAATTAGAATACACATCAAACACTTCGCATACAATTTACATTTGAACAATTCAATATATCTCATATCCAATTAAATCCACATAAGCAATTATCACAATTCTCATAATTTTGGTCCACACATAACACATACATCTTAATTCTATCATCATAATAAAGTCCTGCAAATCCAATAATGACATACATCATCTCCAATTTATCCTATTCTAGAATCATATAGAGTTCTTTATCATAAAGCATATAAATGAAGCATCAACATTCATCAATGTTATCAAATCATGAAATCATATACGTTCTACATCCAGACATAGCTGACATACGTTAAATCAAGATTATCCAATCAATGGATCTTTTGGGATTTCAAATTCATTTCATATCAAAATGTACACCCCAAGGTGCAATAACTCTATAACTTGGTTCAATTACCTTTCTCACCAATCTATCTGTCTAACACAGTCCATTCTATTGAATTATAAAACATTTATTAATAGGTCAAACATGGTCAACTAAGTTAATCAAAGCTTGGTTTGGGGAAGGCCTCACAAGTAACTCCACATAAGTATCCCAGCTGGTTTGAATGTGCTGGAAATAGATACAAGTCCACTCAATAAATGTGCAAAAGACTCTTTCTCATTTACCTCTGTCGGTGTGGGTTTTCCCACCATATCCATGCATTCTTTCTTGTGTACACAAAGTGAATCCAATAGTGGACTCACCAGGCCTCTCAAACTTCTGGCTCTTCAAATTATTTTGTCTCTTTCCTTCTCAAGAGAAAAAATTTGGTTCTCCAAAATTAAAATTTGACCATTAATTGATGTAGTCAATGAAAATAACCCATCAAAAGAGTTAAAAATACTTGCAATTTTCTCTTGAATCTCTTTTATCTTTTTATCTATATTTACTGTAAGTATTTCAGTATTACAACATACCCTATATATATTTGTACATTGTTTCAAATAATTTTCTTAGGATTAGCTTCTCCTCAATCTTTTTCTTCTCTATTTTAATTACCTGATCAAAAGCGACTCTCTTATCCTAAGTAAATCTTTCTAATGCTTTCCAGTTTGATATTTGTTGTAAGGACTGAAAGTCTTTTGATATGTGCTCAGTGATTACCTTAAGCTTTCCGGAAGGGCTTGCTTCATTTTCAATCTTACATTTTAAGACCAATCTGTGCAGAACAGTGATTGATTGATCTATAATCCCCTTGTCTATGGATCCCTCCTTCATCAGTTTTTGAGCAACCATCATCATCAGTTTAGTGGGGCTCATCTTTGTGATGGTTTTATTTTCTACTTGATAAGTGTCAATTGACAATAATGATGGGCCAAAAACTGGTTCCCTGTTGGATTCCCCTGTTTTCTCCTCTGATGTTTTATCCTTTATAACCTCCTCACATGCACCGGTGGCTTCGCTAGTTGGTGCAGTCTATGTAACTATTGATTCCTCTATAGGAATAGTATCCTCAACCTATACATTTGTATCCAGAGGATAATTATCCTCAATATTAGTATCATGTATAATGTTAGCTTGTTCATTCTTAGTATTAACCGACATCTCAGTATTTGTTTATACATCTTTATTTATCGATGGCTCAATTTCCACTATCTTAATATTTTTCAAAACTGATGGTAAAGTGCCCATAATCCCCTTTCCTTTTCCTTCAACTGGGGTATCTACAGTGTTTGTCTTGGTTTCCAATGAAGTAAAGAATCTTTGTTTTCTCCCAAAAATTTGACCCATGCTTTTTGAGTTTCATTTATTATTTCATTCACTCTCCCTAGCATCAAACTCATTATCCTATGTTTTCTATTGAAGACTTTTCTGTCTATTGCCTCAAGTGTCTTTTCCATTTCATCTAGAGTTGTATTAACACAGAGAGATAATAGTTCTTGAACTTTAATGTGTTTATCTTCTTGCATAGTTGAAAATCTTCTAGCATCTAACATGTTATATAACTCAGTAGGTATTTGATTTTCTATCTCTATTAAGGCTTTCTTATAGATATCCAAGTATAATAAGACTGCTTCTTTTACCTCTCTTTGTTCATCATCCTCTAAGTTTTCATAATAAAATTTGACATTCTTCAACATGCCATCTTTAGTGATTTAATCTACAATATCTGCATAAGTTTTAGGTGGTATGATAGTTACATTACCAGTTTCAAGTGCTAAGTCAATGTCACTCTTCTTCTTCCTCTTGGCAGTATTAGATGCAGTTGCAGATGTAGCTTTAGGTGCTTTCTTTTGTGCTGATAGCTTGATTGTGACCTTCCTAACTGGTTGCTTCTTTTATTTCACCTTTGTTTCCCCCGGTTTCTTCCTAACAACCCTCTTAAATGATAATGGTGTGTCATCCTATGATTCAGATGCTGTAGTAACAAGTTCAATATGAAATTCTGGATCCTTCCTCTTTCTACCTTTCTCCGGGACAACATCAATTAGTGCCTTGATGTCCTTTGAGACCTTCTACATAAATTTACTTATTTTTCCTTCTTGTTTCCCCCTTTTCTTCCAGTTGAACTTTTTTTCAACCTCTTGAGTCTTTTGGTGTGCAGTACCACAGGGCTTCTCTACCTCATCTATTGGTGCATCAATTAGCATTTTTGCATAGACATCAATAGTATGTGCATCTACCTCATAGCCCATTTCTTCAATCCAAATCTTCTGGGACTTAACTACTTCCATGAGAGTCTCGTCCTTCTTTACCATAAAGCATATGTCGGTGGAGTATTTCTCTATAATATTCTCAAGTACTCTTACCCTAGACCTCATATATTTTTGAAATGCTTGAAAATAACCCCATAGCTTATCATCTCTCTGGCTTCCTAATGCAGCAATTGACTATTTCAATTGTCTTCCTACCAAAATGTCAAATGCCCATTGCCTCTTACTAGAACTGAGTGAATCATTCAGAAAATACATTAGGCAAACTAACAAGTTCCCATACTAGAAAGTGCCCTTCTTCTCACCCTTAATATATCCTAAGTTGATTAACAACTCATCAAGCATACAACTGCATAGATCTAACTTTACATTATCTCTCATCATTTTGTATGCAGCCAAAATGCATGAACTAGAAATAGAGTTCAGTCGGTTTGACTGAATTACCTTATATCCGATAATCATGCTACCAAATTTTATGTTAGTGTCAGTGATAGTGCTCACTTTCATGGATCTTTTGTCAGATGTAGCGTCAATGATCTTCCTCATGAAGTCATTTGAAACTTTCTTCTCTGGATGTTTCCCTACCGATGGTAAACCAGTAATTGCCTGAATGACTTCCTTGGTGATTTTGTAAGGTCTGTTCAGCCATATGAATTTCCCATGTACTTTACTCAATACATATCTAATTATCTCATCCTCAAACTATGAAATATCCAAATTGTCTGTAAACCCTAGTTCTTCAATATGTTGATATGCCAGTTTGATCTTTCCAGATTCTCCCATGAGCTCACTCATATATATTCCCTTGATTTCTAAAGTTCCCAAGTCCTCGATATGATAGTGAATATATGCCCTAATATCCTCTACATAGACAACTCCCTCTAGAACGTGATAAAATGCTCCAACCGAGTCTTCCAGGGTAGCCACATGTGGATACCACTTGAAATTGACCTGGGGCGGTCCTTGACCTCTACGACAGTTGGGTTTGCAACAAAAATAGGAATAGAAGATGATCCCACTTCCATATTTAAAGAAAAATACCTTTTAATTTCTCTCAGTGAAAACCTTCAACAAATTCTTCTAGACATCGGTGAAATCGCTCAAGAAGAAATCCAATTGCCTCTAAATCACCTTTGATCACACTTAGTCGCTCTGAATTGCTCTGAATGCAAGGTGGTTAACAATGAAGTGTATTCGACCTTTTAACCTTCAAAAAAAAAAATCCAATCTTCCATTGACATAAATGATTGCTAGTGAAAGATACTGGATCTCACTTAGAACATATCCATGTCGGATAATCCTCTCCAATATCTAGAACTTCTTCCAGAACCTCTTCCTGGGGCATATGCACCATCTTCATGAATTTTCCCTACCCTTAAGGCATCTACCTTAGTTACCAGATGAGCTTCCTACTAGTGCAGGAGTAGCCTCTTTTGCCAGATAAGTAACCAGGACATTCCCATCTGATGATTGTTCTTCATTCTTCCTAACCCATCTCTGAGTATGATCTTGTCAGATCTCACTAACCTTCTCTGTTCCTTTTTCATTTGATCATCTATTACTAACTGGTGGATTTCTACTTCTATAAAACTTAGCAATATGTCCAGCTTCATTACATGCATAACATGTAACATTGTTCTTCTGAATCACTTTGCTAAAACTGGTGAAATTTCTTGATTTGCATTGATTAGCCATATGTCCAAATTTTCCACAAGCATATCATTTTACATTCATTCTGCAATATTTTGTATTATGACCAAACTTATTGCATTTAGAACATTTATTGGGAGCAGAATCAAGGTTCTGATTTGCTCTATTTCTACATTGCCTATGCATGTGACCAAATCTGTTGAAAACAAAACATCTACTGTTGAATTTATAAGCATTGAATTGTCTTACTGGTGCCTTATGGTTTGGATCTTCATTAGCAGTACCAGAACTTTCTCCTTTCTCAAACCCAAGTCCACTGGAATCTCCAATTTTCCTCTGTCTCTTCAATAACTCCTCAAGTTGTGCTGAGATGATCTTGAATTTTTCTTTGTACTCACTTAAAGTAGTTAAATATTCTCTTAGTATTATCATTTGTCTCTCAATCTCTTGCTCATTACTCTGGGATTGTACCAAATCAGTTCTCAACATATCATTTTCATGAATTAACCTACCACATTCTTCAAACTTGTTCTTCAGGGATACAACAATATTTTCTTCCTTTTTCTTTCCGTCCTTGATCTCCTTAGACATCCTCATAGTTATAACTTGCATTTCATTCTTCATAACCATGTTCTCCTGACTCAATTTCTGACATTTCTCCTTAAGTGCATTTTTCTCTTCATCATCCTGATTTTGCAAGAGTTCCTCCCTTCTAGCTTGAACATATGATAGCCTCTCTTGTAGGACACGAATAAATTCCTTAGCAGAATTTAATTCATCTTGTAGCTTTAAGTTCTTCAACCTTTCAACATCATAATCTTCAAGTTCCATCTCAAGCTACTTCTCCAAAGCCATATTCATGGATTTCGGTTTCAAGATCTTCCTCAAGTTGTTAAACTTCCTTTGAGGCACAAGGCTCGGATACCAATTGTTGGAAACCAATAAAATTGAGAGGGGGGGTGGGGGTGAATTAGTGTTATACCGAAATAGTAGATTTTAGCCTTATTAAAACATGCATACACCAACTGGTATACTGATATAAACAGAATTGAAAGAAGTAAAACAACTAATAAGCCAATCACATAAATCAGAATCGTAACACACATATTTATATGTGGAAAACCTCAAAGAGGAGAAACCACGATGGGATTTGTGACCCACAATATCAATTCACTATCCATATGAAGAGATATTACAAAATATGAGGGGCTTGCACTTGTAGGAAGGCTTACAGAACTAGAGTACACTGCTCAATCACAATAGGAGCCTCATTGACTACATAAAATTCCAAACTACAATCCGGAGAAGTGTGAACTGCTAAGATAGAATCTTTTATACTAGAATGTAGTTCCAGTTTAAGCTTTGTCTATTCTGGTTTGAAACCCTAAACCCCTTTACCAGAATAACCCTTAAAATAAATTCCTCACATACATAATCTCTCATAATTTTTTTTCATCATATTACATTCACATATCCATAACCTCCTATCTCATGTTTATATCTCTATATCAAAATGATCTAATCTTAACTAACCTATATACCCTATACAACTTTATACCTTATGTCGGCTTACAAAGATATATACAATATTAGATTACATGTCACCTAGATAACATAAATGTATCATGTTAGCCTCCAATACCGATAACCTTTACTATATCATGTCCGCCTGCATTGTCGGTGTCCAAAGAAATCTTTCTGACCTGCCGGTGCTAGTGTCGGTGTCGAATCTGTGAAGTATCTATCGGTACACCATAGAATCAAAACATGAAGCCAAAACACAAAATCATGTTGCCATCAATGACAACATAGAGAAAACAACCAATAGAGTGTCAATTGCCAACAATATCCCCCTTTGGAATTGATGGAAACACTCATGTGAAAAATCCCTTCATATGGATAGTGAATTGATATTGTGGGTCACAAATCCCACCATGGTTTTTCCTCTTTGAGGTTTTCCACGTATAAATATGTTCCGGTTTAAGCTCCGTCTGTTCCGGTTTGAAACCCTAAATCCCTTTATCGGAATAACCCTTACAATAAATTCCTCACATACATAATCTCTCTGAATGATTTTGCATCATATTACATTCGCATATCCATAATCTCCTATCTCATGTCTATATCTCTATATCAAAATGATCTAATCTTAACTAACCTATATACCCTATACAACTTTATGCCTTATGTCAGCTTACAAAGTTATATACAATATCAGATTACATATCGGCCAGATAAAAAAAATGTATAAACATTAAAACAAATTTATGATGCTAGATCCAAGATATGTCAGCCTCCAATACCGATAACCTTTACTATACCATGTCAGCCTGCATTGTCGGTCACCAAAGAAATCTTTCTGACTTGTCGGTGTCGATGCCAGTGTCTATCGGTACACCATAGAATCAGAACATGAAATGGAACACAAAATCATGTTGCCATCAATAAAAACATATAGAAACCAATGAATAGGGTGTCAATTTCCAACAATTATATTATCCTATTACTTTATGTTGATGACACGCTTGTTGTTGGGTCTAACGTGCAGCATATAAATGAACTTAAACAATAATTAGCAAAGTCATTTGCTATGAAGGATTTGGGTGCAGCTAAGCAAATCCTTGGTATGAGGATTTCATGAGAAAGGAAAAATAGAACATTAACTTTGTCCCAAAGTGAGTATATAAAGGAGTTGACTAGATTTAACTTGCAAAATACAAAAGCATTTAGTACACCTTGAGCTAGTCATTTTAAATTGACTAAGGAGATGTGTCCAAAGACACAGGATGAGGTAAACAAAATGTCTAACATCCAATATTCATCAGCTATTGGTAGTGTGATGTATGCAATGGTATGCACAAGGCTAGATATTGCACATTCAGTGGGAGTTGTGAGCAGGTATATGAGCAATTCAGGAATGGAACATTGTTATGTTGTCAAATGGATTCTCAGGTATTTGAGAGGTACTACTAGCAAGGCATTATGTTTCCAAGGATAAAATGATTCTCTTTGTGGATATGTTGACTCTGATCTAGTAGGTGATATTGATACAAGGTGTACTATAGGGTATATTTTTACTATAGGGGGAACTACAAATAGTTGGATTTCTAGACTGCAAAAGGTTGTTGCGCTTTCAACCACTAAAGCTGAGTATGTAGCTGCTACTAAAGCTAGCAAGGAGATGATTTGGTTACAATATTTTTTGGAGAAGTTGGACTAGATGTATGAGGCTAGCCCATTGTATACTAATAGCCAAAGTTCCATTCATCTTGCAAAGAATTATGCTCTTCATTAGAGGACAATACGCATTCAGCTCAGGTACCACTTCATATGGTTTATTTTGGAGGATGGCCAGTCATGGCTTGAGAAGATTCATACAAGTAATAATCCTTCAAATATGTTCATGAAGGTAGTCCCACGAGAGAAGTTGATTTACTCCTCAGTTTCTCTTGTTCTTGACAAAAAATTATGGAATTAAGGAACAACCAAGACTAGGAGTTTTATCTAATGGGAGCTGCAAATTTAGCAGTATCATCCAAGATCAATCTCGAAGTAGGAGATTGTTTAGTGTGGAGCCTTATTAGTCTCCAAGTGGGAGATTGTTGATATATGGCATCTGATCAAGAAATTACTATACACTCATCATGTATTATAGGGGTTCGGGGGTACAACCCTCGACTTAGCGGGGGTTCAGGGGCGCAGCCCCCGAGGAAACAAAATTTTGGCATTTTTTTGTTGAAAAAATCAACGTTGTAAGAAAACCCTAAAAATAACCGAGTTTGAGTGTTGCCCTAAAAATTGCTTATTATAAGTGGCTGGAATGAAAAGGCATTGTAATGATGTTGTACTGATTTACTGGATAATAAGAAAAGATTAGACGACTGTGTTTGGTGGATGTAACCCATCTTGGGTGAACCATGATAAATCTCTGTGTTATCCGTGTTATGCATTTTTCTTCATCTTTTGTGTTTGTATCTACATATAATTGTTAATTTGTATTTTCTCCATGTCTGCCTAAACCCTAACATCTCTTCCTTTGGTGGGATCCATGAACACTGAGATTTCAAATCAACTTCAAATTTGCATTGCATTTGGCTTCCAGAAGGAAGTAAAACAAGTTTTTGGAAATTACAAATAAATGAGACTATGAAACTAATGACTATTTTACAGATTAACTTTCTGATGAAAGCTAGGGGATGTATATACACATATCCTTATTTAAATTTAAATGAAATGTTACCCACCTAGATGAGTAACAACTACTAACTTAAACTATAGAAGACTTGATGCTTTTATTACAATGAATTTACTGCAATAGATGAAACTAGACGTTTCATAGATAGTTGATGAAAGAAGACTTGGAGAGAGTGGATGTATCATCTAGTTGAGTGATCAAGCATTCTACATATTTGTACAAAACGTTTATAACTCCACATCTTGAAATAACTTCGAACACATCTGGAAACATATCCAAGAAAGATAGAACAAGATAGAACACCAAAAATCTTGAATATTTGTTTCTTCATTGATTAGTCACAAAAGTAATACATTTAGCACAAAATACTATTTCTAATATATATTCTCTAATTACCAAAGTATTAAAGCAAAATAAATAAATATGTATGCATATATTCTACCACCAGAGACATTAATTAACACAATACATAGAGTTTTTAAGCATAAATTATGACTAACAATGTCTTTTTAAAGTGTTCATCATTTATCACATCTATAATTTATTTAGTGTATTTCATTGCTTAATAAATCATTCTATTGGGAAATTGCATTCTTAATCATATATTTTACTTGCATTTTTTATTGTATAAGAGGAAATGTGAGTACAAATACATTCCATTAGCTTTGTCCTATTTTTGTATGAGTTTCACTACCCTTTTGCCTACATCCAATATCCTAAAAAGATGAAGTTATAGACATGGCTTCCTAAAGTTTAAATACCAAGGGGTGTGAGCTAGGGTTGAATAACCTATTCCATGGGAACTTGGGTGAATCCTCTATCCCTACACAAGGCATGCCTAACATTATGGAGAACCATTCCCCTCACACTTCTCATGATGAATATGACTCCTTAACTTGAGTAACTATTGACCAATTGGGGAAGCTTGACCATGAGTTGGATAAGCTTCAATAATGGATGGGTCAAGAACAATCGAGTAGTGAGGAAATCCCCTTGATTTAAGGATTGAGGAGAATGATTCTAAGTGATTAAATTGGTGTGGAAGTGTTGTGTGACATTTCTCATAGTATTGACCCTAATGTTATGCCAATGAAAAGTTGTGCCGAAGCTCTTGGTATTTCCAATACTAGAACTCAAGTTGAGCACTCCATTCCTATGCCTACATATTTGCCTAATGTTCCTACATATATATCTTCCATCATGTCCACCTCTACACAATATGTTAATCCTACACGTGTTAGTAATGAGGGAAAATTTATCAATAAATACCCCTACACACCTCCTTCCACTATACTTGCATTTGTATCACAACCATCTCTTGCACCCACCTACCATAATGTTCTACCTTCCTATTCTCAAGCTCCACCTGTTTATACTTGTAACACCTCCATCACAATAGAATGTTCCTAATTCAATTCATCCACCAAAGCCACTATAAATAATTTAGCTCAAAATGTTTCATCCTTACAATAATTGGCTTCATTAACCCAATCCAAATTCAATGTTCCCACATGAACAATGTAGAAAGCCCACTCTCTGATGGCATTGTCTATGTTATTACTCCTCAATACATTAATGTTCCCCATTTTGAGTTATACAATGGAAAAAGTGACCCCCAAACTCATGTGAAAACATTTCAAACATTGTGTAGTGACTTCTCACATGATCATAGACTTATGGAAAAACTTGTTCACTTGTACCTTAAGAGATAAGGCTTTGCAATGGTATTATTTGTTGCCTCCATGATCAATTAATTCCATCCAGCAATGGGCTAGTGCATTTGTCCAACATTTTTAAAATAATATTGGTCCTCAAATTACCTTAACTAATTTGATGCATTGTAAGCAAGGAGTTAAAGAAAAAGTGACAAATTTCATTAGAAGATATAAACATTTGCATGCACAAATTTCATCTCATGTCTGATGGTGATGTTAAAATAATTTTATTTAATAATTTTCAAAAGGATATTAGATATGATCTTCTATTTTATGATTTTAAATCTTTCACACATTTATACACAATGATTCATAATTATTAGTTTCAAGTGAGTCAATTCAACTCCTCACCTATGGCTCTAATTGGTAAGAATGAGGGTACTTAGCATCAATCACTTCAAAAGTTTCAAAAACAAAGAAATAATTTCATCAAGATAAACAATAATTCTCTCAATCACATTGATACACAAGTGGCAACCACAATTTCAAGTGTAGTCCCTTTATCATCAATCTTTACACATCTTAATTTTACTCCGTTTTGAATCATTGTATAGTATCTTGATTAGGTTAATTAATGCTAATGTGATGAATCTTTCTCCCATCAAACCCATAGATACCTATAAGAATTTAGTAGCTTCATTTGAACCTAAAGCCTTTTGCCAATACCATCAACATGATACTGAGATGTGTTATAGGTCAAGAATGTGATCCAAGACCTTATTGATTCTAATACTATAATTTTGGAGGGTGTGAATGATAAAGGAAATGAATTCATCGCACCTCCTAATCAAAACTTGAAAATAATTACAAATCCTTTTCTTTCTCATTCGACCAATCTCGTAGAGCCTAAACCTTTAACTAATATATCTCCTAATGAGATGTGTGTAGAGGCTACAAATGTTGTGAACCTTATTGATCAATCCAAGCCTAAACATGAATCTCACATTACCCTTGACTCAAGAGAGACTATTGATGCACCCAATGGACCATTATACATTAATATAAAATTAAAGGAAATCTCTCACAAGGGTTGATCATTAATCCAATATGTATGGTGATTTTTATTATTGAAGAATATTTTTATACTCAACAATTTTGTCGAGATAGTTATGAAAAATTTGATGCTATGATTAAGGTTCATATTGGCTTTATTTGTCCAACTATAGGCTCCATCAATCTTCTTGTTGAGGTTGGCACTAAGTGATTAGATGTTACCTTTTCTATTATCCCTACCTCCGACCAATTTTATGTGAAGTTGGGGCTTCCTTGTGTCTCTTCCATGAAATATATCCTTTCTACCATCCATAAATGTTTGAAGTTCCCTCATGATGGGTGTATTATCATGATCAATCATAGTCTTTATAAACCCTTTGTGAGTTGTGGAAACTTCAGCATAGATTTATTTTGGCCTAATAAACTGGAACCTTTGAAACTATGTAAAGATATCCTATTATTATGTTATAAAAAATTCAAGCATGAGAGGACATCTACCTTGAGTAAACCTAAGGATATTCCTCCTTATTTTTGGACTCATACTTCTTCCTACTCCTTATATACCTCCCATATATGATGTGGTCCCACCTCCTATATCCTAAGAGGAAAATGGCCAACATCATGCATCTCTCAACCTAGTGAGGTTTCTTCAATTCCTCCCCCTACAAGGGAAGAAAAGAATCCTATGTTGATTAATCCCCAACCTTCACAAGTTCAAGTCAAACCAAGAGAAATCATAGTGCCAAACAATATTGATGAAGATGTCATGCTAAGGATGGTGAGCTTTCTTCCCAAATCATTTCCTCCCCTAATATGATAAATTGTGACTTGATTCAATTTTTCCAACCTTTGACTAGCCCAAGGGAGGAAGTTCATCATAATCAATCATGCCAAAAGTTAAAATTTTCTAAACAAAATTATGATTCATCTCATGTACACATTAAATATCCTATTATGGTTATTTTGGATGATGTCAATGATGATATTGATGCTAATAATATTGTTGATTCTAGCAATGTGGATACTAATGATTTTGATTATGTGTATGAGATTATTGAGATTAATCATGATTTATCTTTAATATTTTTAAAATAATTATTCCTATCTCATAGTGACAAACAAAGCAACCCATCATTAGAGCATGGTCCTTATTTGGAAATTGACATAGCTCCACTTAATGTGATTTTTGTATCTCCTCTTGCATCTTGTCCACCATCCCTAAATTATGTTAAGCAACATAGGGAGGCAGATGATTTGCTAAACTAGCCTCACTTGTGTAGTGGATTCTCTTTTGTGTGTTTGCTTGCCTATAATGTGCTTCCCCTATGATATGTTGCTTGATATGTCTTTGTGTTATGTTAGGTTCTCTTTTGATCATTTTTGTTTCTTCACTGGTGAAAGGGAATAAAGAGGAAAGAAATGTTGTTATATTCCTCTACTTGTATCTCAATTCTTCTATATGTTGTATTCAAGTTATGTCATACATGTGCTATTGTTGTAAATATACCTTTGTTTTGTCTACTTGGGGATGATGCAAAGTGTTTAGATCTCTCTTTTTGGTCTCTTCCATGTTGACCCCAGAAGACTTTTTGTTGTTCATGTTATGTGCTCTTCTTTCATTGTGTACTTAGTTCTCCTTTATTTTTTTGGATGAGGTCAATTCAATGCAATCATACTTGATATACATTATTTATAGAATTATCATAGTAACCCTAGTTAGTGGATCCCTTATGTGCTCCCTTTCTATCATGTACTTCATTGTCCTTGATTTGTCCTTTCTTGTGGGCATATCATTGTGGAAATGTTCTTGTCTTTTGGATGGATGTATGGTAGCTTAAAGCAATTACTCTTGATAAGGCATGTGCAACCACTTTAATGTGGCGGCATTCACTCCGCTCTTTGTCACACTTTGTACATGTTGTTAAATTCTGTGAGAAGCAAGAATTGAGCCAGGATCTGATGTCAGTCATAGATCACATGCAACTCCAAGAAACGGATGATCGAAGATCAAAATAGCTGAATGAAGATAAATCTGATATGAGAGAAAAATAGAGATAAAGAAGAGAATTTAGAGAAGACTCTCACCGAGCTATCACTTCACTTGTGAAGGTGAGAGTATATTGCTTATTATATAGAAAAATAATAGCATATACAACCAAGAGGTGCATTAACTCCCACCTCCATAAAAAGTGGGAGGTTTTACCTACTACCCCATAAAAGGTGGGAGGTTTTTACCTACTTGGTAAATGCCAAAACATGTGGCATAACCTCCTTACATGAAAACAAAAAAGGAGTTATAAGAGGTGGCACATAAGGCCAAAAGAGGGTGAGAAACCCAACTACCCCATAACCCACTTAGGAAATGACAAAATAGTGGTTATGAGAGGTGGCACAACAAGCCAAAAGAGGGTGTGTAACTCAACTACCCATGTGAGGTGGAGAGTTACACATGTAGCTAATGTATTCCGCCACGTGTCCTCATATTAACCACACCTAATAACCTAAGCAAGCTTAATAATATATGTGTAGGAAAAATAAATACCCCCTAACATAAGGAAAATAAAAAAACCTACACTAACACCCCCCCTTAAGCGTAGCTTAGGTGGGTGAAAAGATGGGTCCCGGCAAATAAGGCCATGTTAGGTACCCATGTACATAAATATCCCCCCCAAAAGAAGAAGCCCCCCCATAAGAGGAATAGACCCCCCTAAATAGAGAGAGAAAGAATGAAGGACTAAGAAGCCCCTCCTGAAGTAGACACCTTTTGCATCCCAAGCAAAGATCGCAAATGAAGGAACTTGCTTTCAGTGAAAGGTTTGGTGAAGATGTCCGCAGTTTGCTCCGATGTAGAACAATACTTAAGATCAATGATGCCTTCCTGAATGAGCTCCCGAATATAGTGCATATGTCTCTCAATGTGTTTCGTCCTCTGATGATGAACTGGATTTCTTGAGATCTGTATAGCACTCTAATTATCACAAAAGATGATGGTAGGCTTTCTGATTGGAATACCAAACTCAGTAAGAATATTTTGAAGCCAAATAGCCTCAATGGTGGCATTTATTGCCCCTCGATACTCGGCCTCTATCGATGAAAGAGCAATTGCAAACTGCTTCTTGCTCGACCAACAAACTGGACTAGAACCAAGTGAGAAGCAATACCCAGAAGTAGACTTGCGATCCTAAGAATCACCTGCCCAATTTGAATCCGTATATCCTACCAAGTCAATATCCACACCTGCTACATACTGAATTCCATAATTGTGAGTACCCTGAATGTAGTGGAGGATCCGCTTAACTGCTTTCCAATGCAACTCATGTGGCTCCTGCATGAATCTAGAGACCATGCCCACAGCATAAGAAATGTCGGGTCTCGTATGAGTCAAATAAATGAGGCTTCCAACAAGTTGTCGATATAAAGTGCCATCAACCAAGGGTGAAGAGCACTTAGCCTCAAGTTTGACCCCTGACAAAAATGGAGTAGGTGCAGGCTTACAATCAGCCATGTGAAATCTGGAGAGCATATCAAGTGCATACTTGGGTTGTCCAAGGAAGATTCCTGAAGATGATTGAGTGATCTCAATTCCCAAGAAGTAATGCAGAAGACCCAAGTCTGACATCAAAAATCTATCATGTAGAGCAATTTTCACTGCTTTGATGGTGGATGAGTGACTCCCTATGAGTAACAAGTCATCAACATAGAGAACCAAAAATGTGAGAGTTTCATCCTGTTGCAGAATGTATACGTTTGGATCAAAATGGCACCGAGTGAAACCAACTGTCAGAAGGAATGAGTCCATCTTGGCATACCAAGCTCGAGGAGCCTATTTGAGGCCATAGAGAGACTTTCGAAGTTGACACACAAGTGAAGGATCCTGAACAAACCCCTGTGGTTGCTCCATGTAGATTTCCTCCTAAAGGTCACCATGAAGAAATGCACTCTTCACATCCATCTGATGAACTTCCCAATGATGGGCTGCAGCTATAGCAAGAACAAGTTGGATGGAATTCATCTTAGCAACTGGAGCAAAAGTCTCAGAGTAATCAGCCCCTGGAACTTGGGAAAAACCTTTTGCTACCAAGCGAGCCTTATACTTATCAACCAACCCATCCGCTGCAAATTTTGTTCGATAGATCCACTTGCATTGAACAAGTTTCCTTCCCTTAGGAAGAGGAACTAAATCCCATGTGTGATTCCTTTCCAAGGAATTGAACTCTTCTTGCATTGCAGCATCCCACTCAGGAACACCTAAAGCTTCTCGAAAGGACTGTGGATCAGAAGCTGAAGCAATGAAGAGATGTGGAGCTTGCTGAAATTGTGACCTTGTTCTTCTAGTATCTAATGGATCGCCAAGCCAATCTCTTGCTGACTCAAAAGTTTGTCGAGCCCAAAGAGGCACTGAGGCTAGAGAGTCTGGGGGAGAATCATCGGCCTCGAAATGATGACTATGAGAGGAATGTGAATCCTTATCATCACTGTCACCATCTGAAATAGAGGAGGAAGACTCCTCATCAAGATTAGGAGGATTAAGATCCTCTGAAGAACTGTCATCATAATGCAATTTCTCCAATGTGATAGTGGATGGAGAGGTGGTATGAGAAGAACTAGAAGAACTCTCCTCAAAACGAACACTCCTCTCGATGAACAACTCATGAGTAGTGGGATGGAGAAGCCTATACCCTTTGACATCATCTGGATATCCAACAAATATGCAAGGCTTACTCTGCGGATCCATAGCCTTGCGTTTTTCAGCTGGAATGTGGGCCCATGCAAGAGAACCAAACACTCTAAAGTGTTTAACTGTGGGTTTTTGACCAGTCCAAGCTTGAAAGGGAGTTACCCCCTTCACAGCTTTATGAGGAACTCGATTCTGGATGTAACACGCACAGTTGATGGCCTCTGCCCAATACTGAGGTGCCAAAGACTTGGAGTGAATCATACAATTAGCCATCTCCTTCAAGGACCTATTTTTTCGTTCTGCTACACCATTTTGTTGAGGACTGTATGGAACTGTGTGCTGCATGTTGATACCTTCTGAAGCACAAAACTGTTCAAACTGATTATTAACATATTCACCCCCATTATCTGTACACAGAATCTTGATGAACTTCCCAGATTGTTTCTCTGCAAAAGCTTTGAAATCTAGAAAATTTTCAAAGACTTCAGACTTTTGTTTGAGAAAGTAAACCCATGTATATCTGGAAAAGTCATCAATAAATGTCAAGACATATCTAGCCTTGCTGAAAGATGGTTGTGGAAATGGTCCTGCCAAGTCACTATGTACCAACTCCAATAGTTGTGTAGCTCTCCAAGCTTTACCTTTATCATACTTCTCCTCTGGATGCTTACCAAGAATGCACCCCTGGCAAACTCCATCAGAAAATCGAATAGAAGGCAACCCTGAAACCATTTCTTGTTGACTGAGTTGTTGCAAGTAATGGTAGTTCAAGTGGCCAAACCGTTGATGCCACAAACAACTCACCTCATCTGCATGAGTGAGTAAAACTATCGAAGGAGAATCAGGAACAAAGTGAGAAAACTGATATAATCTAGAATGATGATCTGCTTTTCCCATAGCAACAGTAGACCCATTATGCATTTCGTTGATTACCACTACATCTGATGTGAACTCAACTCGCTTGCCAGAACCAGTGTGAGTGATCTGATAAACAGATAGGAGATTAGTTGATAAAGATGGAACACAAAGGACATCTTGAAATGTTCCTTCACCCACATCAACAGACCCTCTCCCATGCACTTCAACAGGAGTGTCATCACCCATTAGGATGGAAGGCATAGAACATGGCTCTAAAGATATGAAATCATCTTCTGAAGAAGCCATGTGGTGTGAAGCACCTGAGTCAATTATCCAAGAATTTGGTTGTGAAGCAATAGCAACTAGGGCCTTACCCTTTCCTTTCCCCTTACTCTTATCTATGTCCTTAGAAGATCCTTCCGATGAACTCTGTTTGACTGAATCAGGAACCTTGATATTATTCTTTTCAAGAAGATTTGAAAGGTGATCAATTTGTTTCTTTAAACACTTATGTTCATCATGACCAAGCCTCTTACAATAAGAACACTTGACCTTCTCCTTCTTAGGTTGTTCACCTTTTGATGAAGAGGTCTCATTGTCTGCTTTTGAAGTAGCAGATTTCTGATCTTTCTTCTTCTCTCCTTGGTTCTTTTGTTTCTTATCTTGCTTACTAGACCCTTTCTATTCTTTTGTGCCTTGATTTACAACTAAGGCATGTGACTTAGAGGGCTTTATTGTACCCATTTGAACCAATTTGTCCTACTCCCTAGTGAGTTCTGTAGCAAAATCATCTAAAGAAGGCATTTTGAATGTGGTACCTAGGGCACATTTGGTAGCATAGAATGTAGAAACAAACACTGAATAGTTAGGACCAAGCTTAGAAAGAATACTCAAGATCAGTTGCTTATCATCTTTCTTAGTTCCACACTGTTCCAACTGCAATCTTATAGACTTAAGTTTAGTGAAGAAGTCTTGTATAGTATCAAAATTGGTTGGATTCAACCCTATGAGTTCATTCTCCAATTGATGACCTCTTAGTTCATCCTGCTTACCAAAGAGGTTTCCCAAAGTAGTCCATACTGCATTTGGTGTAGTAGCAGATTCAATGTGAAAAAGAAGGTCTGGAGAGACTGACATGCACAATGTACCAAAAGCTTCATCACATTTATTAAACCATTTAATCTTTTCTGCAGCATCTTGAGGTTCAGTTTCAAGTCCCATAGTAACACAATGATATCCATGTCTTTTCAGATATATTATCATCTTAGATTTCCATTCAAAGTAATTATATGGTGTTAAAAGTGGAACTGTAGATGCATCCATGATAGCAGAAAAGAAGATTGCAAAGAGTCAAGAAGAGTGCAAGAAAGAAGACACAAGAGACACCCCCCCTTTTCACTAGTCTTTGAAATCACCCCCCCCAAATATTACAAGGTTGGCACTTTATAATTAGTGCATTTACAAGGCTTTTATCAGATTACAATGCTTTCTAAGGCTTTAATGGCCAAAATAGAAAGTTTAAATACATATAAATTTAACACAAAATCTGAAAAAATTAGCCTTTTAGCTGCTCAATGTATCTTAATACCTTTCCAACAACTATTCATTTTTGTAAAATAGAGTTGTGAGAAGAAAGATATGATCTATAGAAGGGAAAAAAAATATTCAGCTGATTCAACCTGCAATATCTAACAAAGAAGGGTAGAATATTTCAATAAGACCTGCAATTATGAAGAGTGCTCATTTCCAGCTTTCCGTCAAGTACTCTGATTTTTTTTTACTGTGTTCTCCAAACTCTGAATTTGGTGAAATAAAAGTCACTTATGATTTTCACAAGCCTTCTGGACACTCTGGAAATGCTAAAGAAGCCTCCAATATTACCAAAAATGCTGCAATCACCCAGATCTCAAAGAACACATATATAAAACCAGATTTAACTAGAAGCTTATTTTCCTTTAAACTGTTCTGATTCTCCAGATCACACGAAAATGCAGGAGAAGAGCATACTTGGTTTTTAAGAAAAATATTAGCTATCTAACAATCTCAAATCTCTCAAATAAATCAGAAAAGCAATGAGCTATACCAGACAACACGGCTCTGATACCATGTTAAATTCTGTGAGAAGCAAGAATTGAGCCAGGATCTGATGTCGGTCATAGATCACATGCAACTCCAAGCAACGGATGATCGAAGATCAAAATAGCTGAATGAAGATAAATCTGATATGAGAGAAAAATAGAGATAAAGAAGAGAATTTAGAGAAGACTCTCACCGAGCTATCACTTCACTTGTGAAGGTGAGAGTATATTGCTTATTATATAGAAAAATAATAGCATATACAACCAAGAGGTGCATTAACTCCCACCTCCATAAAAAGTGGGAGGTTTTACCTACTACCCCATAAAAGGTGGGAGGTTTTTACCTACTTGGTAAATGCCAAAACATGTGGCATAACCTCCTTACATGAAAACAAAAAAGGAGTTATAAGAGGTGGCACATAAGGCCAAAAGAGGGTGAGAAACCCAACTACCCCATAACCCACTTAGGAAATGACAAAATAGTGGTTATGAGAGGTGGCACAACAAGCCAAAAGAGGGTGTGTAACTCAACTACCCATGTGAGGTGGAGAGTTACACATGTAGCTAATGTATTCCGCCACGTGTCCTCATATTAACCACACCTAATAACCTAAGCAAGCTTAATAATATATGTGTAGGAAAAATAAATACCCCCTAACATAAGGAAAATAAAAAAACCTACACTAACACATGTTACCTAAAATTTCATTACCCATGTAATTTTAGCCAAGGGATGCATTTTTATCAAATGATTGCATTTACAGAAGGTACATTGTAGTGTTTTTTAAAAAATATTTTCATTTGTATTGAACAATGATAGATTACAAATTGAGTTCATGCATTTGAAGCATATTTATACATGCACTGAATTCCTTAAAACCTCACACAAGCCGTGAGCTTAGCATTTCTATCTTTCGTACATATCCAAAATAGAAAACGATAGAATCAAATAGTGAGTGTAAGGATAACCAGTCATTGCCTTGGGTTGCTTTGACTGGTTATTGGTTGTCCCGTTGCCCTTATGACTGTTTTCTCGGTCTTCAAATTCTGAACAACCCCTACTTTCCTGCACAAAAGAGAAGAGGTGTCAGATTCAACAGATCTACACAATGAAAGATTATCCTACAATATACTATTTATCATATCCTATCTTATTTCTATTTCGAAAGGGCAGGAAAGATAAAGACACAAATCACTGCTTCAGGAGAAAGAAATATTTATGCTAATGTGTTTGTTTCATGTGGAGATAATTAGTTACTCTAATTGGCATGTGCCCCTGACCGAGGCTCCCTTCGGGTATGAGCCCGACATACCTTTTTTAGAGTAACTAGTCTCAGAATATCAAAATGGAATGATGAAGAAACCAACTGAAGTATCAAAGGGACATATTTGTTTTAAATATGAAACCTTTTACTTTACTAGTCATGATATATATAAAAATAAAGCATTAATGGATAAACTGCTTTAAGGGACATATTATTTCAATGTGAAACCTTACAGTATTTAAAAAGGTCAATGCTACATAGTGAAGATAAATGATTCAATGCAACAGGTTGTTATAGAAACAAAGTATCTGAAATATTTTAATGCATGTTCAAACAGTAAACTTCAATGAAATCAGAATCAACTAGTAATGAAATGAGTGTCATGAGCCCATGCTCGAACTTCATTTCTACATAAGATCAAAATGCACAGTCAGGAGATATAAGGTAGCAATGGCATTTTATGACTAATTGGAGCAAGGAAAATCTGCACTGTTATTCAATCTATGTTGGTAAGTCTGGGAGCATTTTCAGTTCACCTGGAGACTCCTCTACATATCTTCAATTATTAGAGACCTGCATTCTCAAGAACACCTTTTTCAAAAGGGGAAAAAGTCCACTTTTTCATCACTCACAGAATATTTGTATTTTCTACATGCACAACTTTTTAGAATAAGCTTATTAGCATGTATGTGAAGTGTGGAAGTTTGGGAGATGCTCATAAAGTGAATACAGTTATTACAGCATACTAAAGACATGGGTATCTTCACAAAGCAGTCACATTATTTTACCAAATGCAACAAACAGGGCTCCAACCAGATTGTTTCACATTTGCCAGCATACTCCCAGCATGTGCCAAAATCAAAAATTTAGAACAGGGTATGGACATCCATCAAAGCATAAAAGATAAAGAAAGTTTTGTCAGATGTTGTAGTTGCAACTGCCCTGGCAGACATGTATGCAAAATGTGGAAACATAGACAGGGCACGTGAATTGTTTGACAGTATTCCTAAAAAAGATGTCTTCTCATGGAATGCAATGATTGTAAGCTATGCACAAAATGGGTTTGTTCAAATAATCTTCACACCAGATGAGAAATGTCAAATTCGAAGTTGTTTCTCTTCGTAAAGTTCTTGATGTGCACCTTCGATCTGATGTCAAAACATTTGAGCATGACGAAGGAGTGAGTTTTTCGAAAGGGTTGATAGTTCCAAAATGCTTCTGGAGAATAGAGTCTCTTCAACAACAATGATGTTCATTTGGAATTTATGGAAGGACAAAGTTTTATCCTCTATGTATTCACTTTTAAAACTAGAAAAGCACTAGGAAAGAGAAGAATATAAAATCTACATTGAATTTGCTTGTGAATATTTTAGCACCAGTAGCAAACATATATTTTTCATATAGAAATAATTCATAATGGCGGTAGTAGCACAGAAGAACCTCACCAAAAGATTTCGCAAAGCAATAGAAATCCGAACAGCAATGGCAGCATCTCCTTATCTCTCAAACCCTTGAAAAGCTTCTTTAGCTGTTTTCTTCATTTTGTAAAAAATGAAAGGCTAAGTCAATGCGGAAGAGTATAAGATTTTAGGGTTATGACAAAGCCCTTTGTAATATTTATCCTTTTCTTCAAGTCCGCTGGGCTTTGTGAAAACAAAATATAAAATTAATAAAATATATTTGATAATATCAATGTTTAAATGTTTCATTAAGCATCGATATTATCAAGTATGTTTTATTTTATTTTTTATTTTTTTATATATTTTGTTTTCTTTCTTTGTCTAAGCTTGTATCATTTTGTAAAAATATTTAATTACAATATCATTATAAATTGTAATTAAGTATTATTATTATTAAAAGTGTAAAAGATGTATCTATGTGCTAAAAGGAGACTAAGTCTTTTGACTTAATTTTGAAGGATGAGTTAATTTTGGAGAGATAAGGCTACCATTGAAGAAGCCTTTTCGGTTTGGAGACATAGGGAGAGCATATAGGAGTATTCATGACTACTTGGGAAATATTCAAAAGGAGTTGAGATAATTTTGGAGATAAGGACATTTTAATAGGAACATGAGGTTGTTTGAAATCAAATGGAGTAAATTTAGGAAGGTTGGAGCACTTTTAGGCAAAGGGTCGAGTTTGGACTTTTTCATCATTTTAGGGAGCTTTTATTACTTGGTTGAGCTTTTTGAGGCTATTTCTAGTGATCTGTTGGGTTGATTATTGATTGAAGAAGACTTTTCCATGTTTGTAGCCCTTTTTGGTGTCTTCTAGACTCCTCTTTTTGAGGCCCTTTTCTTGCATCCGACCCAATCAGTTGGGAGGTTTTGTACTTAGTGTCTTGGGACACTTGAAAAAAGTTAGTTCAGATTTATGCAAGAACAGTGTTTTCAGAGACAGTTTCTTGTCCTTAGCATTTCTTTTGCATGGATTCTGTAACTCAGATTTAGAGATATTATATATGTGATAGCATCTTTTGGAGCAGTATTCTATGGAATCAAGCCTCGTCTTCCTTCCATTTTTTTTGTGTACAAGCATGATTGATGAAGTTAAATTTGTGAGTTATATTGCTCCTTGTTTACTTGTCTCAGATAGTACCTTAATATAGGAACGTGTGTATGTTTGTAGGTCATAGTATGTGTTTAAGAGTTCAAAACTTTTGAGTGAAGAATTACTCTTCCTCATTGGTTCATCTCAACACCTTATTATGAAACACTTATGCAAACTTATAACAGGAAAGAAGTGTTTATCAATTAAAGTAGAATATTGTAGATTGAGATCGGTTTTTATCATTTATCTCTCACATTTTGGTGTATCACCAGGTTCTGGTTAAGTTTAGTTTCAGTTTTAAGTTTCATTTCTGCAATTCTTATCCTTTACCCTGCAAAGTTAGTTCAATATCAGAGAGTATCAGGTGATTATCCAATAGGAACCGGCCTAGGAACCGGAGGTTTCATTTCAGGATATGCATTGCCCACATGCAGAAGTGAATCCCATGTTAGGCCAGATTGCTAAACTTATAGTTTAGTAGGGTGCAAATTTGTGCTTTAACAGTACACACATCACAAAGTTTGATTTTTACACTTTGATCACACACCATGACATGTTCCAATCTCTTTTTAGATTACTTTTCAAACTGAGCCTTTTGCTTTGTAATCTTTTACAATGATTTTTTAATTCAAAATTTATATCTTTTCTAAACATGACTCATAGTAAACATAGTCATGATCTCTCTCTCTCTCTCTCTCTCTCTCTCTCTCTCTCTTATTCAAGTTTTGATCCTTTTACCTTTTTATTAGATTGATAAGATCCCAAGTCTATGGGGGCTTGGTATGTCTTACCTTTTTAATATCTTGATGAAATTTTTTAAATGTGATTTTGTACTTCACTGAGAGTATGACTATAGGATCATACTCCTGATAAAGTGGGGGATAAATGTAGCATCATAAATTTCATCCCTATACAATTTTCATCCACACTTAGGGCTCACTTTCTCATTTTGGCCTTTTGTGCATTAACCATGTTTGATTTTGCTCACACCAGCTTCAATTATCAAACTTCACCTAGCATCTAGTTTGTGGAACTGTATTCAACCTTGATTGTCTAGACAAAGGCACCTCAGGCACCATTTTCCATGGACAATGGCACCTTGGGCACCCTTTTCTTGACAAAAGAGGCCCAATTTTGCTCCCAACAGTGATCATGAAATATGGGTGGGAAATCTATTCCCATGTCAACCTATATCAAAATTTCAAATATGCTTGATGCAGTGGGGTATAAAAGAAAGTCTTACCCCCTCATTTGAACATCTCTCTACAAGTTCACAATTCCATTTACCAAGATAAAGATTCAATTTAAGTGAGAAATAAATCAAGAATTTTTAAGAGATTGAAAGAGAGGTCAAGCATTCAACATGGAATCAATAATCAAGAATTTTTGAAGACATCCTACATCCTAAATACAACATCAACCATTGCATGAATACTTCAAGGAAACACTCATCAAGGTATCACATTTCAATTTTAAGCATTTCAAATCAGATCTATCCTCTTCCATCAAAAGACGCACTTTACACTTCCATTACATTTCAATTTCAATTTTAATTTTAATTTTAAATTAAAGGGTTAATTCCAAACCTAGGGTTTGAATTAGGTAAACCTTTATACATATCACTTTTCCTATTTTTCTATTTGCAGGTGATAGGTTCAAGAACTATAAATCTAGAATTAGGCAGAGACAATCAAATCTATCTTTTGTAGGCATGAAAAGCAGAGGATACGGTTGCCTCACACACCTATGTCCAACAACTTATGAAAATTCTAGGGTAAATTCTAAGTAGAATTTTGGTTTTGAAAAGGTTAGTTTCATTCACATCTAACATTTTGAGAATAGGGTTTCCTGAAACACCATTGTCCCTCTTTTTTGGTCTATCTACAAGTTCCATTCATCTTCCTCATCTCAAATCTATATTTACAACTTTATATCAAATATACAAATGTCTTTTTATGTCAATTTACATAAATTTTCCATCTTTAGGCATAGATTAAGCATTCAATTTTCATCTTCACAATATCAAATTCAACTCAATTAAAAGGAGTGATAAACATTCAACCTTCTTCACATAATTCAAGTTGAATCTATTGATTTCATCTCCTATCCCTAATGTAATGTTTAGTGAAATAGGTTTAGTTCCTAGTTTGCATGCCTAATATTGTGAACACCTATTTCCCTGTATTACACCTTTAAAGGTGATCTCATAAATTAAATTGGCCCTTTGTCTTCATCTGATCCCTTTTGAGTGAAAAATCCATCGTAGGAGTGTTTTGAGGCAAATGAGTATATTTTGAAGGGCCTTGTATAGTAAAGACTTGAAAGTATAGGGGCACTCACTATAGTGGTTTTGATCTCCTCAAATGCTTTCTTTACTTCAATGGTTTTACTCTATTTTAGCATCTTTCTTTAGCATATTGTTAAGTAGGTGGACGATCTCTTCAAAATTGCTAATAAATTGTTAGATGAAGTTGATTTTACCAAAGGACTTAAGTTATTTCTTGATGTTTGGCAAAGACAACCTCTGGACAGCTTCTATGCATTCAAGATCAATGAAAATTCCTTTCTCCAAAATTACATGGCCTATCAATTTTCCCTACATCACCCCAAAGATGCACTTCTTGGGATTTAATGAGATACCGAAACCTTGACATCTCTGTAGTACCTTTTTGAGGTCTTTGACATGGTTGACTCTTTTCTTAGAAAATATGGTTAAGTCATCATGTATATGGTGATACATTTCTCGAATAAATTGCTAAAGGTAATATCCATTTCTCTTAAAAAAAATTCCCCAATATTTAGAAGTTTCAATGGCATTCGTTGGTAAGCAAATATTCACCATTTTATTGTAGAAACAGTCTTCAATCTATCTTTTTTCTGAACCATTACTTAATTGTATCTAGAATACCCATCCAAGAAGGACATCATTTGGGAAACATTCAAAATCTACAATACTTCATCCAAGGATGGTAGAGGATAATTATGATTTTTTAAAGACCTATTGAGCTTATAAAAATCTATGCAAAGCTAGATTTCTCTAGTTTTTCTTCCTTACTAGGACAAGATTGGCCACTCAAGTAGAATGTCACACTAGAAAGATGATCTTCGTACTCAAATTTTTTTTCATTTCCTTCAAGATAAATGGTTCTACGAGTGTGTTGATTGGGTGCTATCTTTTCCTAAAGGGGTTTGCATCGAGCCTTATTAGAATAGTGTGAATAATCATTAAGGTGTCATAAGTATTCAATTCTTCATAATTTTAAGCTATCACGCCCCCGATAATCTCTCAAGGCTTGGATAATTTATTCCCCCTCACTTGATGGTACATACTTTCCCAACCAGGACCTCTCTCTTGTCTTCTTTACTACCTAAGTTGTGAAGGTAACCTTTATCTCTTCTTTACTCTATAGGAGGCTTCTTTCTTTGAGCAGAACCATCCTAGTAAAATATCCTTTCTAGCAAAATCATCCCATTGGGAATTGTATTCATCTTAAGATTGGTAATCCTCTCATCTTCTATCTCAACAAGTTCTCATTCTTCTTCATTAATCACTTGTGCTTTGAAAATATTTCTACACATAATGAACTCTAGTAGTGTTTGTCATCATTGAAAACTTAAAATTTAATGATATTGTTAGGCACTTCTAGGGTAGAGATCAATTCTATAGAGAACCTCTTTATTTTAGATTTCTTCATAGACTCCAAAAAGCTAGTTGATATTGCCAACAAGTTAGCTACACTATTATTTCAGCATGGGATAATTATGATATTAAAGGCATCAAAGTCTTCAATCAAATCCCACATTCAATTCCAATATGGATTAAGCCATTTGTCGTGACAAGCATATTGAATTCTGATTTTGTAGATGACCAATTGAGAATCACCTTCTATTGATGACACCTTGACCCCCTTTTTGTGCACCAACAACAAACCATGTATTAATGCTTCATATTAGGCCATATTGCTAGTACACGTGATTTTCCTTTGGCATTTAATAATTAAACTCCTGCTCCAAATACTTTCTTACTATTTGATCCATTGAATCATAGCTTCCATATGCCTTCATTCTCATTATGGTAAGACTTAGGCTTGTTTATTTTCTTCGAAGGTGGGGAGTAAGTGTCTTCCTTTTCTTCTATCTTGGTCTATTGGAGCTGATTGTTATCAACATAGCCTTCCTGTTGATTATCTACTTTAATTGTTGAATCTCTCATTGAGGTAACATGTGCTTCTCACTTGAAATCATTCAAGTTGTCTTTATATGAACTACCTTAACACATCTAGCTTGCATTTTTTATGTATTATTCACCTTCATCCCAACGTAATTGGATATTAACTCGTGCTATTACATCTTGGCAAGTAGGATAGGTGAATTCAAAGTCATCTTGATGATGAATGCGACACTACCTTGGAAGTAATTGGAATGACAAATCCATCAAAACCCCTAGTTGTCTCAAGTTATTGGCCATCTTGTTCATGAATTCCTTGAATATACCATCAATGATAGTAAAATATCGTAAGCTCATGATGGGGCATCCTTCTAAATCACTATCTTCCTTATGGTTGAATGCCAATATTTGGTTGAGCTTGTAGACCCCTAAGTCAGTCTCCATGAAGTTGATTATTTCAGTTGGAGATTTTTATTCTATTATCATTTGTTTCATCTTTGGTTCAACATATATCTTCATTTGATTATTAAAGCCCCTCCATGGCAACTATAACTAAATGAAGTTGGTGGAAAACCATCCTCTTAAATATTTCATCCATTCACAACTTAGCAACATTTCATATAGTTTGGGGATGTCCACCACATATAAATCAATATTATTATATTCTTGGATCAAACCATCTAGATATGCACTTTCTTAAGGACTCATACCACTTTTATTTTTGATTTATCAAGCTATATGACAACTCGATTGGTAGGAGGAGTGAGATTGAGCTTTTGATAGATAGAATATTTCATGACTTTGCAAGAAGCTCCTGAATCTATTAGGAAACTGTGTAGATTATTTCCCAAGATTTGCACACTTGAGAGAAATAAAGGTACTTCAAATTTATCTTTGAGCATATTCAAAATAGATTTGACTATATTAATGTTGGATGCATACTTTTTCAATGGGTGAGTGGTAGAGTTGCCTTTGGAAGGTTCTAATAATTTGATCAAGGCCTCCCTTTGTGTTGGGAAACTCTGCAACACATCAAATATGGACATATTGTATTTAATCCTCCTCAACTTGTCTATTGTGTTGAGAACACCCCAAGATTGAGAGGAGGTGGTTGAGTTAGTCTTGAACAATCACTTATGATTTTAATAACAATTTCATATCCAATGAATCCTTAGTTAGATTAGTAGCAATGAAATATAAAACAATGAACACCACACACAAGAGAAAACAAAATCTGTGTGGAGAACCCAAAAAAGGGAAAAAACCACGGTGAGAGTTAACTCACAATATATGAGCAAGATTACAATGTTTGTTTTAGACATACTACCAAGGAAGTTCACTACTCCTGGAAGGACTTGCAAGCTGAGGCGCACTACCCTAGGGAAAGATACAAGAGACTTGCAGGTTGTGACTCATTACTTTAGGGAAAGACACAAAGAAATTTCTAGGGAGAATCCCTATATCTAAGCAAGGTACATGAATATATGAGTCAAGATGAATAATCCTTCAACAAAAATACTCCTGGAAATCTCCTTTGAATGTAGCTACTCATACAAAAAGCTATAATGCAATTAGACGCTAATAATTTACCACACACTTTTACAACCACAACTTCACATCTTTCACTTTCCACTATAACTCACAAACTCACGCCACCTCCATACTAATATGATCCTCCATATATATCATCCTCTTTATTACAAAAATTCAATTAGGTCAACCAAAATAGGGGACAAAAATATGTCCTATCAAGTTGGCCACCATACATAATTATTATAAGAGAGATCCAATCCAAGAGATAGAGATGACCTAAAACATCATATTACAACTTTATAAGTGGTCCCAAAAATCACACACACTGACACACATCCTCCAAAGCCAATAACAAGGTAATGTGTAGATGAACCATGTACCACATAAACAATTGACCTAAAATCATATTTTTTAAATGAAGTAACTCAATGTAGATCCCTACAACCCAAGGTAGGACCCAATGGTATCTTAAATGAGCCTCCAAAGCTGGCACAAACCCCCAAGGACATAGCACAAGTAGCGGAACAAGATTTGTCAACCAAACTACAATAATTAACCTGAACAACTAGTATTAGGCATAATGTGACACCAAACAAATCACTCAACATCATGTTGAGCACATAAGGATGTTCCTTGAACATCCAAATAAATTCCCAAATACTTATTTCTCACTGTCACATCAAAACATGTTGGCGCAACACAAACTGATACAAAACACTTCATTTTTTAAGGCCAAAAGATAGTCATGAACATAACATCATTAACTACACTTGTGAAATACTTCAACAACTAAAACTTGAGCTGATACACAATACAAATATTTTAACCATGTCTGCCAAGCTACAACAATAGAAACACTAGTGCGGGGAAATGTAGAGATTTTTTTGGACCAATGCTTACAGATAGCCAGATTGCTAACAAACTGCAATTACCAGCCATATCAATTGCAATACCAACTACAATTACCAACCACATAGGTTGGAACACCAAGGACCTAAAAAAATAAGAGTACAATTTCCATAGAGCATACATATTATATTCAAATCTACAAGACCATATCATCAAATATAGAGAAATGTGGATCATTCTTTGAAACTATTTTCAACATACATTCCTATAATTATTTACTTCAGTAATCTTCCAAAGACCAGAATATATTAGAAACATAATTTTCACACTCAAGATAAAATAAGAAATATGAACCACTACCCTGTAGTATACACAAGATCATCATAATCAAATCCACTTTATTTGCATGCTTATAATCCTCAACTTAATACTTCATATATTCATCATCATCATTATTCTAATCCTCATTCTAATTCTTCTAATCCTCATCTTAATGCTTCTAATCCTCATCTTAATATGATATCATTACTATACCATCTTTTCCATCAAGCACGTTATCAACACATCATACCAAGTGTAGACATCAGACACCAAGAAGGTGTGCATCCACAACACATAGCATTTGCAACCACCATCCATCTACACTTTATATAAATGACAACACCTTCCAACAATCTACCCATGCTCTGACAATCATCATATCAAACATATCATCAATGACAACATGCAAGCTGCAAGTTGACATCAATGATAACAGCTACCAACAATCTCCCCATTTTTCATTGATGACAACACTCACTTAATGCAATATAGATAATTTGCATTAACTTTCCCAATTGTACAGCTTATCTCTATCTTATTGTATTATCTCCCCCTTTGTCAAAACAATTAGTTATACATTCTCTCTCTCTCTCTCTCTCTCTCTCTATATATATATATATACATATATATATTTATATGTATATATATATATTTATATATATGTATATGTATATCTATATATATGTGTATATATATACATATATATGTATATGTATATCTATATATCTATATATATATATGTATATTTGTGTATATATGTATGTATGTATATATATGTGTGTGTGTGTATATATATTTATGTATATATGTATGTATGTATGTATATATATATATTTATGTATATATGTATGTATATACATACATACATAAATATATATATATATGTATATATATATATATATATGTATATGTTGTTGGCATTATGTGAACCGTTATGAGGACATAATGTCATTGTATGTTGTCATTGATGTCAATATGCTGAAGAGGTGAGAACCGGCATATGTGAGAATCAGTATAACACTGTGAACCGGCATTCATGCCAAAGTGAAGCGGTGTGTTTGTTCAAGGTGAACTGGCATATGATTATGGGAATCGACACATGGAAGCTTTGTATGACTACCGGTTGGTAGTCTCAACTTCAGGGTTTCCGGTTGAAGTACTTCAAGCCTGTGTGGCTCAACCGGTGACTTTGTAGCATGGTAACGAAGAACAGATCGTGTTGTCACGTAAGCCTTGTGCACGTGAAGGATCTTGCATGAAGGAGATTGTTCCTATCTACCTCAGGAATGTGCGAAGTCTGTAAACGGTGATAACATGTGATGGGTTATCAGCCACCAAGAAATCAGTGGAAAACAAACGATGGAGAATGTCTTGAGATTGGATCAAGAGTATTGCATTTAATGTAATGTGCTCAATGGTCAGGATTGAACCATTTGAATTCCTTAACCTAATAGGTTTAGGGTTTAGGGTTTATGCTACCAACCTATCTATTTCCTATAAGGTCGATGTTGTGTTTCTTTCTGAGGTTGTTGGCAAAAGTTGTGTGTGTGTGTATCCAAGAGAAGAGATATGTAATTCTTGCTAGACCAGAGGAGAGAAGTGATACCTATAGAGTGTAAGTGCAGAAGGTGAAGAGGAGCTAAAGCGGATCTACATTGGCATTGAGTGATGTTACCATATCATTGTAATACCTGTTGATCTTTAACCACTTCAATAGTTGAGAAATCCCTTAACAGGGTAGCTTTAACCGGCTTGCTGTAAATCCTTTAACCGAGTGACTCAAACCATTGAGTTCTTGAAATCCTCTAACAAGGTAACCTTTAACAGAGTTTAACCCTTAACCGAGTATTCTAGCCATCCCTTAACCAGGTGATCCCTAACAGGATCGGTTCGTAACAGAACCTATTGTATCAATCTTTAACCGGACAAGGCTCCTAATAGAGCGAAATTCTAAAGAGTTCAAAAACAAGCTTGTGGGTATTCATCCCCACCATGGTTTTTTCCAGTTGGGTTTCCACGTGAAAAATATGTGTGTCATGTGTGATGTCTTCTTCATGTGATGCTATGTTGTTTTCTGTCAAGCGGTGAATCATGTTGATCTAGTTGCTTATATGTATATCTTTGATGGTAGATTACTTGTTCATGCATTAGGGTTAAATGAAAATGAAGTGTTAGATTGTATGAGAAGATAAGTGTCAACCAGTTTATGCTTGTCTCAATTATTTTGGGTTTTGCTGGTTGTACTCTATTTAAGGACCGGTGTTACTGTTTGTCTATCAATGCATAGTGTCTACTGACAAACTGGTTTAAGAGTATGTTTTTGTCTATACTAATTCACCCCCCCCCTCTCAGTACCAGTTTGGTACTATTCGTTCATCATTGAGTTATCAATTGGTATCAGAGCATCCTCTAGGTCCTCTGTGTTATAAGCTTAACTGCTTGAGGTAAAGATCCCAGTCTAATGATGAAGAGGGAAGGTCCAAAGTTTAACAGAGAAAATTTTAGTATATGGAAAGACAGAATGAAGATATACATCAGAAGCATGGGTGCTCAACACTGGAGCTATGTTGAGAATGCCTATGTTGCCCCTACCGATACTCTCACCGATGACCAAAAGAGAGAGATGCAGGAGAATGGGCAAGTCATGGAAGCCCTAATTAGTAGTTTGTCTGACATTGAGTTTATTGATGTCCAAGATAAGGTAAATCCCAAAGAGGTATGGGATACTCTTGAAAATATCTATGGCGGTGATGGGCATGTAAAACAAGCTAAGGAAGAAAGCCTTAGAGGGAAGTTTGAAGATATGCGGATGGTTGAAGGTGAGACCATTCAACAGTATGGAATAAGAATCAAAACCATTGTTGGAGATATCAAGAGTGTAGGTGGTAAAATGGAAGATTCCAATGTGGTAAGCAAAGTCCTGAGATCCTTATTACTAGTCTATGCAATAAGGGTTGTTTCTATTTAGGAGCTGAGATCAATAGACAAGACTAAGGTATCCCTCGACTCCATCATTGCAAAGTTGACAGCCTATGAGCTAAATAGTTTTGATGGCAGTGTTCAAAAGACTGAATCAGCTTTTAAAGCTTCTGCAGTACCATCCAGAAAAGGAAAAGAAGCTAGCACTAGTGGTGAACCAAGACAGAGCAGACAAATGGATGATGAGTAGATTTTGATGGCATTTGAAGCTCTTCTTGCCCGAAAACTCCCTAAAGGAACTGGAAAATATAGAGGTAAGCTCCCTTTGAAATTCTTTTCTTGCAACCAGATAGGACATATTGTTGTAAACTGTCCTAATGGTGACAACAAGGACAAACTGGAAAGGTTCAAGAAATTCAAAGAAGGAAACCGGAGAAACTATTTTGTGGCAGTTGATGAAGGTGTCATAGATGAGGAATAAAAAGAGGAAGAAAATGAAGATATTGTGTTTGTTGCTATCAAGGAAGATGTGTCAGACAAGAAGGCTCTTGTCTCCTAATTTGATAATTCCAATGAGTGGATCATTGACAGTGGCTGTTCTCACCATATGACTAGTGACCGGAGCAAGCTTCTAACCTTGGAAGAGTATGATGGTGGTGTGGTTCGCTTTGGTAATGATGCACCATGTATGGTCAAAGGCAGAGGGTCCATCTCTCTGAATGGAAAAAGTAGTGCTAACAATGTGTATTGGGTTGATGGTCTCAGACACAACCTTCTGAGTGTTGCCTAGCTGAATGACAATGGTCTCACTCTAGAATTCAAGAATGGAGTGTGCAAAATCAAAGGAAATAATGGTGAATTGGTGGCCACTGACATGCAGACCAAAGGTAACCTATTTTAGCTGAATGCAAATATAAGTACATGTCTTATGGCTAAATTTGATGATAGCTGGATATGGCATAGGAGACTCTTCCATGTAAACTTTGATAACATTATGAAGGCTTGTAAGATCAAGGTAGTTAGAGGGTTGCTAGTACTAAGCAAACCGGATAATACCTTGTGCAGAGAGTGTCAATTGGGGAAAATCTCTTCCTCAACCTTTAAAGGTAAACCTTTCACTACTGACAATTTGCTTGATCTTGTGCTGATTTGTGTGGTCCTATGAAAACTAGGAGTGTGCAGGGTGATAGGTACTTCATTATTCTTGCTGTTGACTGCTCAAGAATGATGTGGGTCACATTCTTGAAAGATAAGTCTGAAGCTTTTATAAAGTTCAAAGCTTTCAGAGCATTAGTGGAGAAGGAAAGCGGTAAAAGGATCAAGTCCCTGAGAACTGATTAAGGAGGGGAATTCACTTCCTGTGAATTCAACAAGTACTGTGAAGAACATGGGATCAAGAGGCAACTATCTTCACCCCAAACTCCACAATAGAATGGCCTAGCAAAGAGGAATAATAGGACTGTAGTTGAAGTAGCTAGAACTATGTTGATTCAAGGAAAGGTAGCTCACACCTTTTGGACAGAAGCGGTGAGCACTGTAGTCTACACAATGAACCGGGTACTCATCAAGAAAGGTAAGGATAAAACTCCTTATGAGTATTGGACTGGTAAGACACCTGTGGTTAGCTACTTTAGAGTGTTTGGTAGCAAATGTTACATCAAGAGGAGCAAACACCAGACAAAATTTGATGAAAAATATGATGAGGGAATATTACTAGGGTATTCCACTAAGAGCAAAGCTCTCAAGTGTTTCAACAATAGGACTCGGAGAATTATGGAAAACATCAATGTAAGAGTTGATGAAACCTCTGAGAAAACTGAGGAAACCAGCAGTGAGCAAGCGGTAAATGAACTGGTTGTAACCTTTTGGGAACTGGTTGTCAGTCAATCGAGTACCAATAATAGTGTTCCTACACCGGTAGATGTAGATGCTAATACTGATGGAGATGAGGATGAATAAGAAAAGCAAGAGGAATCTATCAAGACCATTCCTTGGCATGTCAAGATGAATCATGATCCTAAGTAGATCATAAGAGATAAGGATGCAGGAATCCTTACAAGAAGAAAGGTAAGAGAAAACTCATGTATGATCTCTGAATTTGAGCCTAAATCATTCAAAGAGTCACATAAAGATGAAGACTGGATCAAGGCAATGGAAGAGGAACTTGACTAGATAGAGAAAAATGGTACATGGTCTTTGGTACCCAGACCGGAGCATAAAAATGTCATTGGTACTAAATGGGTTTTCAGAAATAAGCTGAATAAGGATGGAACAATGATTAGAAACAAAGCCAGACTAGCGTGCAAAGGATATACCCAAGAAGAAGGAGAAGACTATGGAGAAACCTTTGCTCCTATAGCTAGATTGGAAGGAGTTCGTATGCTTCTTGCATATGCAGCTTTTAAAGGATTCAAAGTATATCAAATGGATGTAAAATTTGCATTCCTAAATGGTGTACTTGAAGAGGAGGTGTATATAGAGCAACCAAATGGGTTTTTCCTATCTGAAGACAGTGACATGGTGTGTAGGCTACATAAAGCCTTATATGGTCTAAAGTAGGCACCTAGAGCTTGGTATGAACGTCTGCATTCCCATCTTGTGAAGATTGGATTTGAGAGAACAAGTGAAGATAGCAATATCTACTTGAAGTCTGAAGGAGATCAGATCCTAATCTCTGAGGTATTTGTCTATGACATTATCTTTGGTGGAGATGACAAGATGAGTCGTGAGTTTGTAGATGAGATGAAGAAAGAGTTTGAGATGTCACTGATAGGGGAGATTAAGTTCTTCATTGGATTGCAGATCCAACAGATGAAAGATGGAATCTTTATCACTCAGTCCAAGTATGTCAAAGAGGTGTTGAAGACCTTTGGCATGGAAGATAGAAAACCGGTTGGTACACCAATGGTGATCGGTTGTAAACTATCCAAAGAGGATGACTCAGCCGTTGGCATTATAACAAACAATGAGAGATTGTTGAAATTTCAATTAGGATATTGAGAAGGTTGTTGATGATTATGGATATAACTGCTAAAGGATGTTTACTGTCTTAATATTATTATTTTGTCATTGATGTCAAGAAATTGATTTTCTAATTTAGTATGATGTTGCCATATCTTAAGAAGTATGATTTGGTGAGTATAAAGATGTCGGTAAAAGACACAGAAAGAATATGATGAATAAGGGGACAAATAAGTTATTCAATGGGCAACTATTACCGAGTTAGACAATGATGAGATCATGATGTTTAGATTGTTTTTGATATCCTACATATGCTATTGTTTGTAAGGTTAATACTATACTATGTTACCGAGCAAAGAACCTAGTCGATAAACCCTAAGGAACCTAGTTGGTAAACCCTAAGGTTATTGCTATCGGTTAATGAAGGCAGAATGTCTACCGAGTGAAGTTTAGTATTTATCGAGTAACAACAGAATGCATTGAATGAATAAAAGCATTATTTAATGAAGGAAGCTGATGAGCTGGTTATGATTAAATGATTGTTACAATGTGTATAAACGTTGTTAAGGATCTATGGCAAAGGAAGATCGACAGGAAGATCAACAGCTCAGATTGAACCACAATACCCTAGCACAAGTTCCAAGAAATGTATGCAAGTTCCAAGGCAAGGTAAAACATTTTCAGATTGAAGGATACATTGAACCTGGTCAAGTTTGAAGATTTGATGGCTATGATTGATCATGGGATATGTGATCAAGGAGATTAAGCGGTTGGCAAATTGTTTATAAATAAGGAAGTGTTGACAAACAATGTATGCGGGCAAGTGTAAGCACAGGGATGCTACATAGTGATTACCGAGCACAGAAGCTTGAAGACCTGTTTGAATAAAAGAGTATAGAGCCCAGCAAATGGACAAGATAAGTCCTATGACTAAATTGTATTGAGAAAATAAGAATCTGCTTTAGCATTTTTAGATGTGAAGTTGCAAATAGATTTTTATTACTGTTATTTTGTAAAGTGACAAAAAATCTCTTAACCGAGTGGACTTAACAGTCTTATTTGTAAAAGCCTCTAGCAAGGTGAAATTCTAATTGAGTGTTTGAAATTCTTTAACAAGGTCACTTCTAACAAGGTGAAGATCCTAAAAGATCTAAGGGAAATCCCTTAACCGGGTCACGTCTAGCAATTTGTTTGTAATCTTTAAAAGGATTTGCTTTTAACCGAGCATAATAAAGAAGAGTATATTTCTTAGTGGGTCCGAAATCCCACAATGTTTTTTCCCTATTTGGGTTTCCATGTTGACTCTGGTGTTATGAGTGTTATGATATTTATATGCTTATGAGTTTGCATGTTTAGCAGTTTTGGTTATATTACTGAAGTATATGTTATCGAGGTTAAATCTGTTGTTCTTAAGGAAGATTAAGTTTGTATGATTCACCCACCCCCTCTCATCTTGTTAGCTTGGCATTTGTAATTACTTTAAGTATCAGAACTATCAATTATTATCAGAGATTTGGACTCTGAAAGAAAAAAAGTTTAAAGGTACTTGAGGAAAAGATCCAAAGATGTACAAGAGGGATGCACTATAGCTAAACAAGTCAAGTTTCTCTACATGGCAGAAAAGGATGAAGCTACACCTATCAGGAGTTGGAGAATATGATGTATATCATCTGGAGAATGATTTCATTACACTGAGCACCTATCCATTGACAATGGAAGAGATAAAGGCAAAGCAAGAACATATTCAAGCAATGATTGAAATAACATCTGCATTGACTGACTCAGAGTTTAATGATCTAGAAGGCTGCAATGATGCAAAGGCAATGTGGGACAAGCTCATATCTACGTATGGTGGTGATGAACATGTTCAAAGAGAAAAAGTGGACAGTCTAACAGGACAAGTTGAATCTATGAGGATGAATGAAGGTGAGAACATAACCCAATACAATACAAGACTAAAGGAGATTGTCAATCAAATCAAAGGAGTAGGTGGAACTATTGAAGAAAAGGATATAACAAGTAAGTTGTTAAGAACCCTTCTACTAGCTTATGCAATCCGAGTCTCTGTAATCAATCAATTGAGGTCTATACCCAATATGCCAGCTTCTTTAGTTGCTACTATTGGTAAGCTACATGCATTTGAGTTAAGTAATTTTGATAACAGTGGGTCTTCGGTAAATAAAGTTGAATCTGCATTTAGTTCTTTTCATATTGGTGAATCTGATGATTACAATGATAGAATGAGTAAGTACACTGAAGGGGATCACAATGGAGCAAGTGAAAGATTTTGCAAGAACATGGAAAAAGTACACAAGCTGTATGAGGAAATCAGAAAGCAAGAAGAGTTTGAAGCACTATTAGCCAGAAGGTTACCGAGAGGCAAAGGTAAGTATAAAGGAAAACTACCTTTGAAATGTTTCAATTGTGATAAGATAGGACATATGACTTCTAACTATCCTGACAAAGATTCTACTGAAAAGAGAAATTACTGAGATGACAAACATAAAGATAATCACTACAGAGGACACCGAGACTTCAGAAGAAGAGATAGAAAGTCATGCTTAATAGCCGATGAGGAATCCAATGCTGATAAATCAAATGAAACTGATACAGAGGAAGTAGTTTATGTGGCTATCAAAGATGGATCAGATGAAGAAAGGTATGAAGAAAAAGCCCTAATATCACATAAATACTAATAATTCTCTGATCATAGATAGTGGATGCTCACATCACATGACAGGTGATAAACACAAGTTTTTTACATTAGAAGATTATGATGGAGGCTATGTAAGATTTGGTAATGATGCACCATGTCCGGTAAAAGGTAAAGGATCTATAACACTTCTTGACAATGCAAAATGCAATGATGTTTATTGGGTTGAAGGTTTGAAATACAATTTGTTGAGTGTAGCAAAGCTAAACAACATAGGTTACCGAATAGAATTTCAGAAAGGACTTGTCAAAGTTCATGACAAGCATGGAATGTTAGCTGCTACTGGGACACAAAAAAAAGGTAACACATTTAACCTTGACTCAACTCGGAACAAGTGTCTGTATGCAAAGATAGATGATACATGGTTATGGCATAAAAGGTTTTGTCATGTAAATTTTGATAATCTGATCAAGATAAGCAAGAAGCACCGAGTAAGAGGTCTACCGAGTTTGGAAAAACCTGAGAACGCTATGTGCCAAGGATGCTAGATGGGTAAGATGACAAGATCAAGATTTACAAGTAAGTCCTACACTTCTAAGGGAATCTTAGATCTTGTGCACACTGATCTTTGTGGTCCTATGAAATTCCAAAGTTATTATGGTGACAAATATTTCATATTATTTGTGGATGATTACTCAAGGATGATGTCAGTTATGTTTTTAAAAGAAAAATCAAAAGCTTTTCAAATGTTTAAATGGTACAAGGCAAGAGTTGAAAATGAAACAGGAAGACAACTGAAATGTCTTAGATCAGACAGAGGAGGAGAGTTCACATCTGATGAGTCCAAGTTATTCTGCAATGATTATGGTATAAAAAGACAAGTCTCTGCATAGAGAACTCCGCAACAAAATGGAATTGCTGAGAGAAGAAATAGATCTATTGTGGATTGTGCTAGAACCCTGATGATTGAAAAGAAAGTGCCACAAACATTTTGGAGAGAAGCAATAAGCACATCAGTTTACACCCTGAACTGAGTACAACTGAAGAAAGGAACTTTGAAGACAACATATGAAATCTGGTATGACAAGAAACCTAATGTAAGTTACTTCAAAATATTTGGAAGTAGATGCTATGTACACAAAGATGATAGAAATGGAAAGTTTGATCAGAAAAGTGAAGAAGGAACATTTCTTGGTTATTCTTCTAGAAGTAAAGCATTTAAATGTCTGATCAAATCATCTAAAAAAATAGTAGAAAGTGCAAATGTGAAAATTGATGAATTTGCAAAAAGAAATGATGAAGGAAATTCTAAGGAACCAAAAGATTATGAAGAATTTGTCTATGTTCAACCGACAAGTCTTACCGAGAGAACTATTGAAGAAAATGAAGAGAATATCCAGTTACCGAGTGATGAAGAAGATCATATAGAGCCTACCGAGCCTATATTAGCCAAGTATGTCAGAAGACATCATGCATCAAGTCAGATTATAGGAGTCAAGGATGATCCAGTGATGACAAGGAAGAAACTGAGATAGAACACATGTCTGATATCTGAATTTGAACCGCGGATAGTGAAAGAGGCATTTAACAGTGAAGATTGGATAAATGCTATGACAGAAGAGAGTGATCAAATCAAGAAGAATGACACATGGACCTGGTCCCAAGATCGAAGGATAAAAATGTAATCGATACAAAGTGGATTTTCAGAAACAAGCTGAATGAAAAAGGTGAGGTCATTCGAAATAAAGCAAGATTAGTTTGCAAAGGTTATGCCCAAGAAGAAGGAATTGATTATGGTGAGACTTTTGCACCTGTGGAAAGACTTGAAAGAGTAAGAACATTGTTGGCATATGCTGCTTACAAGAATTTCAAGGTATATCAAATGGATGTCAAATCTGCAGTTTTGAATGGTATATTAGAGAAGAAGTTTTTATTGAACAACCTGAAGGATTTGTTGAAGACAAGAATAAAGATCAGGTATGTAAATTGAACAAAGCTTTATATGGTATGAAATATTGCACCCTTATCTGATCAAGATTGGTTTTATGAGAACAAGTGAAAAGAACAATATATACATGAAGAATGATGAAAATGGAATACTAATCTCAACCATATTTGTTGATGATATTATCTTTTGTGGAAATGACTCTCTATGCAAGAACTTTGGAAATGAAATGAGCAAAGAATTTGAGATGTCATTAATTGGTGAGATAAATTACTTTATAGGTTTACAGATACTACAAATGAAAGATGAGATTTTCATTACTCAATCCAAGTACATAAAGGAAATCTTGAAGAATTTTGAAATGAAGGATTCAAAACTAGTAAGTACTCCTATGACTACCAACTGTAAACTATCAAAGAATGATGAATCTACATCTATTGATGAGATACTTTACCGATCCATGATTGGAAAGCTACAATATGTTGTTCACAGTAGGCCAGATATAGCACATGCAGTAGGTATAGTTGCAAGATTCTCTGCAGAGCCCAAGGAAACACACATGACAACAATGAAGAGAATTTTTAGATACTTGAAAGGCACTAAGGATTATGGCTTAGTATATTAGAAAGGAAATGACTTTGATTTAAAAGTTTATACTGATGCTGATTGGGCAGGCAACATTGATGACAGAAAAAGCACAAGTGGAGGAGCTTTCTTTTTAGGAGAAAGACTAGTGAGTTGGCTTAGGAAGAAACAAGGATGTGTTTCACAGTCAACAACAGAAGCTGAATACTTTGCTGCAGCATTGAATTGTACCAATATATCATGGATCAAACAACTGTTGGAAGGTATAAATGAGAAAGTTACCGAGCCAGTAACTATATTCTGTGGCAATACTAGTGCCATTAACATTTCAAAGAATCCTGTTATGCATTCTAAGACAAAACACATCTCTATCAAATACCATTATCATAGAGAAGAATTTCAAGAGAATAAAGTTGTGTTGGAGTATATTAGCACAAAGGAACAAATAGCAGATATCTTCACCAAGCCACTACCAAGGGACACTTTTGAGTATCTCAGAAGTAAGTTAGGGGTCCTACCCCTATCTTCCATTCATTGACTGAGTTCGGTGAAAGCATCAATTCGATGAATCTACATAATATTATGTGTGGATTGATGCTTATTTACACACTTTAGGATGTTTTCTAAAAGTGTGCAGGAAACAAATACAAGGAACAGGAATTGAAGACATAATGCTCTGACTGAGACTAATTTGACACATAACAGCAGGAAATCACTTCATATAGGAAGAAATTATGTTTTAGTTCTTTACTTTTTGGCATTGTTGTCAAACGGGGAGAAAACTAAAGAAAAGGGGAGAAAACTATTGTATGGGGGAGAAGACTGATGACAGGGGGAGAGCATTTCAGAATCTCATAGCAAACTGAATCAATTAGGTCAAATCAATTGGTTTTGCCATCAATGCCAAAGGGGGAGATTGTTGGCATTTCAATTAGGATATTGAGAAGGTTGTTGATGATTATGGATATAACTGCTAAAGGATGTTTACTGTCTTAATATTATTATTTTGTCATTGATGTCAAGAAATTGATTTTCTAATTTAGTATGATGTTGCCATATCTTAAGAAGTATGATTTGGTGAGTATAAAGATGTTGGTAAAAGACATGGAAAGAATATGATGAATAAGCGGAGAAATAAGTTATTTAATGGGCAACTATTACTGAGTTAGACAATGATGAGATCATGATGTTTAGATTGTTTTTGATATCCTACATATGCTATTGTTTGTAAGGTTAATACTATACTATGTTACCAAGAAAAGAACCTAGTCGATAAAACCTAAGGTTATCGCTATCGGTTAATGAAGGCAGAATGTGTACCGAGTGAAGTTTAATATTTACCGAGTTGCAACCGAGTAATAACAGAATGCATTGAATGAATAAAAGCATTATTTAATGAAGGAAGCTGATGAGCTGGTTATGATTAAATGATTGTTACAATGTGTATAAAGGTTGTTAAGGATCTATGGCAAAGGAAGATCGGCAGGAAAATCTACAGCTCAGATTGAACCGCAATACCCTAGCATAAGTTCCAAGAAATGTATGCAAGTTCCAAGGCAAGGTAAAACATTTTTAGATCAAAGGATACATTGAACCTAGTCAACTTTGAAGATATAATGGCTATGATTGATCATGGGATATGTGATAAAGGATATTAAGCAGTTGGCAAACTGTTTATAAATAAGGAACCATTGACAAACAATGTATGCAGGAAAGTGTAAGCACAGGGATGCTACATAGTGAACCGAGCATAGAAGCTTGAAGACCTATTTGAATAATAGAGTACAGAGCCCAGCAGATGGACAAGATAAGTCCTATGACTAAATTGTATTGAGAAAATAAGAATCTTCTTTAGCATTTTTAGATGTGAAGTTGCAAATAGATTTTTATTACTGTTATTTTGTAAAGTGATAGAAAATCTCTTAACCGAGTGGACTTAACAGTCTTATTTGTAAAACCCTCTAGAAAGGTGACATTCTTATTGAGTGTTTGAAATCCTTTAACAAGGTCACTTCTAACAAGGTGAAGATCCTAACAGATCTGAGGGAAATTCCTTAACCGGGTCACATCTAGCAATGTGTTTGTAATCTTTAACAGGTTTTTCTTTTAACCGAACATACTCTAGAAGAGTATATTTCTTAGTGGGTCTAAAATCCCACAGTGGTTTTTCCCTATTTGGGTTTCCATGTTAAATCAGGTGTTATGAGTGTTATGATGTTTATATGCTTATGAGTTTGCATGTTTAGCAGTTTTGGTTATATTACTGAAGTATATGTTACCGAGGTTGAATCTGTTGTTCTTATGGAAGATTAAGTTTGTATGATTCACCCCCACTCTCATCTTGTTAGCTTGGCATCTGTACTTACTTTAAGTATCAGAGCTTTGGACTCCAGAAGAAAAAAAATTTAAAGGTACTTGAGGAAAAGATCCAAAGATGTACAAGAGGGATGCACCGAAGCTGAACAAGTCAAGTTTCTCTACATTACAGAAAAGGATGAAGTTGCACCTATCAGGAGTTGGAGAATATGTTGTATATTATCTGGAGAATGATTTCATTACACCGAGAACCTATCCATTGACAATGGAAGAGATAAAGGCAAAGCAAGAACATATTCAAGCAATGATTGAAATAACATTTGCATTGACCGACTCCAAGTTTAATGATCTAGAAGGCTGCAATGATGCAAAGACAATGTGGGACAAGCTCATATCTGTGTATGGCGGTGATAAACATGTTCAAAGAGAAAAAGTGGATAGTCTAAAAGGACAACTTGAATCTATGAGGATGAATGAAGGTGAGAACATAACCCAGTACAGTACAAGACTAAAGGAGATTGTCAATCAAATCAAAGGAGCAAGTGGAACTATTGAAGAAAAGGATATAACAAGTAAGTTGTTAAGAACCCTTCTACCATCTTATGCAATCTGAGTCTCTGCAATCAATGAATTGAGGTCTGTACCCAATATGTCAGTTTCTTGAGATGCTACTATTGCTAAGCTACATGCACTTGAGTTAAGTAATTTTGATAACAATGGGTCTTCGGTAAATAAAGTTGAATCTACATTTAGTTCTTTTCATATTGGTGAATCTAATGATTACAATGATAGAATGAGTAAGTACACTGAAGGGGATCACAGTGGAGCAAGTGAAAGATTTTGCAAGAACATGGAAAAAGTACACAAGCTGTATGAGGAAATCAGAAAGCAAGAAGAGTTTGAAGCACTATTAGCCAGAAGGTTACCGAGAGGCAAAGGTAAGTATAAAGGAAAACTACCTTTGAAATGTTTCAATTGTGATAAGATAGGACATATGACTTCTAACTATCCTGACAAAGATTCTACTGAAAAGAGAAATTACTGAGATGACAAACATAAAGATAATCACTACAGAGGACACCGAGACTTCAGAAGAAGAGATAGAAAGTCATGCTTAATAGCCGATGAGGAATCCAATGCTGATAAATCAAATGAAACTGATATAGAGGAAGTAGTTTATGTGGCTATCAAAGATGGATCAGATGAAGAAAGGTATGAAGAAAAAGCCCTAATATCTCACATAAATACTAATAATTCTCTGATCATAGATAGTGGATGCTCACATCACATGATAGGTGATAAACACAAGTTTGTTACATTAGAAGATTATGATGGAGGCTATGTAAGATTTGGTAATGATGCACCATGTCCGGTAAAAGGTAAAGGATCTATAACACTTCTTGACAATGCAAAATGCAATGATGTTTATTGGGTTGAAGGTTTGAAATACAATTTGTTGAGTGTAGCATAGCTAAACAACATAGGTTACTGAATAGAATTTCAGAAAGGAATTATCAAAGTTCATGACAAGCATGGAAAGTTAGCTGTTATCGAGACACAAACAAAAGGTAACACATTTCACCTTGACTCAACTTGGAACAAGTGTCTGTATGCAAAGATAGATGATACCTGGTTATGGCATTAAAGGTTTTGTCATTTAAATTTTGATAATCTAATCAAGATAAGCAAGAAGCACCGAGTAAGAGGTCTACTAAGTTTGGGAAAACCTGAGAATGCTATGTGTCGAGGATGCCAGATGGGTAAGATGACAAGATCAAGCTTTACAAGTAAGTCCTACACTTCTAAGGGAATTTTAGATCTTGTGCACACTGATCTTTGTGGTCCTATGAAAGTTCAAAGTTATTATGGTGATAAATATTTCATATTATTTGTGGATAATTACTCAAGTATGATGTCAGTTATGTTTTGAAAAGAAAAATCAGAAGCTTTTCAAATGTTTAAATGGTACAAGGCAAGAGTTGAAATTGAAACAGGAAGACAACTAAAATGTCTTAGATCAGACAGAGGAGGAGAGTTCACATCTAATGAGTTCAACTTATTCTGCAATGATCATGGTATAAAAAGACAAGTCTCTGCATGGAGAACTCCACAACAAAATGGAATTGCTGAGAGAAGAAATAGATCTATTGTGGATTGTGCCAGAACCCTAATCATTGAAAAGAAAGTGCCAAAAACATTTTGGAGAGAAGCAATAAGCACATCAGTTTACACCTTGAACCGAGTACAACTGAAGAAAGGAACTTTGAAGACAACATATGAAATCTGGTATGACAAGAAACCTAATGTAAGTTACTTCAAAATCTTTGGAAGTAGATGCTATGTACACAAAGATGATAGAAATAGAAATTTTGATCAGAAAAGTGAAGAAGGAACATTTCTTGGTTATTCTTCTAGAAGTAAAGCATTTAAATGTCTAATCAAATCATCTAACAAAATAGTAGAAAGTGCAAATGTGAAAATTGATGAATTTGCAGAAAGAAATGATGAAGGAAACTCCAAGGAACCAGAAGATTATGATGAATTTGTCTATGTTAGCTTGACAAGTCTTACCGAGAGAACTATTGAAGAAAATGAAGAGAATATCCAGTTACCGAGTGATGAAGAAGATCATACAGAGCCTACCAAGACTATATTAGCCAAGTATGTCAGAAGATATCATGCATCAAGTCAGATTATAGGAGTCAAGGATGATCCAGTGATGACAAGGAAGAAACTGAGACAAAACACATGTCTGATATCTGAATTTGAACCGAGGATAGTGAAAGAGACATTTAACAGTGAAGATTGGATAAATGCTATGATAGAAGAGAGTGATCAAATCAAGAAGAATGACACATGGACCTGGTCCCAAGATTGAAGGATAAAAATGTAATCGATACAAAGTGGATTTTCAGAAACAAGCTGAATGAAAAAGGTGAGGTCATTCGAAATAAAGCAAGATTAGTTTGCAAAGGTTACTCCCAAGAAGAAGGAATTGATTATGGTGAGATTTTTGCACCTGTGGCAAGACTTGAAGGAGTAAGAACATTGTTGACATATGTTGCTTACAAGAATTTCAAGGTATATCAAATGGATGTCAAATCTGCATTTCTGAATGGTATATTAGAAGAAGAAGTTTTAATTGAACAACCCGAAGGATTTGTTGAAGACAAGAATAAAGATCAGGTATGTAAATGTGAGAATTGATGAATTTGTAGAAAGAAATGATGAAGGAAACTCCAAGGAATCAGAAGATTATGATGAATTTGTCTATGTTCAACTGACAAGTCTTACCGAGAGAACTATTGAAGAAAATGAAGAGAATATCCAATTATCGAGTGATGAAGAAGATCATACAGAGCCTACTGAGCCTGTATTAGCCAAGTATGTTAGAAGACATCATGCATCAAGTTAGATTATAGGAGACAAGGATGATCCAGTGATGACAAGGAACAAACTGAGACAGAACACATGTATGATATCTGAATTTGAACCGAGGATAGTGAAAGAGGCATTTAACAGTGAAGATTGGATAAATGCTATGATAGAAGAGATTGATCAAATCAAGAAGAATGACACATGGACATTGGTCCCAAGACTGAAGGACAAATATGTAATCGATACAAAGTGGATTTTCAGAAACAAGATGAATGAAAAAGGTGAGGTCATTTGAAATAAAGCAAGATTAGTTTGCAAAGGTTATGCCCAAGAAGAAGGAATTGATTATGGTGAGACTTTTGCACCTGTGGCAAGACTTGAAGGAGTAAGAACATTGTTGGCATATGTTGCTTACAATAATTTCAAGGTATATCAAATGGATGTCAAATCTGCATTTCTGAATGGTATATTAGAAGAAGAAGTTTTTATTGAACAACCTGAAGGATTTGTTGAAGACAAGAATAAAGATCAGGTATGTAAATTGAACAAAGCTTTATATGGTCTGAAACAAGCACCTAGAGCATGGTATGAAAGATTGCACTCTTATCTGATCAAGATTGGTTTTATGAGAACAAGTGAAAACAACAATATATACATGAAGAATGATGAAAATGGAATACTAATCTCAGCCATATTTGTTGATGATATTATCTTTTTTGGAAATGACTCTCTATGCAAGAACTTTGGAAATTAAATGAGCAAAGAATTTGAGATGTCCTTAATTGGTGAGATAAAGTACTTTATAGTTTTACATATACTACAAATGAAAGATGAGATTTTCATTACTCAATCCAAGTACATCAAGGAAATCTTGAAGAAATTTGAAATGGAGGATTCAAAACCAGTAAGTACTCCTATGACTACAAACTGTAAACTATCAAAGAATGATGAATCTGCATCTGTTGATGAGACACTTTACCAATGCATGATTAGAAAGCTACAATATGTTGTTCACAACAGGCCAGATTTAGCACATGTAGTAGGTATAGTTGCAAGATTCTCTGCAGATCCCAAGGAAACACACATGACCACAATCAAGAGAATTTTCAGATACTTGAAAGGCACTGAGGATTATGGCTTAGTATATCAAAAAGGAAATGACTTTGATTTAAAAGTTTATACTGATACTGATTGGGCAGGCAACATTGATGACAGAAAAAGCACAAGTGGAGGAGCTTTCTTTTTAGGAGAAAGACTAGTGAGTTGGCTTAGCAAGAAACAAGGATGCATTTCACAGTCAACAGCAGAAGCTGAATACGTTGTTGCAGCATTGAATTGTTCCAATATAGCATGGATCAAACAACTATTGGAAGGTATAAATGAGAAAGTTACCGAGCTAGTAACTATATTCTGTGACAATACTAGTGCCATTAACATTTCAAAGAATCTTGTTATGCACTCTAAGACAAAGCACATCTCTATCAAATACCATTATCTTAGAGAAAAAGTTCAAGAGAAGAAAGTGGTGTTGGAGTGTGTTAGCACAAAGGAACAAATAGCAGATATCTTCACCAAGCAAGGTGACATTCTGATTGAGTGTTTGAAACCCTTTAACAAGGTCACCTCTAACAAGGTGAAGATCCTAACAAATCTGAGGGAAATCCCTTAACCGGGTCACATCTAGCAATATGTTTGTAATCTTTAACAGGATTTTCTTGTAACTGAGCATACTCCAGAACAATATATTTCTTAGTGGGTCCGAAATCCCATAGTGGTTTTTCCCTATTTGGGTTTCCATGTTAAATCTGGTGTTATGAGTTATATGATGTTTAAATGCTTATGAGTTTGCATGTTTAGTAGTTTTGGTTATATTATTGAAGTATTTGTTACCGAGGTTGAATCTGTTGTTCTTATGGAAGATTAAGTTTTTTAGATTCACCCCCCCCTCTCATCTTGTTAGCTTGGCATATGTACTTACTTTAAGTATTAGAACTATCATCAACATTGATTTATGAGAAGGAATATCAATCAATGATTGGTAAGTTGCATTATGTAGTGCATAGCAGACCAGATATTGCACATGTATTTGGCATTACTGCAAGGTTCCAGAAAAGCCCAAGAGAATCCCACTTCGCTGTAGTCAAGCGGATTCTTAGGTATTTGAAGGGAACTGTTGACTATGGATTGTGGTATCTAGATAGCAAGGATTTCAACTTGAAAGTATACACAGATGTTGATTGGGCAGGTAATGTAGATGACCAGAAAAGCACAACCGGTGGTGCATTCTTTCTTGGTGGTAGACTGGTCTCATGGATGAGTAAAAAGCAGAGTTGTATCTCTCATTCTATAGTGGAAACAGAGTATGTTACAGCTTTCATGAGCTGCACTCAGACAATTTGGATGAAGCATGTATTAAATGGCCTCAAAGTTCCTGTATCTGAACCGGTAAGTATATTTTATGACAATACTAGTGCAATTAACATCTCCAAGAATCCGGTTTTACATTCTAGAACAAAGCACTTTGAGCTTAAGTATCATTTCTTGAGGGAAAAGGTTCAGAACAAAGAGATTCCACTAGAACATGTTTCCAGTAAGGAGTAGTTAGCAGACATATTCACCAAGCCTCTCCTAAAGGCTACATTTATGTACTTAAGAGGTGAATTAGGGGTGTTGCCCCTTCAGGAAGTAAACTAAAGGTATATGCTCCACATCAGTCAGGTATTGCATAGTCAAATTTTTCTTCAAGATTGACGTGTTGAAGGATGCTTCTCCTTAGGGGGAGTAGCATAATGGAATAGGGAAGCTTGTGCCTCCACTTTGGCATTGTTGTCAAAGGGGGAGAAGAAGTGAAGTGGAGAAGATATCTACAGAAATTGGGGGAGAAGATGTGAAGTGAAGAGATATCTTTGTATATTGCCATCAATGCCAAAGGGGGAGATTATTGGCATTATGTGAACCGGTATGAGGACATAATGACATTGTATGTTGTCATTGATGTCAATATGCTGAAGAGGTGAGAACCGACATATGTGAGAACCGATATAACACTATGAACTAACATTTGTGCCAAAGTGAAGCGGTGTGTTTGTTCAAGGTGAACCGACATATGATTATGGGAACCGGCACATGGAAGCTTTGTATGGCTACTGGTTGGTAGTTTCAACTTCAGGGTTTTCAGTTGAAGTGCTTCAAGCCTATGTGTCTCAACCGGTGACTTTGTGTGATGAGTTAGCATGGTAATGAAGAACAAATCATGTTGCCACGTAAGCCTTGTGTGTGTGAAGGATCTTGCATGAAGGAGATTGTTCCTATCTACCTAGGGAATGTGCGAAGTCTGTAAACGGTGATAATGTGTGATGGGTTATCAGCTGCCAAGAAATCGATGGAAAATGAATGATGGAGAATGTCTTGAGATTGGATCAATACTATTGCATTTAATGCAATGTGCTCAATGGTCAGGATTGAACCATTTGAATTCCTTAACCTAATAGGTTTAGGGTTTAGGGTTTATGCTACCGACCTATCTATTTCCTATAAGGTCGATGTTGTGTTTCTTTCTGAGGTTGTTGGAAAAAGTTGTGTGTGTGTATCCAAGAGAAGAGATACGTAATTCTTGCCAGACCAGAGGAGAGAAGTGATACCTACAGAGTGTAAGTGTAGAAGGTGAAGAGGAGCTAAAGTGGATTTGCATTGGCATTGAGTGATGTTACTAGATCATTGTAATACATGTTGATCTTTAACCACTTCAACAATTTAGAAATCCCTTAACAGGGTAGCTTTAACCGACTTCCTATAAATCCTTTAATCGGGTGACTCAAACCATTGAGTTCTTGAAATCCTCTAACAAGGTAACCTTTAACAAGGTTTAACCCTTAACCGGGTATTCTAGCCATCCCTTAACCGGGTGATCCCTAATAGGATCGGTTCCTAACAAAACCTATTGTATCAGTATTTAACCGGACAAGGCTCCTAATAGAGCAAACTTCTAAAGAGTTCAAAAACAAGCTTGTGGGTATTCATCCCCACCGTGGTTTTTCCCAGTTGGGTTTCCACGTGAAAAATATGTGTGTCATGTGTGATGTCTTCTTCATGTGATGCTATGTTGTTTTCTGTCAATCGGTGAATCATATTGATCTAGTTGCTTATATGTATATCTTTGATGGTAGATTACCTATTCATGCATTAGGGTGAAATGGAAATAAAGTGTTAGATTGTATGAGAAGATAAGTGTCAACCGGTTTATGCTTGTCTCAGTTATTCTGGGTTTTGCCGGTTGTACTCTGTTTAAGGACCGGTGTTACTGTTTGTCTATCAATGCACAATATCTACTGACAAACTAGTTTAAGAGTGTGTTTTTGTCTTTACTGATTCACCCCCCCCTCTCAGTACCAGTTTGGTACTATTCGTTCATCATTGATTTATCATATGTATATATATATACATATACACACACACACATATATATGCATATACACACACACATATATATACATACACACACACATATATATATACATACATATATACATGAATATATATATATACTTGTATATACATACATACGTATATATATATATATATGCACACACACACACATATATATACATACATATATATGTGTGTGTGTGTGTATGTATATGTATATATATATACATATACATATATATACATATATGTATATATACTATCCCCCTTTGATATCAAGGGCAAAGGACACTTCTATTCACCTTATTCTACATTCTTATTCATCTGCATTATATCCCCCTTTATTTTTGCTTTCTTTCTTCCATACTTATACATTTTCTCTACCTTTCAATAGTATCCAACAAACTACCTACTCCCCTTGAGAGCAACAAATACATCACTCTAGAAGACAAAGGATACACCTTGAATTTATCCCCTAGATAAATGCACCAACTTATAAATGTGAAATAGAAGGAGGGAAATAACCTCTAACTTTACCTGAGATATTCAAAAGTATCATTTGAAAGTGCCTTAGTGAATATTTTTGAAATCTAATAATTTGTGGGCATGCATTCCAATCTAACTTTTTTATATCCAACTTTCTGTCTTAGGAAATGATACCAGATAGAAATGTGTTTAGTCATTGAATGCATAAGCAATTTTTTTGAAATGTTTATAGCACTTATATCATCACACATAATAGGAATAGGCTCATCATGCATCACCTTGATATCTTATAATGCTTGCTTCAGCCACATAACTTGAGTGTAGTAGGATGTTGCAACAATATACTCAGCCTATACTATTGATAAAGATACCAAATCTTGTTTCTTACTGAACCAGGAAACCAATTTGCCTCCCAAGAAAAATGCACTAGAACTAGTACTTCTTTTGTCATCCACACAACCATCCCAATCAACATCAGTATAAGCCTTCAAGGAGAAATCATTCTTCTTCTTATACCATTAACCATAATCTAGAATCTCTTTCAATATCTAAATATTCTTTTAAAATCCTTGTCATGAGATTGCTTAGGATTATCTAGATATCTAGAAAACAAACACATTGCATGCATAATATTAGATCTAGAAGAAATCAAGTATAGTAGTCCGCCAATCATAGACCTATATAGAGTCTGATCAACTCTAGAAGACTCATCATCCTTACTCAAATGACAACCAGTAACCATGGGTGTACTCACTAGTTTAGAATTATCCATATGAAATTTCTTCAACATCTCCTTAACATAATTATCCTAAGAAATAAAAATACCATAATCTAATAAATAACTCAAAGTCCAAGAAAGAAAGACAACTCACCAATCATTGACCTCAAATTATTTTTGCATTTCTTTTGCAAATTTCTTACATACACTTTCATCTCCACCAAAGATAATATCATCAACATTTACAACTATCAAAATCTTATCTTCCTCAACCTTAAAGTAAATATTTCTATCTATTGTACCATTCTTGAAGCCTTGTTAAAGTAAGTACTTGTCCAACCTTGCATACCAATCCCTAAGGTCTTACTTGAGACCAAACACTAAGTTTGGATCCTCTATCAATTGAAATCCATCAAGCTTCTCTATATAGAATTATTCCTCCAAATCACCATTCAAGAAGGGTGACTTGACATCCATCTGATACAACATAAAGTTCTTGTGAGCTGAAAATGCAAGAAACATTCTAATTGCTTCCTTTGTAGCCACTAGAGAATTTTTTTATTCAAAATCAATACCTTTCAATTGAGAATATCCTCTTGGAACTAACCTAGCTTTGTTCCTTGTCACTTCTCCTTCTTCATTCAATTTATTTTAGAATACCCACTTTGTTCCTATAACATTCTTATCTGCTAGTCTAGGGACTAGTTCCCATGCCTAATTATTCTCAATCTAATCAAGCTCTTCTTTTATTTCTTTTAACCACCCCTCATCCTTTCTATCATTAAAAATACCTTGGGCTCTACCTTTAATGAAAGAAAAATATTCACCTACTCACTTAGTCTTCTTCTATTTTGCATACCTTCATTCTTATCACCAATAATTTATTATTCTAAATGATTCTTTTGGACATACTTTGCTAGAGTCTTAGGGATGATGAGCCAAAAGAATGTCTTTATTTTATCTATGTTCATGTGTCATTTCTAGGACATTAGGAGTCTAGATATGTCTTCTGAGTTCAAAACCTTTGCTAAGTTATAAGATTTTATATTTTTTTATGGTATGGTCATGTGACATGAACTCGTTTGATATATGTTCCTTTTTGATGTAATATAATAGGTAATTTTGCTATGAGGAATATCTATGGTAATGTTGCATGTATATTTTGAATGTTACTCTAGTAGGGATAATTAGGCCTATATTTATGCACGTTAACAATTTCATGCAAGGTTAAAGAAGAATGTTGAACTGGTCCAAGATGTTCAACAATGAAGATCATGGAGTTGCCAGCCGAGAGGAGAGATAAAAAGGATTGTCATTGAAAGAGTCAGCTGGTGGTTAAAAGTGGTTCATTATGACTTGCCTAAATATTTAAATGATTTTCTTTGTTGAAGGAGTAGATTTAGCACTGGGGTTATGCTAGATTCTCTCTGTTGTTCCAATAGACTTTGCCTGATTCTCAACATTTATAACTTCACCTTCTTTTAATCCTTGTTCAATAAAAGCATCCTCCTTGAACTTTGAGAGTGGTATGCTAGTTAGTTAGGAATTTTATGCTTTAAATAATCTCCCACCTTCTCTTATATGGTGGTTGAGAAATAGATATTTTTTAGCTGTTGTAATATAGTTCTAAGTTAAAGAAGTATACATCCAACAATCTATTGTTATGTTATCAAGTACTTTCTAATCAATAAGATGATACTTTAAATGCCAAGAATTTGATTCAGTTGTTTGGATGCTTTCTAAGGGGGCCCGCTTAGTAAGTACTCATTTGATTTATTTTATCAGTTATTTCTCATTTTGTATTTAGCATTATCTTGATCAGGGATTGTTCCTACAACCATTGGAATACTTCACATGACTATTCCTATAGCCACTGCAAACTGAGTAGAATCTCATTTGTTGATCATGGATAAGTCCTATCTTTCTTAGTTGTTTCTTAGAAGTTAGGTATTTTTCCTTACAAGCACTTCGGTTACTTGTTTTCAACATTTTCTTAAGAAACACTTAATTTCTAGCAATAGGAAAGATGGTTGTTTTGGTCTTTCTAGTGCATATACTTTGCAGACCCATTTCAAGTATACGCCCCAAGTTGACAACTAAATGCACCTTCATGATGAAAGATAATTACTTAGTCAGATGTCCAATCTCTAAGGTATAATTTCAAGGTCTAATTGTTGAACCATTAGGAAGGTCAGTCATTTTTGGCGTCGTTGTCGGGGATGGTATCAAACTAGAAACCTTGGCAGTCATTAATAATTGTACTCTATTTTAACTAGTTAAAAGTTTTGTTTCCATTTACCTTTATAGAGTAATGACCCATAATACTACTGTATGCCTAGGGGAAGAGATGCTTTAGGGAGGTTTCTTCCTAACGAACCCTATCTTGGAAATAATTTTGAGAAAGCTTATAATCTATTTGAAGATAAAGACCAAGATATAAACCCATTAGATGAGTTGTTTACCAACATTGAGGAGCCAATTGACCAGGAACTTGTTGAGAACCCATTTTCTTTGATACATTATGAGGAAAGAATGGTTGGCAAAAATCTACCTAAGCAAACTACCTTTGAATTCCCTATCACTAACCAACAAGATAACAACAACCTCAAGAATATACCTGCTTCACTTCTCCCTAAGTTTTATGGGCTTGTGATAGAGGATCCAGACACCTTTTTGTTTGAATTTGATATTCTCTATCATAGCTATGATTACACTACTGATGCTCACAGACTCAAACTATTTCTTGCTACTTTGAAAGAAGGAGCTCTAAGATGGTTTATGAGTCTAGGGAGAGATGTCATTGATAGTTGGGAAGCCATGAAAACCAAATTTATTGAGAACTACAAAGAATATTGTAGAAGTGGTAATAGGGGAGATAACATCTTCAGGATGCAACAAAAGGATGATGAAAATTCGGAAGACTATATTTCAAGGTTCTTGTTCTACCTAAAGAAAAATTCAAATTATACTCTTAATCAAGAGTCCCAAAAGTTTCTTTTTCTTAGAGGGATCAATGACAACTGTATGGAAGCTCTAGACTTAATAGGAGGGGGAGAAATTACTTAAGTCCCTTGGGATGATCTTAAGAAGATATTCTAAAACTATTCCCGAGCAGCTGTAAAGAGAGGAAGAGGATATCAAGCTACTTAAGGAAAGACCTCCAATGGAGTTTCAAGTATGGAAATTACTCACTTACTATCTGATTTCAAGGAAGATATTATAAAAAACCTAGCCACACAACTAGATACACTCCAGGAAAAGAGGAAGCATGAGGAAGAAAAGGCAATCCTAGCTGAATATTTCCCTCACTACAGACAAAAGAAAAGGGACTGCAAATGCAAGACAATAGCGAATATTGAAAACCATCACGCTTCATTAGAGTTCAAACCTGTTGAAAGAGAGGAGGACCAAATATTTCATGTTTCTCAAAGGAGACCATGGGCTCCATGCCAAGGTATGCCACCTGATCCTTTATCCTTTAATGGTCCTTATTCAAATTCATATAATCCTAGTAATCAATGGAAAAATAAATATCCCACTCATTATGGGAACTTTCCTTAGCAATATTGGAATAATTCCCCAAATGTATGGACCAATTACCAAAACCCCCCTCCTCCTTGGCAACAAAATCAAGGAGTTTGGCAGCCACCTCAGGGAAATTGGCAACAAACACCTTAATAGAGAGGAGGACAACAATGGCCAAATCACTCCTCCAATTTCCTACAACCTCCTCAACAACCCCAACAACGGGCTCTAATGCCTCCACCTAATCAAAATGTTGCTACCCCACCTAAACCTACTCAGTTTCTAGCTCAACCTATGCCCAATCCTAATAGTAAACAACTACAACAACAACAGGTTTATACTACTAATCTAAACCAATACCCTACCTGTGTTGTTAGTATTAGTGATATCCACTTAAGGTCAGGAACAACTCTTCCCACACCTTTGCCTCTAGTGATAACTAAAATTCCTGATGAAGACCACATCCATAAAGTGTCACAATCCCACCTATTCCATCAAGGCTAGTACAACAGGAATCAGACACTACACCTCCATTTCCTCAAAGATTGGAGGTAGAGCCAACCAAACAAAAAGAACAACCCATGTTTGATATTGTGGACCAGTTAAATAATTTATGTGTCAAGATCCCTTTGTTTCAAGCAATAAAGGACGTTCCAATATATGGAAAGGTAATTAAAGAAGTTTGTTTAAAAAAGCAGGAAGAAAGAAGAAAGAGCCACAAATGGTCCATGTTGTAGACCAATTAGTAGACCTTATGCTAGGAAAATTATGTGTCCCTAAGTATTCTAACCCAGGGAGTCCTATTGTAGCAGTAGTCATTAATGGAGTTCAAGTTCAAAATGCTCTTATTGACCTTGGGGAAGCTATAAATGTTATGAAAAAGGATTTTCAATGTAGAAACTCAACATCACTAACCTAAGATCTACACCTATTGTTCTACAACTTGCAGACAGTTCTACTATTAAACCAGAACATATGATGGAAGACCTTATTGTAACATTGGATTCCTAGGAATATCTAGTTGACTTTGTCATCCTCTCATCTAAAGTAAGTTGGGGGGCTATCCTATTATTTTGGAAAGACTCTGGTTAGCCATAATGGATTCTTTCATAGGATGTAGGTTAGGGGACATGACCATTTTGGATGGGATAAAAACTAAAACACTTGCACTATACTCACCTACACAACCTCAACTTGAGTGAGAGAAATTAGTTTGGCCAGATATAGAAGAAGAATCTGATGGAGTCAATATGATACAACATTTGATGATGATAAGAAGGAACCCCTTCTTGCAACTTCAAGAAGAAGAGGATGAGCTCTCTAATATTTTGCAAAATTAATATGGAGTTCTTGATCAAACTGATGATTGTAATGCACAAAATGCATGTTCTTTACAACCACTACTATCAGCCTCTTCTGTAGAATCTCCTGTAGCCATAGATTTATTGCATACATTGCTTCCACATGAAATAACAGTGCCACATTTTCCTGCAACATCTATAATAGAACTAACTAAGCAAGTTGAAGTGGCCCTAGATAAATGGTTGAATGTTAATAGTCACCTTACTCAAGAACAAACTATGTCTCTAACAAGAATACTACAATCTCATAAGGAAGAATTTGCATGGGACTACACATATATCAAATAGTTACATTCAAAGTTATGCACACACCGAATCTACATCAAATAAGACTGTAAACCAGTGAGGCAACCTCAAAAAAGAATCAATCATGCATTAAGGGAAATAGTTAAGCAAGAATTATAGAAATTACTCAATGCAGGATTTATATGTCCTATCTCTAATAGTGAATGGGTGTCACCTCTAGTTATTGTTCCTAAGAAAAATAGAAAGTGGAGGGTTTGTGTAGATTATAGGGAGCTTAATGTTGCAACCAAGAAAGATCATTTCCCTCTTCCTTTCATTGACCAACTATTGGACTCCTTAGCAGGAAAGAAATATTTTTCATTCTTAGATGGTTTTAATGGATACAACAAGATAAGAATAGCCCTTTGGGACCAAGAAAAGACAACATTCACATACCCATGAGGGACCTATGCTTATACTTCCATTTGATTTATGTAATGCCCCAACCGCTTTTCAAAGGGTAGTTATAAGCATGTTCTCAGATATTTCTCATGATTATATGGAGATATACATGAATGAATTCACTACCTATGGTGGCACTTTTGAAGAAGCATTGAGTAATCTAGAAAAGACTTTACAGAGATGTGAAGATCATAATTTGTCTTTAAATAGTGAGAAGTATTTTATGATGATTCAAGAAGGTGTTGTTCTTGTCTACTATCTTTCTCATAAAGGAATTTAAGTAGACCCAACAAAAATTGAAGTTATTTCTAACTTGCATGTACCTATAAAATAAAAAAATGTAAGGATTTTTCTAGGACATGTAGGTTATTACAGGAGATTCATCAAATATTTCAGTAAAATTGCAGCACCACTATATACACTCCTCACTAAAGATGTAGAATTTCGGTGGACAAACTCATGCACCAAAGAATTCTTTGAATTGAAGGAAGCACTAACTCATGCAGTGGTACTTCAAGGTCCTAATTGGGAAATTTCATTCCATATACACACTGATGTGTCTGATTATGCAATTGGAGTTGTTTTAGGACAAAAAGAGACAATAGTGGAACATGCAATTTAATTTATCAGCAAAAACTTGCAAGTTGTTGAATACAAATACACAGTAATAGAGAAAGAGATGTTAGTAGTTATTTATGCTCTCAATAAGTTGAGACATTGTATAACTGGATATAAAGTCTTTGTCCATACTAACCATGCAACAATCAGATATCTCATGAATAAACCTTCAATCTCTGGAAGGTTGGTCAGATGGATTCTTTTGATGCAAGAGTTTGATATCACAATCATTGACAAACCGAGAAAGGCAAATTTAGTTGCAGATTTTCTTTCATGATTAAAAACAAACCAAGATTCACCCATTATAGATGATTCCTTTATAGATGAGCATCTATTCTCCATTGTTGTTTAAACATGATGGTATGTTGATATAGCCAACTATTTAGTTGCTCAAAAGGTACCCTCTCACTTTTCTCCAAAAGAAAGAAAATTAGTTGTTGAGAAAAGTTTCAAATTCACATGGATAGAAGGATGCTTATTCTACATAGGACCGAATCAGGTCATAAGAAGATGTGTGAGATAAGATGAGACTTATGACATATTGCATGCATGCCATGATGAACCCTATGGGGGATATTTTGCAGCCAAGAGAACAACTATCAAAATACTTAACACAGGATATTATTGGCCAACCCTTCATAATTATGCAACTAGGTATACAAAGAAATGTGATAGGTTCCAATGGATGGGAAGACCAACTAGGTCAGATGAGATACCCTTGCATCCTCAAGTGGTAGTAACACCATTTGACAAGTGGGGCCTTGATTTTGTAGGACCAATTGATCCACCTTCTAATGGTAAGTCTTACATTCTGGTCTGTATTGATTATGTCACCAAATATGTAGAAGCTAAGGCAATGAAACATGCATGAGATAACAAAGTTCCTAAGTTTGTATATGAATTAATCTTCACAAGATATGGAGTTCCTAGAGAAATTGTCACAGACCAAGGAGCACAATTCACATCTCAACTTGTTACATCATTAGTAAATGAATACAATAACAGGCATAGGAAATCTAAACCATACCATCCTCAAGTCAATGGCCAAGAAAATATTACTAATAGGGTTATTGAGAGCATCTTGACCAAAACTGTTAATCTCCATAGGAAAGATTGGGAAACTAGATTGCCTGAAGCAGTCTAGGCATATAGGACATCATGGAAAACAACAATAGGGTTTACTCCATTTGAGATGCTATACGGAAAGAAGGCCATGATGCCCATTGAGTTTGAGCATTAAACTATCATAACAACAGTTGAATTGGGGATGGATATCACTGCTGCACAAAAAGAAAGAATCATGCAGTTAAATGAGTTATATGAGATCAGAACAACTGCCCCACAAAACACAGAACTCCTACAAAATCAATGAATCAAGTGGCATGATAAGTACATCAAGGACAATAAATTTCAATCAGGAGATTGAGCTCTCTTATAAGATTCATTATATAAAGATAATTTGGGTAAGATTCACACCAGATGGCTGGGCACATATGAGGTATCACAGGTGTTTGACAATGGAGTTGTTCATCTCACGACAATTGATCTTGTAAGATTCAAATTGTTGGTCAATGGACATAGGTTGAAGTTATATCACAAGCCCTTGTCTAAAGAAGTGTTCCTGAAAAAATTTACTTCAACCTCCGATTTTCCTACAACTTCAACCTTTGAATTTCCTGCAACCTATGAAGGTGGGATCTTAGCCCTGCCTTCTAATTATTCAACTATGATGATTCACAATAAACGCTTCCATATTTTTGGAAGGTATTTCTCCATAATAATATTTGTACTTCACTCCATTTCACTTTCATATCTTTTGTATCACTTCACCTCACTTCACATTCATCCATATTTTTAGTATTATCATTGAGTTAACTATAGGTATGTTCAAAGGACTTTGACATGTATGATGCCGCATCACTCCAGGTAAGTCACAAATTGATGCTTGCATTATTTCCTATTAGATTCATTCATTAACTGCATCAAAATTGCCATGTATATTCCTCATCACCTTCCTATAATTTCTCTTCTGCCATGTGAGGACACTTGGCACACTTTTGGTTGGGGGAAGTATGTGTGATTTGACTTTTTCATGTCTTACATCATCAATACTTTGTGTCGCTTTTTATGAAAATCAAATTTTAGTTAAGAGAGTAAAGTGATTATGATATTTTATGCACACAAAGTAATTATGACATTTTATGCACACACTTTTTATTTTTGAAGCCCTTGCACGAGTTGCCTTTCTAGGTTATTTTGCTGCCTTTATGAGCCATAATTATGCTTTCTTGTCATCCTTGTAGTTTCCAATTGTTTCTTCTAGTTATCTTCATCCAGAAAGGGTTTTCTTTGAGGGATAACATGTTATGAGCTATGAAAGACACTGGTAAGAAATTAAAATAGAAGGTTGTAGAGTGTTGTAAAATCAAGCTGAAAGGAGCACAATGGGGGGGTTCTTTGATAAGACAAGAACCTACAGTTCATACCTCTATTTTGTAGGACCAAATATGTGGTCAAGAGTTTGTTCAGAGAGGATGGTTGAATTATTTTTTGAAGTTGGATGATTTTAATGAAGAAATAGTCATTGAGTTTTCCATGGCATTCTCTAATGGTGAAGTGAATGTTAAAGGTCTGAGAGTTTTGGCCATTGAAGAAAGGATTACAAAAGTGACAAGTTTACCAGTTGAAGGAGAAACATATCTAGAATCTAAAGATGCCAGGAGTCCTAGAGCGGAATTCACAAGACCCAAAGATTGTGGATTGATTCTTGATAAGCAAGGGGCCAGAAGAATCTCTTTACCAAAAAAATGGATGGCGGTAGTTGTTCACATAATTAAATACTTGACATGTGAAGGGAGGAAGTCATGTTTGCACTCAATTTACTTCAATCTTCTCATCCATCTCAGGCATGGAATTAGGATGAACTTCCCAAATGTGTCATATAACCTCCTAATTATCATGATCACAAAAACCCAAAAAGGTAGGTCAAATTTGGTCTCTCACCATTGCTTAATTAAATTATTAGTAGAACAGTCATTGAGGGATTTTTTTTAGCTATCCTGGGAGGGATTTTTTTTACTTAATGAATTTAGGGTAGAAGATTATAGGGGTTAGCAAAGGGTTTCTAAAAAGAGACTAGGGTTTACGAAAAGAAAAGGAAAATTGCTCCTGGAGCCTCGAGCTCTAAGGATATCTCTGTTGTAGATTTTCCTGTAGGAAAGGTAACCCCTAGTAATGTTTAGCCAACTCCTGCAATCACTAGTAGATATGTTCTATCAAAAAATTCTATAAAAACTAGGGCTTCTACTTGAGGGGAAAAGGGTAAGGAAGTAGAGTTAATCGAGGTTGAGATTATAGAAGAAAACCCACTCCCTACATAAAGGAAAAATATAAAGATAACTAAGACTATTGAGGATATCCCTAGTATAAAAAACCCTATGAGATTTCAGCAGAATCAAGGTATAAAGCAAAAACTTGAGGAGGAAATGGAAAAAGAAACTTCAACCCTTGAAAGGAAAAACTAGGAATTTGCAAAATCTCCTAAAAATAGAAAGGAGATTGTAGTCACAAAACCTCCTGCTGTAGCTTTTCAGTTTAAAGAAACTAAAAAGGGATCTAAACCTATTAAAACCCATAGGAGTGCTCCAACTAAGCTTCAAAGAAGTCATAGGCTTAGAGGAAGCCCCAGGAAAAACTCAAATGTGAAATATGGAGGACCTATCCAAATTGATTCCTCAAACTCAGCTTCACAAACCCTCAAGTCTGAGAAAAAAGGAAAGGAAGTTGAGTAGGAAATTCAGGTTGGACAGTATTATGATGAAGGGAATATGGATGGGTTAGATAGTTTGGAAAAAGTAGTAGAGAAGGTAATTGAACAAGAAAAAGGGCACAGATCTTGCAACAACTACTTTCATGATGAAATAGGAGGAACTCATTGCAGTGTAAAGGCAAAATCTACCATTAAAGAAGAGCCATGGTAAGAAGAAATACAATAGACTCTTGGAGCTGAACAAGAAGTAACGCCTATAGGAGAGAAAGAAAATGAAGTAAAACAAAAAGAAACTCATGCACAAGAACTAGTAAATATACAAATAGCAAAGCATGGACAATTGACTGAGGAACATAGGAAAGGAAAGAGGAGACTTCAGGTAGCTAGGCATAGGCCTACTCCTTTTTCTTGGATGTCAGTTGTATTTGATCTATATCAGGTATGTTGGATAAGGAAGCATAATGGGAAAATGAGAAGCGTCAACTACATAAATAAATTAAGAAGAAAGATGAAGAGATTGTCGGTCTTAAAGGAAAAATATACACTGTGGTGACTATGGTGCCCACCATCCTAGAATGTACACAACCACCTAGGGTCTATGCAATGTATATAAAGGAATTCTTTTTCACTTTAAAAATGTCCAGTATTCTTTCTGATTGGGATCATTCCTTGGAGACTGCTTAGAAATTTTGTCAGGTTTATCAAGACTCCCCTATTGTAATTAGAAACTTGCTTTGTGAGTTTTATTTGCACAATTATGCATTGCCTCATGATAAAGAATGGAACCCTCTATTATACATTAGTGATATACATTTGAGAGCACTAATGTCCTAGATCTAGAATGAACATGCAAGAGGTGAAGACACTAAAACTTATCAAGAGGAAGAACTCAGAATTCCCTTACCAATAACAGCAGAGAGTGATAATCCTAGGAGACTATATTATGTTTGGTAGAAAGTGTTGTATCATATTGATTTTACGCCCAAAATATTAGCCTTGAGGGAAGAAGCATACAAGGAGATTGAATAAATGATGCCCTCTGAGGCATAGTCAACTTCGGGTCATGTAACAAGAAGGTGGAATAGTCTTATAGAGGAATTAAAGATGGCAGAGCCACACTCTTTGTAGAATTACTATGTAGCTTTGAAAAGAACTTTGTGATACCTTCATTTGAAAAGACAAAATTAAATAATTGGCTTCCTTTACTCTTCGAACCACCTATACTTTTATGGCCAATACCATATTTCAACATGTATGTCAATTCATTTGATGAAACAATAGAAAAAGCTAGATGGGACATACTTGAGAAGAATAAGGGGTTTTATTGGAGCCTTGCTAGAGGAGGCTCAAGACAAACTCAAGTCATTGATTACAAGATCTAGGCAAGAGGAAGGAATGTAGCATCTTCATCTTCTAGAGGACCAACAAGATTTTAGGCTGGGGGGAATGATGAGCCAAAAGAATGGCTCTATTTTATCTATGTTTATGTGTCATTACTAGGACATTAGGAAGTCTAGATATGTTTGTTGAGTTTAGAACCTTTGCTAAGTGATACGATTTTATATATTTTGATGGCATGGTCATATGAAATGAACTTGTTTGATATATGTTCCTTTTTTATGCAATATAATAGGTAATTATACTATGAAAAATATCCATGGTAATGTTGCATGTAGATTTTGAAGGTTACTCTAGTAGGAATAATTAGGCCTATATTTGTGCACGTTAACAATTTCATGCAGGGTTAGAGAAGAATGTTGAACCAGTCCAAGATGTTCAACAATAAAGATCATGGAGTTGTTGGCTGAGAGGAGAGACAACAAGGATTGTCATTGAAAGAGTCAGGTGGTGGTTAAAAGTGGTTCATTATGACTTACCTAAAGACAAATGATTTCCTTTGTTGAAGGAGTAGATTTAGGACTGAGGTTATGCTAGATTCTCTTTGTTGTTCCAACAGACTTTGACTAATTCTCAGCATTTGTAACTTTACCTTCTTTTTCTCCTTGTTCAATAAAAGCATCCTCCTTGAACTTTGAGAGTGGTGTGCTAGTTAGTAAGGAATTTCATGTTTTACATTATCTCCCACCTTCTCTTGTACAGTGGTTGAGAAATAGATATTTTCCAGCCATTGTAATACAGTTCTAAGTTGAAGTAGCAGACTTCCAACAATCTGTTGTTATGTTATCAAGTACCTTCAAATCAATAAGATGATACCTTAAGTTACAAGCATTTGATTTAGTTGTTTGGATGTTTTCTAAGGGGGTCCACTTAGTGAGTACTCCTTTGATTTCTTTTATCAGTTATTTCTCATTCTGTATTTAGCATTATCTTGATCATAGACTATTCCTGCAGCCACTACAAACTGAGTAGAATCTCATTTCTTGATCATGGACTGTTCCTGTAGCCACTGCAAACTGAGTAGAATCTCATTTGTTGATCATGGATAAGTCATGTCTTTCTTAGTTATTTCTTAGAAGTTAGTTAGTTTTCCTTACAAGAACTTCAATTACTTGTTTTCAACATTTTATTAAGCAACATTTCATTTTTAGCAATAGGAAAGATGGTTGTTTTGGTCTTTCTGGTGCATATACTTTGCAGACCCATTTCAAGTATACACCCGGGGTTGACAACTAAATGCACCTTAATGATGAAAGATAATTACTTAGTTGGATGTCCAATCCCTAAGGTATGATTTCAAGGTCTAATTGTTGAACCATTAGGAAGGTCAGTCAAGGGACCTTCTCAAACTCCTTTTTTTTCATTTATTCCTTCTCTTCAATTTCTTCTTCTACAATTCAAAGATTAACTTATGATTTGCAATCCTCGAGCTCTTGTATAGTCTATTTCCAATCTTCATCTACTTTAACATTAGTTCTTTCAACCATTTTCTTGAGCATCTTGTTGTACACTTGTAAGCCTTGCTTCTTGTTGAGTATACAATGAAGATTCCTTCATCAATTCTTGAGTCAAACTTTCTCAGATCTTTTTCATCTCTGTTAATGTAACATTTGCTCCAAATATTCTAAAATAAATGACATTCATAGCCATAGCTCATAAGGGGTCTTATAATTATTAACCCTCACCTACATTCTATTAAGAATATATATATAATTATGCATGACTTCTTTCCAATATACATAAGGAAAGTTAACATCCTTCAATATTGTCCTATCCATCTCTTGAATTGTCTTATTTTTCCTTTCCACAACCCCATTCTACTAAGGGGTCCTAGGAGTAGACAAATGTCTCCTAACACCATGGTATTCACAAAAAATTTTAAACTCATATGATATAAATTCACCTCCTCTATTAGACCTTAAGAATTTGATCTTAGCATTTATTTCATTTTTAACCATAGATTTGAAAACTTTAAACTTATCTAGGGCTTCTGATTTTTCTCTTAAAAATTAACCCATGTCATTGTAGAAATCATCAACAAGCATCATAAAGTACCTTTCACCATTTCGTCTTCTTATCCTAGTAGGTCCACACAGATCAACATGTATCAACCCCAAAGGTTTTGTAACAGTACACTCCTTGTTCTTGAATCTTGTCCTTTTTTTCTTTCCCATCTGACATCCTTGCACAAAGTATTTGTAGTCTTTATAATATTTGGCATATCTCTTATTGCATGTGTAGAATTGATCTTCACCATGTTGTCAAATTTGATGTACCCTATTCTTTTGTGCCAATGCTCTGAGCCATCAGAAAACTACTTCATTTAACTTCCTTTAGATGATAAACATTTGCATCTGTCCTTGTCCCTTCTGCAATTAATCTTCCTGAGCCACCCTTTTTGATTCCATAGCCTTTTCATAAAATGTAAGTTTGTATCATTTTATACACATTTGAATGATATTGAGAAGATTATGTTTCAATCCTTTATCATAGAGAACATCCTTAGTCTTGTCCTTTCCATCAATGGTTATAGTTCATCTACCACAAATCCAAGTAGACTTTTCACCACCAAACTTATTTAATCCACCATTCTAAATTTTTAGATTCATGAACTTTTTTTCTATCAATGTTCATGTGATTGGAGCACCCACTATCAATCACCCAAGAATTTGGTTCTTCTTTTGCATGAAGAGCAATCCACACAATCAATGATCTTTCATTGTGTTTTATCGATGTGTAGAGTACCAAACTCCCTACATTATTCAACATTAACAACTTTCATAGCCATAAATAGTATTTCATCATTTGAATCATCACAATCTTTATCTTCAGATGAGTGGCTACTTTATTTAGAATAAAAACTTCTTTTTAGTCTTATCTCTTCTATCTTCTCCTTTTTTGTTTGTATCATCTCCTCTTTTATTGTTATCATCTTTGAAAGTACATTTAGATGCAAAATGACCAATTATTCCATAATTAAAACATTGCAAAGGTACCTTACCTTTGTATTTGTAGATGCATTTCTTCAATATTCTCCCAAAGTTTACTTATACATCATCAAGATCATCATATTGATCAACATCATCTTCTACTTTCTTATTGTATTTTAATGTGAATTCCTTCTTGTGATTATCAAAGTTAAACTCATTTTGAAGGTAGTGAGCATGGAGTTTATCCATTGTATATTTATCCAAATTCATACTTTCCTCAATAATAAATACCTTAAAATTATAAGATTTGGGAAGAGATCTAAGTATCTTTTTTACTACTTCATCATCATCCATTTTTCCACCAATACCTTTGATTCCATTTACTACTTCTATTACCTAACGTGTACAACTATCAATATTTTTTCTTCTGACATTCTTATATTCTCAAATTTGCATTTGAAGTTTTGCATCTTGATCTATCTTTCTCTGTCATCTCATTCATAGATAGTACTGCTAAGCTTCTCCCAAACACCCTTAGTAGACTTGTAGTGCATCACCTTCATAAGTTTTTAATCTTCCAAACCATTGATTATTGCATTCCTTGCCTTGCAATTTTTCTCCTACAATCTTATCTCATCCAAAGTGGTTATAAGAGTAGAAGGAGAAGTATAATCAAGTATGATAGAGTTTCAGATTACAAATCCCAAAGACTTTAAATATTATTCCATCCTTATCTTTCAAAAGGTGTAGTTTGTGCCATCTTGGATATTCCATAAGTCGTTAAGCTTCTTCAGAGGAACGTGGCTCTAATTCCAATTGTCAAACACATCCCAACATTGAGAGGTTAGGTAAATTAGTCTTGAACAATCACTTATGCTTTAATCACAACATCACATCCAATCAAGCCTTATATTAGCAGTAATGAAAGATAGAACAATAAACACCACACACAAGAGAACACTAGTTTTACATGAAAAAACCAAAAAGGGAAAACCAAGGTGAGAGTTAACTCATAATATATGAACAAGTTTACAATTTTTGTTTAAGGCACACTTCCAAGGATTCTCATTGCTCCTTAAAGGACTTGTAGGCTAAGGTGCACTACCCTAGGACAAGATACAAGGTACTTGTAGGTTGAGACTCACTGCCTCAAAGAAAGATGCAAAGAACTTTCTAGGGAGAATCACTATCTCTAAAAAAGGTACATGAATATATGAATCAAGATGGGTAAGCCTTCAACAACACTAATTCCAACAACCACCTTTGAATTTACTATTGGTCACACAAGCACCCATTATGCAATTCAACACCAATAATGTCACCACACACTTTTTCAACCTCAAATTGTCATATTTCACTATCCACTCTGACTCATACACTCACACCATCTCCATACTTATTTAATACTCCATATATATCATCTTGTTCATCACAAAACATAAATTAGGTGGTGCAGGAGCACCCAGGAAGACAAGGTGGAGCAGGGTCACTGATAGGCCCTATGGAGGATTTGATGAAAAATGAAGACAAACAAGACCTATAAGGTCTTTAAGTGATGTAACATGGCCATGTGAGCCATAAAATGTATTGAAATGCAATGTAATGGTCAAAAAGTGTAAAATTGCCATTTTGAGCAATTAGGCCTAGAAAAGGCTAAAATTGGGTTTTTGGAGTAGAAGTGTGTTTAGGTGGATAGAATATGTTTATAAGGTCATCTAATGACCATTTTAATGTTTTAGAAAGGTTTAGATATAGGTTTTGCAATTTGTTATACATAGTTGTCAAACTTGACAACTTTGGAGCAACTTTTTGTTGTCAAAAAGTTGTCAAGAATGCAAAAAGTTGTCATAAGTTAGTTATAAGTTGGTTTTAGATTGGATTTCGACCTATAAGGCCTTGAGGGTTATAAATTGATGAAATTTAATCATTTGTGGTGGTTGGGAAAAGGTGTTTTGATCAGGTTTGGAGTTTTGAAGCAATAAAAATCTGATTTTCATGTGTATTTTCCAGGTTTCCACGTAGAACAGTCTGATTTTCCATTTTTTTGAGTTCTTTTATGAATTATTTTTCATTCCTTCATGGTTGGAGATGTCTCTATAATGAAATAAGTTTATTTTGGCTTTGGTTTGAAGTGATTTGGTTTTGTTTTGGTGAAGTTGTCTAGTTTCTTGTGAAAACAGTCATATCCCTGCCCTAGGGTTAATAGTGAACATGAAAATGTTGTATATTTTATTTCCAGATTGATCTAACCCCAAAAATGGATATGATGGTGTATTATATTGTATATTTTCATAAGATTTTGTTTTAGAAGGCCATGCACAAGATGGCATGTGCATTGTGGGAGTAAAGATCTGAAATTTTAGGGGCAGACTGTTGCAGAAAATACAGTCCTAATACGGGGGCCATTTCTCACATTTCCACCATTGGATTTTTCTGAGTTTTGGATATGTTTTTTATAACCAAGTTATGAATAATTTCACTAGAGAGATCGATTAAATTTGTTCAATTGCAAAAGTTATGGGTGATTGTGTAAGGGTCTATCAATATGGCAGCAAGGTGGTAGTTTTGCAATGATTTTTCTTTGTCAATGCATTGAGGCAGTTTGTAAAGTCTCAAAGGGTCTTGTATTGTTAATTTTGAGCTGGGTCCATTGAATCTCCACATCATTAGGTCATCCAAAATAAGGTACAAGCTAAGTGCTATCAAGTTAGCCACCAAACACAATTGCGGTGAAAGCAGTCCAATCCAAAAAATAGAGAGGACCTAAAAAATCATATTACAACTATCTAAGTTGTCCCAAACATCACACATATTGGTGCATATTCTCCAAAGTTGGTAACGAGGTAACGTGTAGATGATCCATGTAACACATAACCAATTGACCCAAAATATGTCTTCCAAATCAATTAACTCAATACAAATCCCACAACCCAAGGTAGGACCCAAATACATCTTAATGTTATCTCCAATATTGGTACAGACCCCCAAAAGACATGCATAAGTAGGAGAACAATGCGACACCAAATAGATCATTCAATACAATGCGGAGCATACAAGGGCATTCATTGAACATATAAAGGTATTACCAAATACCTATTTATCACCTGTAGACACCTAAAATTGTCTTATCTAATTAAATAAATATCTTTATTTATTTAATTATTTAAGCCTAATTCTTCTATTAATTAAATAAATCTTTATTTATTTAATTAATTCATTTATCCTCTTCTAGCCTTATTTCTCATTTAAATAAATTTATTTATTTATTTAAATTATCCTTTTTCCTAAATTAAATAGATACTTTTATTTATTTAATTATCCCACTTCTTCTATTAATTAAATAAATCTTTATTTATTTAATTAATTCATTAACCTTTTCTACCTATGACACATGTCATTCATCTCTTAATTCCTACACTACCTACCCTCTCATTATTTCCTTTACCTACCCTCTAATCATAGCCGACCATTTATCTTTTACACCTCTCAATCTTATCCCTCCATTTCTTATAGTGTATTCTATAAGAGGATGCTTCCTTCATTATCAAACCCTAACTGACTAACTACTTGACCAATTGATGACCCAACTACGCTTTCGAACTTTCATATGCGATCCTACTTGCAACCACATTTCCGTTCTTTGTTGAGCTCTTGTGCACACATAAAATCTAAGAGCAAATATATCAAGCAAGATCAATGGAGATAGGAAGAATGGAGATCCAAACCCTATTGAACATGTGATGGTTTAATCTTTGTGATTTCGTTTGATTTGCATTGTCTTAGGTAATCTTCATATGTTATGGTGGATCTTTGTTGTTGTTAGGCTAGGGCTTTTGTGGTTGAATTCATTTAGTTTTTCAACATCGTTGTTGTATCCATTTTCACTGTATACATCACCATCACATCAAAACATGCTAGCACAACACAAGTAGATACAAAATACTTCATTTTGAAAGTCCAGAAGACATAGTCATGAACAAAACATCATTAACTACACTTGTGAAACACTGCAGCATCTAAAACTTGAACTGGGACATAACAAAAATATTTTAAGCATGTAATCCAAGACACAATAATAGAAAAAACAATACGGAGAAATATGGAGCATTATCTGGACCAATCCTGATAGACAACCAAATTTCTAACAAACTACAATTACCAACCACATTAGCAACAATAGCAAGGACTTAAAAAGATAGGATTACAATGTCCACACAACATACATATTATGTTCAATTCCATAAGATAATGTAATCAAATGTGGAGAAATGCAAAACATTCTTCCAAATTATCTTCAACATACATTCTTTTAATTATTTACTTCAACAATCTTCCAAAGGCAAAATGGTCTTGGAAACATCATTTTCTCACTTAGGATCAAACAAGAGAGATAAACCACCACCTTGTAGTATACACAAGATCATCATAATAAAATCCACTTTATTTCCATGCTTCTAATCCTCATCTTAATACTTCTAATCCTCATCATCGTCATCTTAATATGATATCATCAATACACCATCTTTGCCATCAAGAAAATTATCAACACATCATACTGAATGTAGACATTAGACACCAAGAAAGTGGACATCCACAACACAAAATACCTACAACCATCATCGATTTGTACTCTATATCAATGACCACACATGCCAATAATCTCCCCATGCTTTTACAATCATCACACCAGACATATCATGAATGATAATACACAAGCTACAGGTTGACATCAGTGACAACATATCCAACATATTGTACTATATTTGTTTATGGTAATCACCTAAGTATTAGTTGTTGGAGTGAATGTTTATATGTATATGGTGGCATATGATCCCTTAAGTGTTGTTGGAGTATTACTCACATGGGGATTAGACAAAGTTGGGTTGGCTCTAGGAGGAATACAATTAGTCAATGGTTCTCTCATACTCTTTAAATTATAGTTATTGTGATTTTTATTTTTAAATGTATGCACTTCAACACATATACACCCATTTTTCCTTTGAAAGTGGAATACAAATTCTTCTTTTTTATTTCTTGACATTGGAGTAGCTTTTCCCATAAATACGTAAGAATCAAGCATCATGGAATTCATCATATCAAAAGGTTGCACTTGGATAGGTTGCATGATTTTCATGGCCTTTTTCATCTCTCCATAATGAATCTCTAGATGATGGAATGTCATGTACAACCTACATCCATTAGTTACCAAATTAGCATAAAAATTTTACATAAATTTGCAATTTTATCTTGATTTGGAAGAGTTCCATTATTGGGTCTTGTACTCCATTGTCAAGTGGGACTTTTATATTCAAAGTTCCTATTCATAAAGTTCTTTTTATTTTTATTATATATTTGTGTCTTATACTTGGACCCCAAACTAGGTGTCGGCATGTTTAGTTGTTGGCAGGAACTTAGATTCAGCCTCAACTTGGTTGACTCACCAGTCACTTGTGTGAGTGTCCTTTTAACCACTTCTAGGTTGAAGATTAAATGTGAGATTTTCTCTTTGTGTTGATCAACTTGTTGTTGAAATAACATAGTCTTAGGGGGGGGCCATGGCCTAGATATGTCAACATTTGGGTTCAAATAATGTGACCTTCTTCAACAAGGGTGTGTGAATTTTTATCGCATCATTAATTTATGGAATGGGGTTGCCCAGAGTAGGAATACCCATTGAAAGTATAGTACCAAAATTACTCGCCCTTTTAGGATCCATTTGTCATGCAATGACTATAACTTGGTCATAAACCTTTTGTAAGCTATTGATTTGATCTTCAGGCAATCTCTTGACAAACAAGATCATGAGGGAGTCCAAAGATTTAAAGTACACTTGAACTAAAGCTACTTATGAGACTATATAGGGTGTCACCAACTACTGATAAAGCCTATGAAACCTATGGTTGAAAATGGTTATTGGCTCATTGGATTCTCTTTGAGTGGAGACAAATTGATGGTATAGGACTACAAGGTCAATGTAAATTTTGAACTAACTTAGGAACTTGTCCTCTAATACTTTCCATGTTGTAATTGAATTGCAAGGTATGTTAAGCTACCAACTATATGTGAACTCCCCCAATGAATAAGGAAACAACTGAAAAACTACATCTTGGTGTGCAATTTCCATTTTATTGTAGATTGAAAATTTTAAGGTGTTCCTCTATATTCTAGACTCCCCATATATAAAATTAGGACAAAATTTCTCAAGGTTGTTTGGTAATTCATTTAATGGTTGAGTTAGGCAAGGGGGAAACTCTCAAAATTATTAAAAAATGTCATAGATATGTAGTGTTGCAAAATTTCCATTATAGCATGGGGCAAAGGTGTTGGGACAATTGGGCCTTGGTGATCAAATAAAGGAGTTAGCATAGACAAATCATTGCCTCTATATTTTTATTTATTGGCTCTTGGCTTACGATTCTGGAAAAATTCTAAGAACTATCCCATTTCGAGTGTGCACCAAAGGATTATCTAGTATCTCTCTAGTGAGAAAGACAAGATGTTTTCTAGATTTCTATGCTTTAGGCTCTCCTTTTAGCCCTAATTTCATTGACTGCGGTGTGAGTATAGACAATGAGGGGAGCTCTAAGAAAAATCTTGTCTCTTGAAAAGTGATATTTCTCACTCCAAGGTTATGAAATGATAGGTCTTATCCCTATAAGGTAGATCAATGTGAACAATATTAGTGTTGTCAAGGTGACCTTTGGTATTTAACATTGCAAGCTTGAAATTTGAGGAATTGAACTTTCATTATCTTCTCACAATTTAAATGATAATTTCGGCATTTTCTAATATAAACCTACCTGAATCAAATGATTGCAACTAAATCTAGTCTAAAAATATATCTACTAATGATCATGAAATAAATGACAAAAGTAGGGCATTACAAGAGACAAAACAAACAAACTTTAATTAACTACCAAACAATGACCAAACAATGATAATCACATTAAAATTTGTTGCACAATGATGAACTATAAAATCATAATTCATAAAAGTATGATGCAATCAACAAATGTATTAAATAAACAACATATTTTAAGAAGTCATCAAATTACATAGTCATTACCCATGTACACATGTAAAACAAGATTATTATTTAAGTACTCAAATAAAGATCTAACTAGGTTATTTTCATAGCTAAATCACTATACAATTAATAATACCATCTAATAAATTTATTTGAACAATCAATACAAACAAAGAACGATGAAACCTTAACTTTATTTCATCTAAATTTCACAAATTTCGAAGAAGTTTCACACCATAAATGTATAGTCACCCCACTACAATGTCTACATCAAGAACCCAAACCTTTCCAAGTTAAAATGGATGGTTTATATAGAGATTACAATGCTCAGTTTGCAAACCTGAATCTAGGGTTTTTGGGTGTAATTGAGCATCCAAATTTATTAAAAACTAAATAGCACTACATCTAAACTAACCTAAAACTAAATCAATTTACTTATAAACCTTGTGAAAGAGGTATATGAACAACTTGTGGCATGAACTCTAAAGAAAAAGTATCATTTTTGCTACATTGTAACAACTAGTTTACTAGTTTATCATAAGCCCAACAATGGGAGAAGTAGGAAGCGGCAATGGGATAATTCAAAATTCAAATTCTCTGAAAGGCGGGAACTCGGTTTCCAATGCTGGGAGTGGCCAGAATGAAGGATCTGATCCTATGGGAGAGAAGGACAAGCCTCTGGACATTCTAAAGGCTATTGACATTCCGCAGACTAGTGGTAATCTACCAGAGAAGAAAGTGGGTTCTGGGTTTTTGGGGGAGGGGTCCAGCAGGGGGTCCAACCCATGTGAAGAGACCTTTGAGAATGGAAAAGAATCTAGAAAATGGTCATCTCTTTTTAGAACAAAACCATCTGGCAAATCCCCTTTACCTCCTATCAAGAATATTTCTGATCCATCTGGTGGAAAGTTTGCTATCTCTATCCTTGATTTGGCTCTGGATCATAATATAAACAATATGTCGAACTCCCCGGTAGACAAATTTATGGGTTTGCATCCAAACATCGAAGTTGTAAGGGCTTATGTCTAATGGAAATGGACTCTGAAGGGTAACATTGAAATCTTGGCTTTGCCTAAAGGCCTTCTGTCTTTTAATTTCTCGTGTGAAGAAGCTAAATTAAGGATACTTTGTGGTAGTCCCTGGATGGTAGGAAAGATAGCCTTGGTTCTTCAGAAATGGCATCTGAATCTGAACATGAATGACTCTCTTTTGGCACAAGTTCCAGTTTGGGTAAAATTACCAGGTTTGCCTCTTGAATATTGGGCAGAAAGCATCTTCTCAAGAATAGAAAGCTCCTTTGGTGAACTCCTCTATATAGACCCAGTCACAGCTTCAAAAAGGAGACTCACTTATGCTAGGTTTTGTGTAGGGATAGCCCACGATGCAGACATGCCAAAACATATAGATATAGTGTCAAAGTTGGGGAAATGGAAACAACAAATAGAATATGAATCTATCCCCTTTGCCTACTTCCATTACAAGAAAGTAGGTCATTGGGCAAAATCCTGTCCTATCAAGCCTAAAGGAGAGCTCAAGCAGACTAAACCCCCGGTTAAAAGTAAAAAGGTTCCAGAAAAAAAGGTATGGCATGTTAAAAACTCAGAAAATAAGGAGGCTGACTTTATTGACAAAAACTATTTTGAACCCTTGGGGGAAAATAAGGAAGTGGTATCCTCAACTTTTGTCTCCAATCCCCCAACCCAGGAAGTATTGAGAAATGAGTCAACCAAAGTTAACAACCCTGTGACAGAGCATATCCAAATAGAGGAATTGAAAGAACAGACGAAAGCTTCAAAAGACACAGTTGAAGTGGTAATCACTGATACTTATGCTGGTAAGGAAACACAAAAGAAAGAGGAACAACCTAAGGAAGGGGAGATCTCTGGCTCCCAAGAAGAAAAGACTGACTCTTCCTCGCTCATGATAAGCTCTAAAATGCAAGAAGCCCAAAAATGTGCAATGCTGGGTATGAACCTTTCGAATTCAGATCAAAACTCAAAAATAGTAAACACCGCTTCACATGATTCTAGATTCCCTAATTGGGGCGATGAGGATGAAATATCCAAAATCCTCAGCAATCCAGAAGCAGTTCTTGAGAAAGAAGCTGACTAGAAGATACCAAAATATAGGAACAAGAAAGGATCCACTCCCTCAACTTCTCAACTAAGGAAATCCAAGAGAATAGCTCAAGTAGATGTTAGGTATATCTCCTCTTCCCTGGTCGACCTTCTAACCATAAAATCAGAGACAAGGAGGCCAGTAAGAACATTGCAAATGGGACTCAGAAGACTCTTAAGGAGTTAGGAATCAGTAAGTAACTATGAAGATTATCTCTTGGAATATTAGGGGACTTAATAATCCTCATAAACATGATATTATTAGGAATATGATAAGGGATAGTGAACCTGATGTTTTTCTAATTCAAGAGACCAAAATGAGTAGAGAAAAAGTTGAATCTTTGACATTTTTTTAAAAATGGGAGTATCAGTGGTGGTAGCTCAGAAGGTTCTTCAGGAGGCATAGCTACCATTTGGAACCTTAATAGTGTCAAAGGCCATGTTCTTATTCAAGAAAAAAAAATTGTTGTATTAGATTTGAGCATTTAAAAGATGGAACATCTTGGGTCCTCACCAACATTTATGCACCCAACACCTTGAAAGCTAGAAAATCCTTTTGAAAAAAACTTATAGAAATTAGGGACAGTTTCAAGAATCTTAGCTGGCTAGTCATGGGAGACTTTAATACTCCTTTGAGAGAGGAGAAATTTTTTTGTGGAAGCCCCTCTCAGTTGGAAAGTAGGTTGGCCCTTATGGAATTTATAAATACACAGGCTCTCAACGATGTGGAGATATAGGGATACAATTACACATGGACTAATAGGAGAACTGGTAATGATCTTATCCAAGTTCGCCTTGACAGGGCTCTTATTTCTAATGACTGGTACAAACATTACTTCTACTCCCTATCTGCCCACATCCAGGTTGGGTCAGATCATTTTCCCATCACCTTCATCGCTGACCCAATTAATAGAAGAAGACATTTTCCTTTCAGATTTGAAAAAATGTGGACTCATCACCCTGACATCACTCGTAATATTCAAAAATGGTGGAGTATCCAAGTTGAGAGAACTGCTATGTACAGAGTTGTAAAGAAACTCAAAAGTATTAAGGATAATATAAGACTCTAGAATAAATCTAGCTTTGGGAACATTTTTGAGGCCAAAGGTAAAGTCCAAGATGACCTTAAGAAATTATAGGTCCAAATTCAGAAGGATAGTTTTAGTACTGTGTCTATTGCTGAAGAAAATGAGACCCTTAAAAAATACCATGAAATCATTGCTAAAGAGGAAACTTTTTGGAAGCAGAGATCAAGATGCATTTGGCTAAATGAAGTAGATAGGAATACAAGATTCTTTCATATGTCGATGATCAAACATAAAGTGGCAAATAGGATTACAAAATTGACAGTGGACAATGGGGAGCTGGTCAAGGAGGAAGAGATAAGGAATGAGGCCAAAATGTACTTTTCAGAACTTCTGAGGAGGGATCACAAGTTGGACATTGATGCTCAATCTTCTTTTCTTCAAAATATTCCTTCTCTCATTGATGAGCAGATGAACACCTCCCTTTCTTCAATTCCTTTGATTTTGGAAATCAAAAATGTTATTTTTTCTTTTGATGGTAACAAAGCCCCCAGTCCAGATGGCTTCCCCATGTTCTTTTTCCAAGGTTTCTAGGACATTGTCAGGAAAGATGTTTCCAACGGGGTCAAGGAATATTTTGGGGCTAGAAGACTTTTGAAAGAAATTAATGGCACTTTCATTGCACTTATTCCCAAAACCCAAGGTGCTGACTCCATGGACAAGTTCAAACCAATCATCTTATGCAATTCTTTTTATAAGATTATCTCCAAGGTTCTTACCACCAGAATTCAAATTGTCCTTCCTTCTTTGATTAATCATCAGCAAAATAGTTTTGTCCCATGAAGACAAATTATTGACTCCATTATTACTGTCCATGAGAATATTCATTCTCTTGTTAGGGCTAAGAAACAGGGTCTCATCCTCAAGCTTGATCTCTCCAAGGCCTATGACCGAGTTGACTGGTCTTTTCTTGTGAAGGTTCTTGTGGCTTATGGTTTTTTCACCAAATGTGTTAAACTCTTCAGTCATCTTATTACCTCAGCCTCTTTTGTTGTTCTTGTCAATGGTTCCCCATCCCCCTTCTTCCAAGCATCTAGAGGACTGAGGCAAGGGGATCCCATTTCCCCTATCCTCTTCATTATTATGGCTGAATGTTTTGGTAGGTCTATGGAAAACATGGTGATGCGAGGATCTTTTAAGGACTTCAACCTTCTTAAGCTGATCTTATCTGCTCTCACCAATAGTTTGTGGATGATACCATTGTCTTGGGGGAATCAAGTATCTCGGAAGCTAGAACCCTGAAGGACACTCTTTGTAAGTTTTCCTCTGCATTTGGTCAACTCATTAATTGGGTCAAAGCGAAGTTTTTTCCATCAACACACCAGAGAGAGGACAACATAGAATCAGAAAAATCCTGGAATGTCGGATTGTTGATCTTCCTGCCACTTATCTTGGCCTCCCCTTGGGCATTGTACCTCCTGATTCTTTTTGGAGCTCTCTAGTGGACAAATTTCATAAAAAGTTAGCTGGTTGGAAAGGAGCCCTTTTAAATCAGGGTGGAAAGCTTCAACTTCTTAAAGCTTCTCTTCAAAGCATACCTATCTATGCCCTAAGCCTTTTTAGAATTCCAGTCAAGTATGCTGATGCAATTGAGAAAATTCAAAGAACATTTCTATGGTTAGGGGTTGAGGATAAGAAAAGAATGTCTCTTGTGGCTTGGGATCAGGTATGCAGACCAAAAAGTAAAGGAGGTCTAGGCCCGAGAAGAATCTGGATCTTAAATGAAGCTCTCCTGTCTAAACAGGTTTGTAGAATATTCCACTCAGATAGTGAATGGTGTAAAATATAGCGAAGTAAGTACTCTCTTCTATCCTCCTCTCTATCCTTTTTTATCAATTTTGAAATCAGCATTAATGGGTCCCATATCTGGAATCATGCCTCTAAGTGTAGAGATAGCATTGATAAAGGGGTTACTTGGAAAGTAGGCAATGGTAGAAAAGTTAATTTTTGGGAAGACCCCTGGCTTTTTGATAAACCTTTGTCTGATTTCCCAGAATGGTTCCCTTATGCCTCCTCCTATATTAGATCATTTGGTCCTTTAGTTGAAGGGTATTAGATCCGTAATAAATGATAGAATATTGAAAATATTCACCCAAGCCTTATCAAGCTTAAAAACCATATGTCTTCGACCTGGTTGAATAAAGAGGAAGACTCCCTCATTTGGAAATTTGAACCCAAAGGTAATATTACTATTTCTTCTATGTATGGTGTTCTCTCCCCCGCCCCTTCTGAAAATCCCTTCTGGTCTAAAGCTTGGATAAAGGGTTTGACCCCCAAAATCAACTTTTTCTATTGTACTATTCTTCAAAATAAAATCTTGACATTAGATAACCTCAAGGGTAGAGTATTTGTCTTTCCTAATAGATGTGTTTTGTGTCTTAAGGAGGAAGAGTCAGTGGACCATCTGGCTATCCACTATTCCTATTCTGCTTCAATTTGGGAAAGATTTCTTAATAGTTTTTGTATTGATTGGGTATTTCCTAACAATGCCAATGAGTTGTTCTACTCTTGGAGTTACCATTGGTCTAACTCCTTTTTGAGATCTTTGTGGTAGCTATCACTCCCTCACATTCTGTGGGGAATATGGAAAGAAAGAAACAATCGTATTTTTAGGGACACTTCTCTTACTCAGGATATTGTGTTCCAGGAAAATACAATGGGTGATTGTGGAGAACATTGAGATCATTGGGGGTCCCTGCTTTTCGACCAACCCATTGGAATCTCACATTTTAAGTTCCTGGAATTTGAAGAATGTTGATAGTTCTGACCCTAAGCAAAACAAAAGATTAGAAGCAAGATGAAAAACTCCCCCTCATGGTTGGTCCAAAGTCAATTTTGATGGTGCTGTAAAAGGTAATCTGGGCCCTGCGGGATGTGGAGCTATTCTTAGAGATGACAAAGGTATATGAAAGGAAATGATTGTTGTTCCAATAGGAAGCCAAACAAATCACAAGGCAAAAGCAATGGTAGCACTCCAAGGTATTCTCCTCACAAAAAGATGGAATTGCCCCTACATATGGATTGAAGGGGACTCTAACAACATCATCAAATGCCTCAAGGAGACCTCTAAGCCCTCATGGTCTATCAATAACATTATAAAGGCCGCTAGAGACCTCATTAACACTTTTGAGAAAAGTTACATATCTCATATCTATTGTGAAGCTAATGGTTCTACTGACTGGGCAGCCACTGTAGCAGTCAATCAAGATGAAATGATTACTTGGAAGGGAGAACAAGGCCTCCTAGAGGATGTCAGATTAATCATTTTTAAGGACCGATGCAATAGCACCCCAAAGATTATTAATGTACAAAACAATAATGAAACAGATTAAAAGGAGTGCTTCGAGCAATTATAATATTCTCAACACCATTTTTTATAACACTCAATCAATCACTTCCCACGCTTTCTGGGTAAATTTGGTAGCTCTAAGAAACTCTTTGTCTAAATCTCTCTACAAGTTTCGACATTCAGCTCTGAATAGCAAAAATATGGGAGGAAATAGACGCCGCTACGAACCTAGCAGTTGCAAGGAATGGAAGCAAAAGGAGGTGGTCTGGAACATTTTGCAGAAGGGTGGGTTTTCAAAATTTATGGAGAGGCTCCATGGACAGGACACCATAGTCACTAATTTCTTTTGTAAAAACTAGAGAAAGGGCACTTTGAAGATGGGAGACTAGTTTGTTGTCATAGATGAAGACCTTATTACCCAAGTCACAGGTCTCTAAAGGGAAGGAAGCAACTACTACAGAGATAGAAAAGTGAGCAAGGAGGCCATTGAAAGATATCCTGAAACTGAAAAGGATAAAAAAATGCCTGGTGAAGCTAACTAAAACTTACTATCCCCCTAGGGATTTTGTTAAACCATGGAGGGAGGTCCTTTTTGTTATAATGCGCTATGTTACTTTGGATGGTAGATTCACTAAAGTATACGACTACCATTTTGTTTTGTTGAATCATTTTAGGCATGACGAGAAGGTTAACATTCCATATTTTCTATTATGTTCTATGAATGCTACCATTAAGGCCTTTAAAGAGAACCCTACGGGTGACACTATCATGAGTCAAGGCTGAATGGTTCTTATTTATGACCACCTCAAGGCTAACCAAATAACCCACCCACAGCCCTCTATTTTTGAATCTGAGGAGGATGGGTCGAACTCTATTTTTTCTTTAGATGAGGGTTCTGGTAGTGATCCAATGAGCAAGTCTGAGTAGAGTATGGATGACTCAGAATTTGAAGTAGGTAAGAAGAGGAAACATTTTAAAACTAGGCCTTCCTCCTCAAAGGGAAAGAAATATAAAGGAAAAATTCTCTAGATATGCTCCTCCTCCTCGGAGGAGGTCTCTGAAGATTTAGATAAGGAGAAACCCCAGCGTTCTCTGAAAAAGAAAACTAAAGTCCATACTCAAACCAGAAACAAACAAAAGAGAAAGGATGAGAATGTGAAGGAGCTGGAGGAACACAAGTAGAAAAAGATTTTGGAAGTTGACCAGAACTTGGAGGAGGTGACCACTGGAGAAGTTCATAGGGCTGAAGATAAAGCTACTATTGGTGACACCCCAAATAAGGAACAGGACAACTCCGGTAAGATAGACCCCTCCTCAAACCCTCCTCTTGAGGGCATGAAAGGTTTTATGGACACCATGGAATGGTTAATCACCATTTACAGGAAAGTTGTGGATGACAACAAGAATCTCAGCCACAGAATCTAGATTCTGGAAACTATCAACACAAGTGAAGGGAAGACTATGGCAGATTATATGGAGGATTTGACAAATACTGTTGTTAAAGCTGAAAATATAAGAGACTCCTTCAACCCCAGATTCGAGCAAATTGAGAAAGACATGTTGGAGAGGGAAGAAAATGCTAATTCTATGGATCAAACTATGTCGGGAATTGTTAGTAAAGTCAGCAAAATTGAGGAATGTCTCAAAAGTATTGTAGAGAAAAGCTTAAACATTCTGAAGGTTTCTGCTAGCAATACCAAAACTCTCATCAGCAAATTGGATGAGGAGAATGACACCCTAGAAATTGACCCTGACATTGAAGGCACAGGAGATGTTCAAGGACCTGGAACAAGAACTAGAGGTAAAAAGAAGGAGAAGAAGCCTAATAAGGACCTGTAGGAACTCAAAGCTATTGCGGCCACCTATGACTAGTTGGTGATTAAGGTGGAAGACCTCCTGAAGACTCTTTAACAGTGCGGTGTTTTCCTAGTTTCTGTTGTTTTGTTGTTTCTATCTTTTGTTGTCCTTTCTATTAACTGGCTTTATTGCCAGTCATTTTGTAAGATGTTTTTTATGGTCTGGATACTCTATGATGATATTTCTTAATCTCCTATGTTAAAGGTTTCGGGTCCTGAAAACCTATTTTTCTTATTAATTAGAACAACTAGTTTACTGTTATTTCATTTTTGTCAATATTTCTCTCCTAAAATACGAGTTTTGGTGTCCCACTCTTGTCTCAAATAATCTAAAGTAAATTGGAATTCCTCTTACATGGAAATACACGATAAATTGACCCTTTTGTGGCCTCTCTTTCCCATGTAAAAATTGGAGTTGAACTGAGGTCTACAAAAAACATGCTTCAAAATATAATCCAATATTTACTGTTCATTGTAGTTTACATTTCCACTAAAAACTCTACTCAAAAATAAAATACACACTATTTATGCATCTAAGAAACTACCTTAGGTAATTCCTGGTTAAGCATATTAACTTAGATTATTCAACTCTTCGATGTCGAGTGTCTTTGTGTACTTAAATTTCACAATCAAGTTTAAACTGAAGGTTTTCAACTTTTTCCTCTTTTCTTCAAACTATGAAATTTAATCTTGCATAATTTGAATATTCTTCTTCATAGTTCGCATTTTTTTATTGTCTCAGAGTGTAATAGATGTGTAATTTATCCTTAAATTGTTGCACTATATTGTTGAGCATCATTCACCATCATCTTATCATCCAAAAGTGTACAAGGAAGAGATTTTGTAAACTCTTCTACTCTAACCAATAGATTATTTGCAAAATTGATTTGTTCGATGATCTTCTCCTTTCCCTTCCTACACTCTTTTATGACCATCTTAATGACCCTTACCATTCCACTATCATCCCTTTATCTAAATCATCAAGAACTCTCATTTTTACCAATACGTCTTCATCTGTGTTCTTAATTATTCAAAGGATAGGGAGGTAATCATCTTGCATGAGGATTATATTATAAATATCTATAGACTCTTACCCTATCTATTTATTATTCCATGTAGCACTGTGAGATGGGCTTTGATAGCATCGTATAAACTCGGGACCTTTATTGATCACTTTCTCTCCTTGTTGCTCAATCTCTTGCCTCCATGTTAATGCAATAGAAATGAAAGAATTGTCACTTGGTAAAATTGTTTGTTGTAAGTGTTAGATACTTGGTTAGTCCCAAAGACACTGAGAGGGGGGGGGGGGGGGGTGAATCGGTGTCTAACTGGTTGATGATGTTGGCATATGGACACTCCAATGAGACATTGTGTGTGATTGAAGGTTTTGTCATTGATGGCAACCTTGCAATCCTATGGCACCAGCAAGACATTATACCGGCAAAGCATTACTCAAACAAGACAGTGCACTGGCATCAGCAAGATCAATCTACACCAGCACCGGCATAGAAGAGAATATGTATACCGGCACAGAGGCCGACAGGATTTTTGATATGTAATATTTTGTTTATTATTGTAAGCCAACTTGGCAAATTGTAAAATGACTCTTGTATATAAAAGAGATCATTGTAGACATTTGTAGGATATGGATAGCAAGCATAAAGAAGATTATAAGGTAGACCTAAAGTGTGAATTGTAGGTCAAGGGTATATGTAAAGAACAGAGCAAGAACCAGTACTGAATCTGGCATTGAAGATGCTATTGTAAAGCAGTACAGAATATTGGATTTGTGTAAATCCTCATGCTAATAGGCTTAACCCAGTTTCCAGTTTATGTATAAAGAGTGCTTATGACATGGTTAAGGACAATGTAAAAATTGATATCTGTGAATGGTTATAGGATGAGTTAATTGACAATTTAGCAAAAATCAAGAAGGATAGGAAAGGAACCTTTAGATTTGGAAATTTACTTGTATGCTTAATGCTACATATAACCAAACAGGCTCCCGATATAGGCAACAAGGATTTTGAATTTGACATACCAGTAGGAAAATAATTATCTGACTTATTCAACAACATGGGTGAAAACAGAGAAAAGAATATCAATGAGTATTTTCAAGCACTAAAAGTCAGAATGAATAAAAGAATTAGGCTATCACAGGAAATTGTCAACAAATACAAGGATGATATATGTTTTGTAATAAAAAAGGATGAGATCTAGATGGAAGCAGTCATCCCAAGGACAATCTGGGTAACAGAGATGGGGTATGAAACAGATGACCACATAGTGGAAACTTATGCCAAAGCACTTCTGGAAGCCCCCAATGAACCAAAGGAAGAAGTATTTGGTAGTGCTGAGACCATAGAAAGTCAAATTCAACCTAAGAAGAGAGTGAAAAAAGGTTGAGGCATTTGTGAGAAAAGGAACCAGACAAGCAAAAGCCATAAAGGAAGATGTATTAAAGAAAACTGGCATAACTAAAGATGAGTTGGCAACCCAACAACCTGAAACTCATCTATCACCAGTAGATACTTCCTCAGAAGGAGATATGCCAGCAACTTTTAAAAAGAGTTGTTAGGAAAAGAGACCCCTCACTGGTAACCACTCCTTCAACTAGAAGGACAAGATAGAAGCAACAAGTTGTGAGTTCTCTAATCAAGAAGGTCACACCTAAGAAGAAGCTGACCCCCAAAAAGAAGAAGAAGACAAACACTGACTTGGCCCCTCTTGACATATTACTAAATGAGATCATAGAGGAAGGTAAATTGAAAAACATAGGGAAAATCTATGACACCCTATCAGATGATGAGAAAGGACAAGTTGAAGAGAGTGTCATATTACACATGGACATGTATAAAAAGTTTTTGTTGCAAGTCTTAAATGAAATTCCTGATGAACTATATAAAACACTTGAGGCCAGAAGGCAAGGAATAATTGAGTTGGATAAGAAAATTAAAATAGATAAATTACTTGCAGTATACCCGGTCAACTCACCTAAGGAAATTGATGATCTGATAGCTCAGGCCAACCGGATAGTTTTTTCCACTGTACACCAGCAAATTTCACTGATGGTAGGTAGAGTTACAGAAGTTTCAAAGGAAACAGAAAATGGTTGGGATACATTCTTGGTTGAAAAAGAAAAACAAGAAGAATATAGGAATCCCAAGCCTATTCTAGTATATCAAAAGGACAAAGGGAAAGGTAAAGTTGGTGGAGCACCAAGTATTAAGATTAGAGACAACTTGCCCCCACCTCCTTTAAATACTCCACTGGCAAAAACAACAACTGCAGAAGATCAACTGGCAGCTGAGAGTATGGATACAGAGGATAACAATCCTAATCCTGAAGTCCTATATACTGTGAATGTTGATACTTAGAAGATCAACATAGTGGTAGATAAGGATACAACAGATAAATTAGGTATATCCAAAGAGCCTCCAGCAACAGGAAACAAAGAGCAACCGGCAGCAGAAACAGAGAAAAAGATGGAATCTGGAACACAAACAGAGAAACCAACAGAGCTAAAGGCTCCAGAACAGATGCCACTAGTAAGAATGATGCAGGAAAACTAGTGCTTAAAGAAATGCAGACACAAACAGACCTACCAGAGGTCAATACTAGCATGGTCACTTCCACCGGCACTCAGTTTGTTGGGTCACCATCAAATGTGATTGAGGTATTACTTGAATCTATCAAGAAAATAACTGATTATAGCTCAAAAGCTTATAAAGCAATAGATGATTCAATTCCATTTTTGAAATCAATAGCTCCTAATTGTAATATAGACAATAAAGATTCTTTAGGCCAGTTGGATACACTTTGTAAATATATTTTTGGAAATTTTGAGCAAACAAAGGTAGAATCTGTAAAGGAAATTGTAGAAAAAGAGAAACAGAAATTCTTTGAGGAAGGAATAAAGAAGTGTAACAGGGAATTTGACACACTTCTACTAGAACTGTGCAATTTATTGAAAGAGTACAGAACTTTGTACAAAGACACCTGTAAGATAAACTTTTTGACAATAGATGTAGACAAAAAGATGAGCAAGGTATAGGAAGAGATCAATAAAATTGCAGATAATTTTGTTAACTCACCTAATACATTATCAGTTTTTGAGGAAAAGATAACAAATTTTGAGGAAAAATTGCTCAAATTGGAAAGAGAGAAAGAGAAAATAATAAACAAGGCAAAATTCTTGAGATCTAAAATAAGTCCAAGATTGGACTATTTAGCATCTCTGCGGAAGGAAATCTCAGAGGCATTAACACAGGGAAGCAAAACACTGGCAGAGCACTTGCAGCATCTCACCAGTATAGTATACAGAACTAAGATAGCAATAAAAGACAGTAAGAAGTTTATGGGTGGTATAAACTTAATTTTGGGAGATATTCTTTAGATAATAACTACCCAACTACAAGGTTGAGGTTATGGATTGGTACAACTACAAAATCTACTAACCTTTGTCATTGATGCCAAAGGGGGAGTAGTAGGATGAGAAAATTCAAAACATAGGGATCACATGCTCAAGGGGAGCTCTCACATTTTTGGTCTACACTTTTTGGATATCTTTTGAAATTTCTCATGAGTGTTGCCATCAATGCCCAAGGGGGAGATTGTTGGCATATGGACACTCCAATGAGACATTGTGTGTGATTGAAAGTTTTGTCATTGATGGCAACCTTGCAATCTTATGGCACTGGCAAGACATTATACCGACAAAGCATTACTCAAACAAGATAGTGCACTGGCATCAGCAAGATCAATCTACACAGGCACCGACACAGAAGATGTACACCAGCACAGAAGAGAACATGTATACTAGCACAGAGGCCAACAAGATTTTTGATATGTAATATTTTGTTTATTATTGTAAGCTGACTTGGCAAATTGTAAAATGACTCTTGTATATAAAAGAGATCATTGTAGACATTTGTAGGATATGGATAGCAAGCATAAAGAAGATTATAAGGCAGACCTAAAGTGCGAATTGTAGGTCAAGGGTATATGTAAAGAACATAGCAAGAACTGGTATTGAATCTAGCATTGAAGATGCTATTGTAAAGCAGTACAAAATATTAGATTTGTGTAAATCCTCATTGTAAGTCAGTGTGACTTCTTATTGAGCAGTGTGCTCTAGGCAGTTGGCCTTCCTGCATGTCCAGGCCCCTATTGTAAGTAATATTCTCTTATTGGCCAGTAAGTGAATAATGTGGGTCACAAATCCCACCGAGGTTTTTCCCACACTGGGTTTCCTCGTTAAACATCTTGTGTTATGGTGTTCCTTTCATGTGGATGTTTTTGATTCTGTTATTTACATTAATTCTTGCATACCGGTATACTATTACTTTATGTTCTACATATTTAGTTTCAAGAAAATTACATTACCGGTCAGATACTGATTCACCCCCCCCTCTCAGTATATGTGGGAACCCTAACAGATGAAATATTTAAACTTATTTGCAACTTTACCATCCAAATTAATATACTGGTAAGGAAACAATAATGCAGTAAAGAGAAACAAAATAATAAGCATCAATGTACACCATAACACATATTTTTTTGTTGAGGAAACCTGGTAGGGGAAAAACCTTGGTGGGATTTGTGACCCACAATATTTACTCACTGGCCAATATGAATAAATATTACTTAGTACAATAGGGGCCTGCACATGCAAGAAGGCCAATTGCCTAGAGCTCACTACTCAACAACAAAATGGAGTCTCACTGACTACAATTGTATGGTTAAATCCAATAACAATGTACTGCTCAAAATAGCATTTGCAATGCTAGATTCAGTACCAGTTTAAGCTTTGTCTGATACCTCTGCCATAAACCTTGCTTCACTCTGGTCTTCCTCTTATTCGTTCTCAAGATAAATACATCAAAGTGCATAAACAATTATCCAGTATCATAACCTATAACATCTCATATATCTCTTATTTCTTTACCTAATTACACATCAAAATTACTTAAAAGATCTCATCCATATATGAGCCTTTACAATACATCATGTCGGCTATACAAATATAATATTACATTACAAAAAAATATTATTTTCAAGTCGGCTTAGAGTGCCAGTATGATCTGTTGTCGGTGTAACTGGATGTCGATGTGAATAACCCTTGTTGTAGCTACTGGTGCTGGTAGGTGAAGTCCATTGCCGGTATAACCTTTGAAACATGTTACCAATTGGTTATCATCAATGACAACATCAACCATTCTCATCTAAGTGTATAGTGCCAATAGTAAGAGTGTAGCTTGTAGGCTTATTGATGGAGCACTACAATCTATTGGTTACAGGAAATGACCAACACACTTTTTTATTTCGCTAACTTGTTCCTCAACTCTTCCTTAGAATATTCTTCCTTGTATAATCTCTAGAAGATTGCCTCTATTACTTGTCAAAGAGAATATTTCTAGCCTTCTTTGTTTTGGACTCCCAAATCTATCTCCAATATTTGGTAGTCTTGTATCTCCATATCATCTTCAGGCTTATCCACTAAAGGCACCACAACTTGCAATATTATGGCTAGTGGTGTCTGTTGTAAGTACTGACAATTTCCTAACCTTCCTCTTGGGATTTGGGTTCCTAAATGTCTACTCCAATATAGTGAATCCATATTCACTTACTTCATTATATCTCCTTTGTCTTTTCTGTATTGATCTAAGGTTGAACATCAGTTTCTTTTTCATCTATTGCATTGTTCTCCTTATTTATTTTTCCCTATTATTTTCTTCTTCCATATTTTTGATTTTTAGTATGTAATGGGGGCTTGTCTTCACCAAATTGTTGATCTTTTATATATTCATGCTCTTTTGTTCTTGCTCTTTGGGAAGCTCCTCAAATTTCTCTTCTTTATGTTATTCAAAATTTTCTTCTCCATGACCTTCCTTTGAGATTTTTCCTTCTTGATGTTCCTTTGGGGCATGAGTATGTTCATTCTTTTCTTTATTATCTTCATCATCAAAATCTCCCTTACCAATCATGGAGTACAATTCTTCTTCACTCCCCTTATTAATTGCATCTAAATCTACTAATTCATTAACAATTTTGTCTACCTCACCATCTTTTCATATTTTTCAACCTCCACATTCACCTATGCGAAATCCTCTTCTTATGTTTCACTTTGGGGAAGTCTCTCCTATATTAAAGGTTCTTCTTTATTGATATTTGGAACACTATCTCCTTGGGTTTCCTTCTCATCATATTCAACGTGAATTGTATCTTGAGGTTGTCGCTCTGAAGTCTCATTTTCTAGTTCATTGACTGAATAAGTCTATATAAGTGCTTCTGCTTGGTTTGTTGATTTTGGTTGGGGAGTTGTTGCCCTTGTTTGGGTAGAAGGAGCACCTTGTTCTTGTATAGTATGGGTTCTACCCTTGTCCTTTTTTCCTAATTAAATTGATGCTCTTCTTTGAGTTCCTCCTCTTACCAATATACGCGTGTCCTTAATGGTTTGGGTCCTTTCCTGAACCTCTTATAGACTTTGAGAATATTATCAAGGATTTATTTGATTTTGCCTTTGGCCTTAGATAACCTAGTCCTTTGATGGACTAGAGATGATGTAGCAACAACAATAGAGAGAGGAGGATTTGGTTTCCCTTTATTGGCCTTCTTTATGTTGGTGGAAAGTGTTGCTTGAGATTCTTTCCTTTGTTTATGCACCTCGAGAGGTACTTTCTCTATAACCAACCTTGCATGACCTATTGGATACAAAGGTGGAGGTGGATTCTTAGAAGAAGAAGGATCCTTATTACTCTTGGAGTTACTTTCCTGCTCCTGCTAGGATTTTCCTTCTACTTGTGGGACATGAAGCATCTGATAAGGAATTGATCCATCCCTGTGTCTAGTATAAAACATCTCATGATTGGTGCTTTATGTCTTCCTATTCTACCAGGTTCATGTCCACATTATGTATAGGGATGTCAAAGTTCCTTTTCATGTTGCATAATGGATGTAACCTATTTTGATTGTCTTGATTCTAAGAATTAGTTGGGATCCATATTCATTTCACTTGATTTGCCAGATCTAAATCTAATATACAATGGCCTCTTATCTTGACCTCATAATCATTTGTAAAATTTACCCAATGATCCTCAATAATAGGTACATGCTTAAAATGTGAACCCATCACCCAACTAAATGTGCCAATTGGATCAAAATTGCTCCTTTGTATTTTCAAAGGTTGTTAATAAAATTCCAATAACTCAACTTTCACATTCTTTGTGACATTCATCTCTAAACAAGCATGAATACCTACTTTGATTGGTATCTTAATGCAAGGCTTGTGTTTGCTTACCACTAATTTGTGGTCATCACCCACTTGTTTGCAAATTTCTAGGACAATAAATCTGTCACATGGGTACCTAGGTAGTTTTTTTGGAGCTACAATGCATCCTAACTCTGATACATGCAAAAGTTTTAAATTGAATAAAGTAGCTGCCAAACCTTTGAATTTATTTTGCAACATCTGGTGATACAATCTTGGAATAATCTACTACCAAATTTCTAATGATTGCAAACACAAAAACATCATTGACAATCATGTGGTTTTTTCTACTTCCCTCAAAAGTTAGATAAGGATAATGATTGCATACCCCACGGGGGCTTCACTGACTAGGAAATATTATATCACGAGCATTCATATTGGGGGGTTTACTATCCCAAAAATAAGGGTACAATATATTGCCTATCAGTGAAAATAGGGGGGTTTTTAATTCGAGCTATGAGAAAGGGCAATATCTGGTGAAAATTGGGGGGCTTTTAATTTAGCCCGTGTATTGGGAGGGGGTGATAAAAAAGGAATTTAGGGAAATATTTTTTAAAAATAGGGGGATTCTTTAGTATGCCATGAATGTATGTGCTATAACCCAGGTTCACTAAGTGAAGCCCATGTGGTATTACCCTCATATTTGGATCTATGAGTGATCATTTATTCCTTAGTCCAGAGTAAGTAGCATGAGTAGATATGAGGTAGAACAAATAGGATGTCATGTAAAACTTAGGGGCATTCTTCATCTTGACTAGTTTCTTGTCCAAATTATTACTTATCATCTTGCCCTAGTTAATATACTCTTATTTGGATACAATGGTCTTAATGAACATGAGCATCTAAGGTTGGAATTCCTTGGCATCTAGTAGGTCAACCACTCTACTCAAAAGATTTGCATTGTCCCTAGCATCCATGTGTAAATAGGACTTATATATCATCTTTATTTATTCTATTTGTTGGGTTTTCCTTTTCTTTTTAAACATCTTCTCATTGATGTAGGCCATAGGGTTCATTTTATTATCATAAAATTGTTCCCCGTGGGCCACAATATCCTTGGCATATTGATGCTTTTGTGAGATGCTAGACAATTCTTGAATTGAGTCTAGTGAAATGTCCAAGATGACTTCTCCCAATGGACCATAAACTCCATTTTCTTCTAACTTGTAATTCATCGCATAGGCAAATACCAAATTTGAATAGTGTAGTGAAATAGGGAATTCAACAACTTATACCAATCTGGATTGAAGAAGGGATGCAGCCTAATAACTCCTTCCATTTGGATTTTACGCCCTTTTGAGGAACTCTCCAATGTCTATATGTCCCAAGTCAGTGTTACTGACATTTATGTCTACCAACATCGACTTAGTTGGAGGAAGGTATCCATTGAATTTGTATTTCATTGGTGTAATACCCTAAAAATGGTCATCTAAACCATGGGCCCCTAATCTCGACAACATCACCAAAGTCCTAACCAAAGACAATTAAATCAACCTTGGGCACATTATTAATTCTTTAATCATCAAATATCACATGGCAAATCAATTACTCAATATTAATTAAATATTTATTTAATTAATAGAATCATTTCCAAGAATATCATTTTGATCAATTATCCTATTTTAATTTATTAAATATCTTTGCATATTTAATTAATTAATAAATTTGCCATTAATCATACAAAATGAATTAATTTATTACAAAAAAAGGAATTAATCACAAAGCAATAGTTAAATTGTAAATAAAACAAAAAGAATTGAATTGAGAGAGAAATCAAACTTGAGATATTATTTCTTTTTCTAAATTTAGAACTTGAAATTAGAAAAGCAATTAAATTGAATTATTGAATTATTCTCTAAAATTAGAACTCAAAGCTTTTCAGAAAAAGAAGTTCAATTGCATTAAAAAGACTCTTTTCTTGAATAAATAAAAGAATTATCCATTTTTATCACAAATGCATGGAATAAATTTAATATTATTTCCAATGCAACATGGACTTCTAATTTAAATGCATTTCAATTAAACTATAATTGGAATCTATCTCAAGGTTAACTGAACCTGATTTCTCAATTATTTTCAATTAATCCTAAATTGAGATTTTCTCTCATAATTCTCTATAAATTCAGCCTTCAGTTCTCATTCCAATTCACCCCAGAGATTTTTGAGAACACGCTTGGAGATTATTATCATGCTAATTTTGCTCTGGAGTCATTGAAGATCATTGTGTTTTTTTTAGATTATTTGCATCCATATTGCTTGAATCCATATTGCTTGAATTCGTTATTGCTTGAATCTTTCATCCATTTTGCATCCATATAGTTAATATCATATAGATTAAATCCTTCGTCTTGGTGTAGTCTAGTCATTGGTATTTCTTATAAAAAATCTGAGAGCAATCTTATACTCGCATCTTTTAGAAGGCAATTAGTCGTTTTGTTATGGTTTATTATTTATCGATTATTTATTTACTAACCATACATGTAATGACTTAATTGAAGTGTTGTGCTTACAGTTACAAACCCTTTTTCACACACACAATTGGCACTACATATTATTGAGACATTATTGAAAATGCACAAAATGAATTAAGTTGGTAACATATTCACTTAGTAGATAAGATAACTTATTCATTGGTTACCAATTGTACTTTATTGAAAGTAGAATCAAAATTAAATATAACACTATGAATACTGCAAAGTAAAATAAAAAAATCCTAATGAAAGCAAACAAAGATCCTTTTTGGGGGTTTGTGTCACATCCCTAAATTTTACATAGTATTTCATTCCAATTTTGGAAAATTTTACTTTTTAACTATCATTGTAAATGGTTAGAAATTATTGTGATGATGAACTAATGTGTATTAATAACAAGATGAGACATCGATTTAATTCTAATATGCTCATGGAATTTGCAATGACATAGTTTGGAAATGTTTATTTGGATGCACATTAGATCATGCAAGATAAATTATACTTATCAATCCCTGAATATGGATATGGTCTAATCATGTGTTTGAATTGACCAAGAGATATCTAGGAGAATAAGTTGTAAAGACAGCTTCATCAAAAGAACATGGAGAGTATCATCTAGGGGAATACTATAGATGAGTGGGAATTGTGTTGATCTCATCTCGAGTCCATTGTGCACTGAATTGATAGTGAGTTCAAGTAAGTACTTGTGTCTTTAGTTTTAGGTCTTTATCCTTATTTTGGTAAAAGTCATCATAAACCCTAATGTTGGTCTAGCATTGAGTCAGAGTGTGTATACCTTGAGATCCTCATTGTAAGTTTGATTATTTCATCATTTAGATGTTTCTATAATAAGGGTGTTATTTATGTGTTAAAGGGAAAAATGTGTTTATACATAAATGTCTACACAAAAAGGAATACATGTGAAAATGTATGCATGTATGTTTATACATTTTTATGTATTTATGAAGAATTAATAATATAAATTATTATTTTTCTAATACATCAAATTTTTTGTCTATTATTCATGCATATAAATAAACAACAAATTTGATGTATTAGAAAAAAAATAATTTATATTATTAATTACTTATTCATAAAAACCTAAAATGTATAAACATACATGCATACATTTTCGCATGTATTCTTTTTTCTGTAAATATATATTTATAAACATATTTTCCATTTTTATTATCATTAAATTAAATTGAAATCATATATCAATGGAATAGGTTTATTGGTAGGGGGCATATTAAAGAGTCTTCACCATGTGGTAGGGGCTCTTTGACCACCCCATAGTGGTGCGGGCTATGAATAAATGTGATGTCAACACCACATAGTGGTGAGAGGTTTTAGTCTTATGAATAACATGGATTATGTTTTTTCTTTATATAGTATAACAACCACTTTAATAAACCTTGAGGTCAATTTTAGGGAGCGGGGTATTAATAAAATAATTTTTTAAACCCTATTTTATAACACCATGTGGTGACCAAATCAAATTAATTTGATCCTCATTATATGATTAACTAAATTGGTATACTTATATCTAAAAAATATATGTAAAATATACTGAGAGATCTTATAATAGAAGAGAATCATCTATAAAATAAATGTTCTAAAATACTAAAACACCAAGAATACAAATCCATTAAAGTCTTGCATGCAAAAAGACGTGAATCTAGATGAAGACAAGTGGTGAGGGTTCTATTTTATTTGGAGTAATAAAATCCACAAAAACTGAAATATGGCATATTTCATGCATTTACCTATCATTTGCATGTCAAATTGTTTCAAAAATGGATTTCTGTTTATAGACATTTTGATTTCATTGTAGATGCCTCTCGACATAATAATTTTTTTAATGAATTGATTGTTGGAGGGAATCTATTTTATGTTTTTAAATGAGATAACCAACTTATGGTTATTAGATGGTTATGAGGATTAAACTACCCTCATTTTTTGAGGGAAAGAATAATTTTGAATTGAGAAATATTCTCACCTGAGAGGCTATAAATATAATAGCCTTGGGTTTTTAAAGGGACTTTTTAGGGAGTTTTAATCATTGTGAATTTCCAAAAAGAATTTTTTGTTTTTAGGAAGTCTTGGAAGGAAGAAGATTTTCCCCTTTCCTTTTTAGAAGAAAATCTAGAAGAGGGTTTGTTCATGTTTATCTTGTTTGAATAAGGTGTGGATAATCTTGTGAAGGAGATTTTATGGAAGGACTTTGAGACTCATGGTCTTTTTCCTTTGTCAGTCTTTAAAGCATTCAAACATGTTAGATAGCTTAATTCTTAGATAGCTTAATTCCTGTACTTGCTTAATAAGGTGTCAGTCTTCTTTTGGAATGCAAGAATAGTTGAGTTTTTATGAAGTGTTCATGATGAGAAAGATTGATATAGTTTTAAAAAGGAGAAATTTAATTTGGTGTAAATTCCCAAATTATGCTTGTGTTTTTGTTAGTTCAATATTACATGAATCCTCATTCTTGAAATGAAAATATAATTAAACTTTGTCTAAGTGTTTTTGATAGGTAGTAGAAGATAGAGATATTTCTAATATTTTAATGCATGAAAATATTAAAATACATAAGTATCTATATGCGTAAATATACTATGGATATGTATTTGCTCTTAGTTTGGACAAAGAAATGTCATTTTGTAGAACTAGGAACCCTAGAGAGACCAATGGGTCATAGAATACAAGCTAAGAAATCTATTATATTATTTTAGACTATTTAAGTCATGTATGGAAGGTAAACCTAAAATGAACTTAAGATGGACTAAGGGTAGTGACTCTATATTCTAGGTTGTAGTTGCAAAGGGAAAGTACATACCATTAAGTGTTCATGTAAGAAAGTACTTTTTTATGTTTTTGTTCTTGCTATTTTTACTTACCAAACCCTAGGAAGAGAGTAGTCTCCAAGTTGAGTAAGAGGGGAGTGAACAATGACTTTTATGTGAAATAAAAAATTCTGCCAAAAGTGATCTACTTGTATTACATACGAAAAGTCAGTTCACAAGTGTCGCTAGAACATAGATCATCTAGAATGGTCATACTTGGTTAAATATAATCTATAGTAGTATGGTTGGATTGAGATATGTGGCATGACACCAGTACTTAGATGGAACCACATAGGTCCCCTTGTTTATACTCCTTGTGAAGGGTAGGGCCACTTCATGTAGGAAGGTGTGAAAGAGACCACTGGCCCTATCTACATGAAGTATAAACCAAGTATATGAGCAAGCCATTAACCAGGAGAATTTTTTAAGGTCTATGGTAGCACAACATGAGAAAAGTTTCAAGAAATATAATTGTTCTCACTCTAATAAATCTTTTAAGAAAAAAGGGGAATAAGTTTGATTTCAAGAAAAGAGAAGATAAAAGGTTCAAGAGAAATTAGAATGAAGGTAAAATTGGGAAGAAAGGGAGATATAATGAGAAAAAGAATGGTGACAATATGTTGTTCAGAAATGAGAACCTCTAGGGGGTGTTTCTCTTATGGTGGTGATCACTATGCTAACCAATGTTCGAACAAAAACCATGGTGCCCCTGTTGGCAAAAATGCAACAAAATAAGAGGGGGGGGGTGAATCAATTTTCTCACAAACTCTACACAACTTAATCTCAAATTTAGATATGATAATTAGCAATGAAAGCACAAATCAACACCACATAAATAACACATACATACCCACAATGAGATAATACCATGTTAGAAGTATATGAAATACTACAATGGGGAGTGCACATGCATTCAGGCAGAATGCCTAGAGCTCACTGCTCAAATCATAAAACAAGAAGGGCTAAAACCCTTAGGAAGACTCACTGTCTTACAAAAAAAATTCAGATTACATTTGGAGGATTATGAACTAATGAAATAGCATCTCCTCATGCCTAATTACAGTTCTGGGTAAGCACATAGTCTGATTTGCTCTACCACACTTCTTCACACTTCAAAAAGATAATACTTCTTGTTTGGACACTTATCTGATCACACACATTCAGATATATTCACAGATACCACACAAATACATCTCACACATGACTATTTCATATATTTATACAAATCATTAACTTATATTTCAAGGTCGGTTCAACACTCATCACAAATTACAAGAACTCGCTATAATACAATATGCAGAACAAAACAATGTTGGCTAAGATATATTTTGGACCTAATCAACACTGAAAACAAGAAACACCTCCAATAATTAAGCCTCAAACATCCACAACATGCTACAATCAACATGGATGTGCATAACATGAATAACACCACCAGATAAAGAAAATGATCAATAATGCGTATAACGATCAATGTGGACCATCAACATGGATAGAATACAATCTAGAAACATCCAAAAGCATCTTGATTTACCACAACAACAACCACAACATCACCACTTAAGAATCTTCATCATCAGTATACCAAACCTCAAGAACACTTCTTGAACTGACTGTCAACCTAAAAGATTCACTTGCATACCTCCAAATCATGAACCATCGGAATTGAGGATACATATGAATTTCCCAAACACTCTACCAAATCCACAAACCAATATATTGCAATTCCAGAGCAATGTGGAGCAGAATCCAAAACACTGATCACCACAAACAATTGAAAAATAAACCTTAGTATCGGATCTCACAACTCAATCAAATCATCATGCGGACTTCTAAAACCTTAGCTAAATCAACTACAGATACTTATATCAAAACCCATTAAACCACAATAGATCATCTGCAACACACTAACCAAACCAACTCATTTAATCTAACTGCAACACTAGAATACATAGAGGAATATGTTGGCATCAATGACAACACATTATTCCAACAAACTTCTCAATAATATCCAACAACCCCACCTGGGATAAATCACCATTGATGTCAGCATGAAGACTTCTAGCAAAGAATCCACATCACTCTAAAAAATCGTCAAGCGAAATACCAAATCATTTCCATTGAGACTTCATGTACACTTTTCAAAGTCCCTATTTCTACTCTTTTTGATACTGGTGCAAAAGAGAATTTCATAGCACCTAGAGTACTAAATAACTTCCTTAGGAGAGTTGAATATATGGTAAAACCCTGGACTATAGAATATGCCAATCAATCAAAGGCTAGTGTAGAGTAATTCCTATTTGAATCCCCTGTTAACCTTCCAAACTTCTCAACTGAAGTCAACCTTTACATAAGGGTGAATTCACAAAGCTGGTTCCCACTTTTGCCAACGAAGGAATTTGGCGAAAGTGGGAATTTCGGATTTGCCTGTGTTTGAGCGAAATGGAAATGTTCACTCAGACTATCCCTGGGAGTCCGAGCAAACCAACCTTTTGACTTGGGTTCGCTCGAACATCGCGTAACTTTTGGGTTCGAGCGAACCCACTTTAATATTAATATTTTAATGGGTTCACTCGAACCCCCCATTCGCTCGAACCCGTTATGGTTAGGATTTTTTTTTAAAATTTATAAATATCGAAAATGACAGTTAAAAGGTCATTATCAAATTTGACTTTTTCTGTCTGGTGGGGGTTGGATCGAACCAGTCGTCAGCATCACGTCACCAAACTTTGTCTGCAGTAGTTAGCATCTTTCCTATTTCAGTTTTCGACCTTTGTTATATCAGGTGCACAAAATAACCCTTTGTTTGGTTTAATAATGTCATTTTTTATTAAATTTGTAAATAATTTGTTTGTTAATTTATTTTTTTAATTGAATAATTGTATATAGTTATTGCTTTTCAACATTTTAGAAAAATGTTTGATAATTTATTGTTTTTCATTATTTTAGAAAAATGTATGATAATTTAATGTTTTGATTGAAATGTGTCAATTTGTTTTTAAAATTACATAATTGTATAGATGTATATTTTTTTCGACATTTTAAAAAATTGTTATGAAAAACATAGAAAACTAACCTGTAGTAAATCAGAACTTAGAAAAACATTAGCAAAAAAAGAAAAACGTTAGAAAAATTAATTTAAATAAACATTAGAAAATTTAGATAACAAATTTAAACAAATTAAATTTCCTCTACAATGTGACCCATTTTCACATCCTATTACACGAACAACATGACCCCTTAAGACCACATATGACACTATACGTTCCCTTAGGAGGTCATAGAGGATCACATATAACATAGTAGTGTACATGTATGACATTCCCTTTAGGATAACATCTAGTGTCCTAGGGGGTCATACGTGGTTCTAAGGGGTCACACATGTGTTATAACACATGCGTGACCCCTTAGAACCGCATATGACCCCTTATAAAATTGTAGTGTGAATGACATACCCCTTAGTCCATCAAATAGTTTCTTAACACATGCGTGACCCATTACAACTGCATATGACCCTTTATAAAATCCTAGTGTGAATGACATACCCCTTAGTCCATCACATAGCATCTTAAGGGGTCGTATGTGGTCCTAAAGGGTCACGCATGCATTAACACATGCATGACCCCTTAGTAGGTCACATAGGACCCCTTATAACATCCTACTATACATATGACATTCCCCTTAGGATCACATAGTGTCATAAGGGGTCATATGTGGTCCTGAGGGGTCATGCATGTGTTATAACATATGCATGACCCCTTAGAACCGCATATGACACCTTATAAAATCCTAGTGTGAATGACATACCCCTTAGTCCATCACATAGTGTCTTAAGGGGTCCTATGTTGTCCTAAGGGGTCACACATGCATTAACACATGCGTGACCCCTTAGTAAATCACATATGACCCCTTATAACATCCTACTATACATATGACATTCCCCTTAGGATCATATAGTGTCCTAAGGGGTCATATGTGGTTAGAACCACATATGACCCCTTATAAAATCCTAGTGTGAATGACATACCCCTTAGTTCATCACATAGTGTCTTAAGGGGTCGTATGTGGTCCTAAGGGGTCACGCATGCATTGACACATGTGTGACCCCTTAGTAGGTCACATATGACCCCTTATAACATCCTACTGTACATATGACATTTCCTATATGTCCTAAGGGGTTGAATATGTGGTCCTAAGGGTTCACGCATGCATTAACACATGCATGACCCCTTATAACATCCTATTGTACATATGACATTCCCCTTAGGATCACATAGTGTCATAAGGGGTCATATGTGGTCCTGAGGGGTCATGCATGTGTTATAACATATGCATGACCCCTTAGAACCGCATATGACCCCTTATAGAATCCTACTATGAACGACATACCCCTTAGTCCATCACATAGTGTCTTAAGGGGTCGTATGTGGTCCTAAGGGCTCACGCATGCATTAACACATGCGTGACCCCTTAGTAGGTCACATAGGACCCCTTATAACATCCTACTATACATATGACATTTCCCTTAGGATCACATAGTGTATAAGGGGTCATATGTGGTCCTGAGGGGTCATGCATGTGTTATAACATATGCATGACCCCTTAGAACCGCATATGACACCTTATAAAATCCTAGTGTGAACGACATACCCCTTAGTCCATCACATAGTGTCTTAAGGGGTCGTATGTTGTCCTAAGGGGTCACGCATGCATTAACAAATGTGTGACACCTTAGTAGGTCACATATAGCCCCTTATAACATCCTACTGTACATATGGCATTCCCCTTAGGATCATATAGTGTCCTAAGGGGTCATATGTGGTTAGAACCACATATGACCTCTTATAAAATCCTAGTGTGAATGACATACCCTTTAGTTCATCACGTAGTGTCTTAAGGGGTCGTATGTGGTCCTAAGGGGTCACGCATGCATTGACACATGTGTGACCCCTTAGTAGGTCACATATGACCCCTTATAACATCCAACTATATATATGACATTTCCTATGTGTCCTAAGGGGTTGAATATGTGGTCCTAAGGGCTCACGCATGCATTAACACATGCATGACCCCTTAGTAGGTCACATATGACCCCTTATAACATCCTCCTGTACATATGACATTCCCCTTAGGATCACATAGTGTCATAAGGGGTCATATGTGGTCCTGAGGGGTCATGCATGTGTTATAACATATGCATGACCCCTTAGAACCGCATATGACCCCTTATAGAATCCTACTATGAACGACATACCCCTTAGTCCATCACATAGTGTCTTAAGGGGTCGTATGTGGTCCTAAGGGGTCACACATGCATTAACACATGCGTGACCCCTTAGTAGGTCACATAGGACCCCTTATAACATCCTACTATACATATGACATTCCCCTTAGGATCACATAGTGTTTAAGGGGTCATATGTGGTCCTGAGGGGTCATGCATGTGTTATAACATATGCATGACCCCTTAGAACTACATATGACACCTTATAAAATCCTAGTGTGAATGACATACCCCTTAGTCCATCACATAGTGTCTTAAGGGGTCCTATGTTGTCCTAAGGGGTCACGCATGCATTAACACATGTGTGACCCCTTAGTAGGTCACATATGACCCCTTATAACATCCTACTGTACATATGACATTCCCCTTAGGATCATATAGTGTCCTAAGGGGTCATATGTGGTTAGAACCACATATGACCCCTTATAAAATCCTAGTGTGAACGACATACCCCTTAGATCATCACATAGTGTCTTAAGGGGTCATATGTGGTCCTAAGGGGTCACGCCTGCATTGACACATGTGTGACCCCTTAGTAGGTCACATATGACCCCTTATAACATCATACTGTACATATGACATTTCCTATGTGTCCTAAGGGGTTGAATATGTGGTCCTAAGGGCTCACACATGCATTAACACATGCATGACCCCTTAGTAGATCACATATGACCCCTTATAACATCCTACTATACATATGACATTCCCCTTAGGATCACATAGTGTCATAAGGGGTCATATGTGGTCCTGAGGGGTCATGCATGTGTTATAACATATGCATGACCCCTTAGAACCACATATGACCCCTTATAGAATCCTAGTGTGAATGACATACCCCTTAGTCCATCACATAGTGTCTTAAGGGGTCGTATGTTGTCCTAAGGGGTTACGCATGCATTAACACATGCGTGACCCCTTAGTAGGTAACATATGACCCCTTATAACATCCTACTGTACATATGACATTCCCCTTAGGATCATATAGTGTCCTAAGGGGTCATATGTGGTTAGAACCACATATGACCCCTTATAGATTCCTAGTGTGAGCGACATACCCCTTAGTCCATCACATAGTGTCTTGAGGGGTCGTATGTTGTCCTAAGGGGTCACGCATGCATTAACACATGTGTGACCCCTTATAACATCCTACTATACATATGACATTCCCCTTAGGATCATATAGTGTCCTAAGGGGTCATATGTGGTTAGAACCACATATGACACCTTATAAAATCCTAGTGTGAATGGCATACCCCTTAGTCCATCACATAGTGTCTTAAGGGGTCGTATGTTGTCCTAAGGGGTCACGCATGCATTAACACATGCGTGACCCCTTAGTAGGTCACATATGACCCCTTATAACATCCTACTGTACATATGACATTCCCCTTAGTATAATAGAGTGTCCTAACATATGACGTGTTAGATCTCTCTATTCTTGAATTTTTTATGTATGTCAAAGATTTAAATATGTACACATGTTAGATCTCTCTATCTCTCTGAAATATATGTTATCTCTAGATCTGAAATATATGTTCTCTCTCTCTCTCATTGAAATATTTGAAATTTTTACATGTATTTTTTGAAAATGAAAATGATCTCTCTCTCTCTCATGAAAATGATCTCTCTCTCTCTCTCTGCTTACGTATTTGTTTTAACTTTATGACATGTACCTAGATAGATGGCATCCTAGGATATACCTTCTCAAGCTCCTGATCAGGATCCACCTTCGCAGGCTCTTGATCAGGATCCACCTGCGCAGGTTCCACATCAGGATCCACCTGCGCAGACTCCACATCAGGAGCCACCACAACAGGATCCTCCACAGCAGGATCCCCCCTTGCCCGACATTGCTACTATTTTTCATTACAGTGATCGGGAGTTGCATAGGTTGAGGGCCATACTAGATGACCCTCGTACTGATGGCGTGTACAAGAGTATGTGCACGTCCATTTTTGATAGTTTATGAACATTGAGGGACCGCTTAGTATCTCATACCTCATTCTCACCTGAGGTTATAGAGGATATATATAGACAGTTGAGGAGTGAGGTGAGGGGTCCTCTTTCTTTTGCTGATGTGGTGGGGGTGGTCTCGAAGGAGACCATCAAGGAGAGATGCTTCCCACAATATCAGGAGAAGAGTAAGGTGAGGGGATATCAAGTTACCAGATGTATTGACCCATAGGTTGCATCACTGATTTACCCATGATTCTTAGCAGCCCATGGTCGTTATCCTAATAATGACCAAATTCCATTATACTTTGCACAGTAGGTATTTGTTGAGGTTCATTGTCAGATGAAACCAAACTACCTTGATACTCTGGGATATTATGGACAGGGGAGGGGCAGGATTGCTTATATAGATGCATATCGTAGGTGTGATAGAGCTCCACCTAAACACAGGGACCTTGTTGGCCAGAGATTTCCTGTAGTAGTCCCAGCCATGGCACCCATAGCGGATCACGTTGTGATTGCTTCTCAGAGAGAAGAAATTGGTAGGATTGGACAGATTGCATCAGCAGCAGCCACCATATCTTCTGACAGGGTGGGCAGATATATGATGAGTCGACCACATTCGCGATCATCCATAGATCATGCATCTTCTAGTCATGGGGGGGCTTCAGATTCAGATGATCGGTATATTTCTGCTGGCATCCCCTCCCTAGATGAGGTAGCAGCTATAGTCAGAGGTAGTAGACATGTATAGATGTCGCAGTATTTAGCTGAGGACCTACTACATACTTATAGTTTTATTTCATCTTGACTTGGGATACCATTGGGTGATGTTAGAGAGGAGATTCTCAGAGATGGTCAGGCTACAGTGGCATCGACGCATACCCCGAGGCAGTCACAGCATTCTCATCACTCTATGCATGCTCCAGGCACTGACCCACCTACAGATCACTCTGTTGTTGCAGAGGAGGAGCTACGAGCTGATCAAATCCATATCATAGATGAGGGCCGGTTGGATTCATTTGAGGAGGAGATACAAGCTGATCAGGTACATATCACAGATGAGGGTTTGGACTCATTTGAGGATTAGCTGAGAGATTTGAGCCATACTGGATTTATGGACATGCTACTACAGTCAGACACTTCATCCATGATGCCCAGTCATCTAGTTAGCCCCTTACACTCCTCAGTGATACGTATAGCTAGAGAGAGATATGCAAGTACGAGTGATGTTGTTGATATGATCACGAAACAGGATCAGACTATACAACCTACTCCAGGTGATACATAGGTATGTACATGTACATGTGCATTTAAAATTTTAGAAGATATGTATACATACATTGCAAATTTGTACCTGATAAATCTATATATATAGATCTCATGTCTAATAAATAATCTAGAGTTCTAAGTTTTAATTTGTAGATCATTTAAATTGATTGTGGACTAATCCTTAAATTGACAGTTAGCTCATGTCACTCCTTCCTTGAGCTCTGAGCATGTGCATAGGAGAGATTCTTTAGATGCTATTAGTGTACAGGTTAGTTATGGTTTTTGGTATATATATTTGATGTACATGCACGTCTAGAGAGATAGATATATTATATTTAATATTTAAATAAATTCTACTTTTGCAGGACTCCCCCTCAGATGGTCGCTCAGTTCATAGCCGACATGATCCCTATTGATTCTCTCCAGACTTTATAGCTCATTTACATTTATATTTTTATATACTTTCATATTATATATATTCATGCACGTACATGGAGTTTAGACTCTAGATTATACTTTATACCTGGTTTGTGTTTGACTCTAGATTACACTTTATACTTTATACATGGAGTTTAGACTATAGATTATACTTTATACATGGAGTTTAGACTCTAGATTTTCAAACAAAAGAGTATGTATGAAATGAACAAACTAAACTTAATAGGTCATGTATTGAATAGTTCACATCCAGTACATGTATATTACATAGGTATGTATATTGTAGGTATGTGAGCTTCTAGGTATGTATATTGTAGTTAAATAGTTCACAACATGTGCATGTCCTAATTCCATATTAAATATCAATTTTACAAATGTACATATTACATTCTAATTTAAATATGCATTTTTTAATTAAATACAAATACAATTACATACAATTAAATATGCACATTTAAATACATCCTAATTTGATATAATGTATAAATAAACTTAAAAAATATTTATCCTTTAGTTTCAAATGTTCAAGTTACTTGAGATCTAGAATTTATCTTGATTGTATTAATTAGATTTATACATGTTTGATTATCTATTAGATTTAAATACATGAAATGATTTTCAAATGTAAAAGAGTGTGTATGATTATACATGTTTCAAGATTTTCAAACAAAAGAGTATGTATGAAATGAACAAACTAAACTTAATAGGTCATGTATTGAATAGTTCACATCTAGTACATGTATATTACATAGGTATATATATTGTAGGTATGTGAGCTTCTAGGTATGTATATTGTAGTTAAATAGTTCACAACATGTGCATGTCCTAATTCCATATTAAATATCAATTTTACAAATGTACATATTACATTCTAATTTAAATATGCATGTTTTAATTAAATACAAATACAATTACATACAATTAAACATGCACATTTAAATACATCCTAATTTGATATAATGTATAAATAAACTTTAAAAAAAATTATCCTTTAGTTTCAAAACAAGTTACTTGAGATCTAGAATTTATCTTGAACTTACATTAAAATTCAATTCATGTGGATTACTAAATGTATATATAGTTCATACCACATCAAGTGGTTCAAAACGCTCTTCAATAACACTTAATATTTTGTCATGATCTTCACTATCTAGTCTCCACTTTTGAGACCGCCCTCGATGTGGAACTGTTTGAAGAATTAGGCCAACAACAATGACCAAGTGACTATACTGATATACCTTGTTGTCAATTTGGTATTCATTGAAATGAATCCCATGTTGAACAATTTTAACTTGTTTGAAATATGTCCCTTGCACTACAACTGATCCTGCATGTACATGTATATAAGAAACATGAGAAATTAAAAAATTTCACATAAGCCATTTGTACATGTACATGTACATATTCAAATCAGAACTCAAACCTGTGGGAAATGACATTCCATCACTCATCTCAGATTTTGATAACTTCTTTCTCTCTTCTGTGCAACACAATAAATATTAACTAACACCTTCTATATTTCCATCTTCTGCTATGACTGCAAAAATATCTCCTGCAATTTGACACAAGTTAAATAAATTCTAAGTTATATGTCATTTTTAAGGAAATGTTTACATGTGTACGTCATGTATGTAGCTTTTTTAATCAATCCTGAAATATGATCGTAATCAACAGAAATCAAAGGAATGTCTTCAAAGTTTTCATCCTCATTTGAATCCTCGTATGTGTCAGAAACATCTAGTGGCACCATTTTCCATTCACTAACATATCCAAGCTCTTGGTTCTTGCAATCAACATAGTTTTCGAAAATGCATTCAGAACAAAAACATGAATAATCCCTAGTGTATAATGTCCATGGGCGATTATCTATACTCATGACACAATGCAAAGATCTTGTCCTCTCCACACTCTTGCATCCATGATTGATTTTGTATCCACATTTGCAAAATGTACATGTGTACAAGAATGTACATGCAGATCAAGTTGTTAAATTAAAAAAAATTAAATAAAATACTAAAAGAGAACACGTACCAGTTATCTCCCAAAACACTCTATATGGAATGGGCTTATATGTTCTCGATGATGATTCCCCAGGATAATTCGGTTGCTCAAAGTGTTTCTTACACCATTCAACAACATCATGTGCATTTTCTATACGTTCTCCTATGTACTTTATTTGATGCTTTCTTAGAGCACGTTTGATGCAATCTCCTACACCATCATGTTCACCCTTTCCATGACCACTCTCAAAAAAACTCCAAACATGTGGTATTTTGTCATTTTGATGATATCTACATAGTGCATAAAATGGCCTCGAAGATTTAAATTGTGCCGCACATCCATCAGACGAAACAAAATGTTTAACTATTGTTATGCCTCTATCTTTTAAATATTCAAAAAACTTCTTAAAGCAATGTTGTACAAAAAGTGTGTCATACTCCTTCTCATCACTGATATAGAAGTGGCACTCTTTCTTAATGACATGATTTTCAAATGTACTATCAACACCATCCAAATTCATCTGTGCATGTCGATAACACACATGCACGAAAATAGTGATTTTCTTTGAAAAGTAATACTCTGATTGAATCTCTTTTTGATGTGCAAAAGAGTAATTCTCTGCGAAGTCAACTACAGATAGAATAGTTCCAAGTGGGAAAGTGTCTCTTAATCTTTTAAATTATTCTGCTTGCCACTTGGCAAAAAAACTATGGCATATGTATGGTTTTATCAACTTACAAAAATTTTCCATAAATGTTCCAATAGGTATTTCCTCTTCTACATAATCTAGTCTTGTAGATTCCTTTCCAAATTTTGTTTCAAATTTTTGGTACTTGTAACTCTTGCAATTTACCATCTTCCTCATGTCAGTATCTTCATCTCTCAAAGGCAATTTAGCCAAGTCCCCGCATGTTCCACAAATTCCTCTTATGCAATTTATTTGACTGGTTGCATTATCATCTGATTTATCACATAAGATGGATGCTATGAATTGACTTGTTCATTTAGGAGGAGCATTTTCATAACCATCATTATCTTCTCTAATCTTTCAAAACACCTGATAGTACAAGTCAAATTTGATGTGATAACGACAACAACAAGTTTCAAAAAGTTTGTTTAACTTCACATAATATGGCCTTAACCGTTCAAACATGGTTTGTCCAATCTTTATATGAGGGTTTGTTTTAGTAAACAATACATACAATTCATGTTTTGTTGTGTCTATCCAATGTTTTACATGGAGATCATAATGATCAGGACCAATCCTTTGCTTGATAACATCTCTACTATTTGATGAAGGGCGAGTATTATCATTCCAAAAACTTGTCACAAAGTTCCTAACAACATCTTCAATTCTATCAGAACGAGGAGCTCTACACATAATTGCCCAATTCCCTTCTGAGGTAGTATCATCCAAAATCTTTCTCCTTTTAACATATTTAGATATTTTCCTTCTACTAAAACCAAACTCAGATGACAGTGAAGAGATTTGTCTTTTTTGAGGCAATCTTTCATTTACTAAAGATGTCAACATCACTCTTCTTGAAATGGTCTTATCTAGTTTTCGAGATTTTTTTACCAATGTTCACCAAACCTTTCTTAACATTATCAACAATAGATTTTTGTAGCTGAGAAGATTTCCTCTTTTGACTTGTTGTATCTATACCCAACAATTTCATTGGATCTATTAAGTCTTTATGAGTAAGTACAATTGATAACAATTGAGCTTTTTCTAGTGTAGTATCAAGATTGTTGAAATGCGACATTATTTCTTTTCCACTTTTATTCATTGACCTCCTTTTAGTATGTCTAGGTTCTTCACTGAGACGTTTCAACTCATCCACATCCATTTCAAGTAAATGATCTAAATTTTTATAAGAAATAATTCTCTTCACCTGTTTAGCTAGATCCACAATATGCTCATCCATATCAGTGGTAGGAGGTAAGGAGCCTGACCCCTCTCCTTCAAAGGTCTCCATTGGTTCAACTTGGACAATCTCCTCCCTATGTTCATCAACTATATTGTGTTCTTCAACAAGTTTGTTTGCCCGTTCTGCACATAATTTAAGAGTTTGTGTAAGGTTCTTGAATTAATCAGAAATTATTCAATTAGGATTAAGAATAGGGATGAATTTGGCTTAAAGCTTTACATGTTAAAATTAGCCCATTCAATTTGGTTTATTAAATTTAATTACTTTCAGGACCTTATTGTTATAACTCTAATTAAATTACCTGTTTAGGTTTAAAGTTCAATTTGTTCTCAGGTTAGGATTAAAGTTCAATCTCTAATTTTGAGCACTAATTTAACACATAAAATAAAATTTTGATAAATTAGAAATTCCAATTTTGAAAATTAAAAGTACAAATATTTTGATGCATGCATACGATAACTTAGGTGACCTCATATTAATTTGTTATGGACCATAATGTAAGTGGACTATAATTTGTCACATGTGTGTATATTTAAGACCTATTATTGCATAATAGACCTCCTAATCTGAAATGTTTTTGCATGTATGTGAAGTTGAATATAAATAGTTCACCTAAATTATTCAACATGTTTAATAGGTTATAAAGTTATGTCACATTTAAGACATATAATCAATGTAATAGTCCTAATAGGCCTTATTATTAAAATCAATATGACCATATTTGAAAAAACATTTCACAATTAATATACTTAACTACCCTTAAGACAGATATATTATGTGATATTAAAGGACCTATCACATGAAATTACTTGTACATGTAGATTAAATATTCAATATATATAATTTAGAACCTAGAAATTATGACATAATAGGTCTTATGAATTTTATGACTTAATAGGTCTTATCTATTATAAATGAACTTAATTATATAGGAGAAAAATACAATTACACAACAAGCAAGTTGATGGAATTTGAAATTTGCAAATACACATGTATTATCTCAAATTAATTATGCTTTCCAATTAAAACAAAATTATTTTTAATCCTATTAAAAATATTAGATAAAAAATATTGAATTCTAATTAATTGATACGTAATACATATTAAATTAAAAATACATACTTGCATCATAATATCTTTGTCTTCTTTGTTCTCGATATCTTTCTTCCGTTTCGGGAGAATAATTCCTTGAAGACTTATTTTGCCTTCTCTTCTTGTTTCCCATGCTTTTACAAAAAACCTTCAAATTATTGCCTTCAAAATAATTTTCAAATGTCTTCTTTCATCCAAAAATGCAAATATTTTAATCATTTGGGTGATAAAAAATGAAAAAAAATTATGGATATTTATACGATTCCACAAAAAAACAAAAAATGTGTCGGCCAGAGTTCGAACGAAAGCCGACAGTTAAAAATTGTTGGGTTCGCTCGAACATGATAGTTACAAAAATGTGCATGCCAAAATCGAGCTCATTGGTTTGAGCGAATGGGGGTTCGCTCGAACCATTTTGGGTTCGAGCGAACCCAATTTGCTCGAACTCGTGTTCGTTCGAAACCGCAAACTAAGGGTTTCTCCCAAAAAATTTCAAAGTTCTGAAGAATTAATGACTTCGGAGCTCTGGATCAATACACGAATGAAATAATCTTGATAACCCAAAAATATTAGATGGTAGTACTCGAAGCAAGCTTTCTAACGAGTATAATTTTGTTATATTTTGAATTTATTATGTTCTTGTTTTTTTAATTTTATGGAAAATTGGTTTTTCATCGAATATGAACTTCTCTGTTCAACGCATTGGGAAAAATAAGAAACTAATTCAAAAAAATTCTAAAAAATATCTATGCCCCTGGTATTGATGTCTTCTTTCTAACAAAAAAAATAAAATTGAATTTCGATTTATATAGAACAAGTTATGTGTTCAAACGTAAACCTATTTTTGAATTATGACTAGTCGGACTTCAAAACTTATAAAATGAAAATTATTGAACATATCACTATAAAACCAAATGCAAGCCCTGGATATTGATGTTACAAACCAAAATTTGAAAGAATTGAGTTTTTATCATTTATAGAAAAAAAGTTATGCATTTCGGGAGGCACTTCACTCTTAAAAAATGTAGTTTGTTGTAAAAAACTACTTTTCGAGGGAGATGGAATTTTTTTTTAAAAATCCTTCAAAAAAATTTGAAAAAAATGTATATAGAATCTACAAACAAAATGCTAGAAGTCACTAATTTATATCATCTTCAAATTTTTAATAGTTTAAAAGTTATAGTTCTCGGAAGTTGAAGATTATTTTAAAAATGTACATCTCAATGTCAAAAGTGGCAAAAAAGTGGGAACCATTATTGTGAGTTCACACATAACCCCCTTAGGGTGATATGATGTGGTCTTTGGCATGAAATGGTTATGGAGGCATAGGGCTAAGAAATATTATTTCACCATGGAAATATAATGTTTGGATGATTTTGGGAACAAGGTGTTTCTCAAGGGAATTCAAAGAGATGTCAAGTTGAGATAAATCCCATCTATGCAACTAAAAAAGAGTAGAGAAAAGAGGATGCCAACTCTTTGTGGTTTAAATGGAGAAGATTGTGAATATTTTTGAAGCCCATGTCTATGATGATCTAGTTTTTAGTGACTCTCCTCTATTCCAGGGGATGGATGAAGAGAAACTTGAGGAACAAAAGAAACCATGTATAGAAGACTATCCATTCCTAGAACATTATTAGGATGTATATCTAGAAGAACTTCAAGGAATGACTTTGAAGAGAGTTTTTGATTTCTCCATAGATCTTGTACCTGGATCAATACTAATCTCCAAGGCTCCTTACAAAATAACTACTATGGACCTAATGAAATTAAAGGCATAGTTGTAAAAATTATTAAGGGTCTAATTAGGCCTAATTAGGCCTAGTGTGTCAACATGGGGAGCTCCAGTTATCTTCATCAAAAAGAAGGATGGAACCCTACAATTATGCATTGATTACCGTATGCTTAATAAGGAACTGATAAATAACAAGTATCTGATGAATACTAAGAGGGGGGATGAATTAGTATACCAAAAATTACTAAACTCAAACACTTAAACAATTTAGCAGAGAACCAGTATAACAGATTTACTAACAAATCGGTTAAGACAAATGCAAACCAAATAGAAAATAAAGCATTCACCCACAAGATCACAATCACCATAACACAAGAGATTTTGACATGGACACCCAAATGGGAAAAACCCCAATGAGATGATACTCACAAGTAACTATCTGCAGAATAGTAACCAGACCGGTTAAGGTCAGACCAGTTAGGGTCATACAATGTTCTTCACCAAAATAGATCCTATTAGGAATTTCAATTTGTTAGGAGATAAGTCCAATTAAAGACTACCTTGTGAGAGGATTTTAGATCCACAATTGTGAACCACCTTGTTAGAGGATTTACAAAGGCTTTTCCATGCCTACCCGGTTAAGGGTTTCAGACTTGTCGAAGGTGTGAATAATCAACAAGTGAGTGATCTAAATACTAGCACAGTATGCTTGGTTAGATCCTTGATAGCTCATGGTTAATGCACATTTAGCATTAATTCAGTCTTCAATATCTCCACACTCTGTTTCTTCACACAGACCTAATCTTCTTCTGTAATCACACATACAAAAACCTCATAAGCCACCTAAAACCCTAACGACCACTAAAACCCTAGACATGATGTCCTTATAAAGGAATCTGATTTCATGTCGGTCCAATAGGATTGCATTGCAAGTTCCTAGGTTCAGTGCATCTAGACACATTTGGTAACACAAAATAGAATCACTGCCAAAGTGTCAGTGGATGATAACTCATCACAAAAATATGGGTTGGTAACTCATCACAGAGTAATACTGGTTCATACATTTACCGATTACCGGTTCACACATTTTACCAATTACCGGTTTGTCAAAATGAAGACTGGGAAAAATGATAACAACCACTTTGTTCCTTTCTACCGCTTTTGGATCCTCAAACCGCTTGAGGTCTTCATACCACTTTGGGTCCTCATACCGCTTGAGATCGGTAAACACTTTCTGCAAAACATCGATAGTCTAAAGACTATAATACATAATACCGGTTGGAACATATACCAGTTGAGCATAACTCATACATACAAAAAGTGATCTCAAAGCAAGTGTGTGTCCATCAATGACAATCACAACATCATCATCAAAAATGCCAACAATCTCCCCCTTTGGCATTGATGGCAACACCTAGGAAAATTTTGACATCTAAGTGTTTTACAACAAAAATATGCCATAATCAAAATTACTCCCACTAAGCATATACACTATCCCTTTTTGTAGAAAATACAATGTATACTACTCCCTTAAGGAAATAACATGAAAGTATACATAGCATTCACCAAAATTTTAAATACAACATACTACCCCCCCTTTGCCAACAATGACAAAGTACAGCAGAATAACCCCTGTTTCTCATTATCATTAATATAATAAATGTTTATGACAGTAATGAGTGAAACTTATCAAAAACTGATTTAAAATCCTACATAAAAGTCTTCATGGATAAAGACCATGATTCAAGTAATGAGGTAGCCACCTCACTTTCTATTTGCATCTGGGATACCTGTTCTTCCATGGCATCAATTGTGCTCATCTCTTGAGTGACTGTTAAGGCATCCAGATTGAGATAGCATTTCTGAAGTATTTACAGTTTGGGTAGTAGAACTAGTTGAAGTTCCTGCAAATCTCTCATCCGGTTGCAAATCTCTACTTCAATTCTTGCAGACTGGAGCTGAAACTGGTGAACAGTTTTCCCATATGTAGTGAAGGAATTATAGGGCATCTTAAAGGTACTTATAAATGCCTACAAATTAGATTGTTGTTTTTCTTTTTGTGCAAGCACATCATCACAGAATAGATGGGGTTAGCTTATCTTATTGAGCAGCAGTTTTCCCTCATCCATAGCATCTCTTATGTCCTTCTGTTCTTTTTGAAGTTCAGACCGAAGCTCGTTTAATTTCTTCACTAAGGTAGTGTTTAGTTCCTTTTGATGCTTCTTCTATGAATTAGCTTCAGCCACCTCTTCCAGGCATTGTACTTGGTCTTCCACAACTGTACATAGAAGTTTTAGTTGGGCCAAAGAGGAATCGGTACTGGGGAGGTTAGTACCAGGAATCAAACTAGTAAGAGTTTCAATCGTAGTTTGAATAACATCTTGCTCCTTTTTCCTCCTTAATTCTTCCAGTCGCTCT